>NW_027176229.1:6111077-6261077 GCF_023055335.1 Clinocottus analis | reverse complement strand
CTGTTCTCCAACGATGTGTCGTTTGCCAGTGAAGTTTCAAGTTGCTGCTGTTGTGTGATTCAATATGTGTGGAAATGACTTTTGTTCTAAAATCTCTTTATAGCGACGCGTAAGATTGTTTCTCTTGTTGCTGTGAGGTCTGCGTGTAAAGCTGAGTTTTTGGTAGCCACACATTTAATATTACTGGTAGGATCCAGCAAAATGCTAATTTGAGCGTCTTTCCATCAACCCTCCCTGGTCTTTCAAACTCCGCGCACCAAGTGTGTTATTAAAGTTATACAACATCTCAATTCCTCACCACATTAACCCCGATGACATCGCTGGGATTATTTGGTCAGATCCAACAGGCGTAATCCTTGACTCGGGCTCTTGCACTAACCCAGTTGACTAACGTCACTCTCCAGGGTTCATTCGGTTAAAGGCAAAGAGTTAATGCATATCTTTGATATCTGCTTGTGGTATCCAGCGTGGCCGTGGAGATTTTATTTTTCCCCTCACTCTTGACGGGAATACGATGTAGTTTTCGCCGCTCTTGAACTCAAGTGTTGTGTCGAGGTCAAGCAAAGTGTGACTGGACGCTTCAGTTTGATTTGGCCCTCACAGATGCCCACTTGACATGCCATACCATGAATACCGCCTCCCTCTTCATATCGGGGTCCGTCCCGGTCTTGGAAGATCCCGACTGAAGTTTATCTCCAAAGGGCTCAGAGGAGGCCTCTCATTTAGTGCAGAGGCTTGGCAGCAGGAGCGAGCAGTGACAGAGCCGAGCCAATCGAGACCAGGAAAAATAACTCGCAAATTCCAGTGGCACCATGGCCCAGAATCAAAGCGGCTCGCAGCGGCGCTTCTCTCTGCCCGGAGAGATGAGAGACGTCCGGCGAGGAAGGACGCAGCTGAGAGATCACAAACTTTCATCGCCGGTTCGCCGGAGCGATGAAAAATTGCAACTGACAGGCTTTTGATCGCGGAGAGTCACGGAGTCACGTGGTTGTTTAGGTTCCTCAGTGGTAATGCATGAGGCCGGACTGGAAGCAAAGCATATCACACAGACAAGCACGTCTTCAAAGAATTAGTTTTGCGCCATCAGAAAACCCAACAGTTTTGAAAAATGCTCTCCAAAACTTGTCGACTTACATTAGTGTGATCCATGGGCTCAGTATTGTAAATAAAATATGTTCCCATTTTCTTTTAACAAAATAATCTTTTCTTTTAACTTTTAACTTCAAAGGAAGTTCAAGTTAGTCTCATTTCGTGAGTCTGAGTAGATACAAATAGACGAATAAACAAAAACTGAGAATTTGGCCGTGCCTTTATCTTTACACTTGACAGCTGTCAAAACATAATGCTACAAATACAAACCGGCGCAGATTTAAAGTGTGACGCCCGTGACGCATGGCTAAAATACTCTTTCTCTAGATGCTTCTTTCGTAATCTTGTGTCGCAAATCACAATCATTAATTTGACGCGTTTCTTTTTGATTGACATAAGTAGACAATTTTCTTTTGGGGTGAGGGAGCTGTTTCCGATTTTTCTGTGTTTGCACAAGATAACGAACAGAGTCTTTAGTTCCTCGCTGGTATGTGGGGCGACTGCTACAGTATGCAACCACTTCAATGAAAGTGAGCCCTTGTTCTTGGGGATTCCTTAATGGCACCTCTGTTCAGGTCAGATGACTCTATCTCAACACACACACACACACACACACACACACACACATTATCCCCCCCCCCCTCCCTCGACGCATCCATTCAGAGTCAGGAAACAGCCTCAGAGTAGCCCGAGGGAAGAAAAGGTGCCGTATCTGATCATATCATCACACAGCGAGAAACACAGAGCGCGAGGCTTTTATATGGCCGCCGCCGCCGCCGGTGTCGGGTTCCCGTTGGCAAGAGTCCGGCCGGTGAGAGGCTGATCGTCAGAGTGTTCTGGCTGAACGGAGTGACTTGGTGGTGGGGAACTTCGCCGCAATGGATTAGAGATATTTGAGCCTCCCTCATTGGCATATGCCAAGACAAATCACATAAACTTTGATCGCCGACTGAGAGGACTGACAGGGTGTGTGTGTGTGTGTGTGTGTGAGAGAGAGAGAGAGACAGAGAGAGACAGAGAGAGAGACTGGGCATACTTCACACCACACTTCCTCATTTATTTCTCTTTTTTTCTTACCTTTCAGCCAGACCACCTGTCTGTAGCACAGCAGCATCCTCCATAATACCCATGATTACTTGTGGTTTTGCCCAATTCAGCTCCACACAGGAACAGATTGACTTTGTCTGCCAGGTGTGCTTTTAGCTTTTAGACGCCGCTGACACACACTTACTCCCTGCGTGTTTAGGAGAATGGAGTGTGATGGAGTGTTTCAGTAAAGCAGTAATGCAGATTGTAAGACGGATAACAATCATGGTATCCATTCCTCACACAGACAAAAGGTTCCTCCAGCCTCATAAGTTACAACACGTAGCCAGACCTGACAAGTCACAGTATTTAATCAAGGATTACTTCATGATAATTATGTATTTTAGGGATTTTCTCAAATTCATAACTCAGTCAAATCCTAACACGCAGACATGAGGCACATATTTTCTTGATTAGATAGTGATGTACTCTTTTCAAGGATGTCATAATCTTTGATGTCCATTGGGAATAAGCATCCCTTAATCTGCTTACAACGTACAACCCCAGAGCTTGCCTGAGAATAATCCTGTGTTTAAATTGTCTTCAGTTTTACAGTGTAATCCAGTGGTAGTTGTCTGCAAAAATGAACTTCTAGTCCCATTCAGAAGTGGGATTATGTTTACTTATGAATTGCTCAGTCTAAAGTTTAGCTGCCAAGCGGCTCCTTTAACCAAAACTATCTGCTCGTGTCAGCTGTCGATTAGTTTTCCATCGCTATAAGCAGCTAACCAAAATGGTTACTGTCTGAAATATTAAGACAATATTTTTGAGCAGATAATACATACATTTGTATTTCCAAAACTTTTTGGGCTTTCGAAAAAAAACCAAAGTAGCATTTTATCCCTTAAAAAACATAATTTGCCGACAGTTCTTTTGTTGTTTGGCTAACTCACAAAATAAATGTATAAACTGTGGCCGCTTATACCAATCTGGCAGTTGAATCCTGGTCTTGATTCATCGGTGACTTGGAGGATGACGTGATGTGACACGTTGGCGTGCTCGGCTCAAGCCTTAAAGTCCCCGTGTACGGCGACAACCTAAGTGTCCGGTTGCACCGTCGGATACACCTTCAGACACCCGTAAAGCCCCAAAGTGGTTCCAGCCTCGTAAAGTCGGCAGTGGCAGAAGTCATTAGGAGCTGCTAAGACTCTCAAGACATTCACACACACACACACATACACACACACACACCGAGTGGTCGGTCCTTGGGGAAGCTGACTCTTTCCCATGGGCTGTGTCCATAACGCTCCCCAAATAAACAGGGGTCTCTAATGAAGGCTGCCAGATGTGGGCCGGCCAGGTCAGCTCTCCTGTGCGATTAGAGAGGAAGGGAAAGATGGATGGATGTAAGAAGAGGGAAAGAGGGACAGCGTTTCCCCTTAATTTCTGTAGCCAGTGGGGATTTTGGTGGTAACTTTGGTTTCATCTCCACAACAAATAACAACCCTGCTTCTTCTTTTTTTATTTTTTGGTGCCAGCTTTGGTTTCAGTGGAAGAGCTATTTTCATTTCACGAGACTCTGATTTGTGTGATTGAAGCTGAATTTAAGCGTGCTTTTCACTGTTGATTCTCGCCACCAGTGGTGGCAGAGTTGTCACAGTGGTCGGCCACCAAATGCTGCTGGGAAAACACAAGAGAGGGCAAGAAGAGAGAGAGGGAAGTGTGGAGGAAAGGAAACGAGGAGAAAGCCCCCCCCCCTCCTCCTCCACTCCTCTGTCCTCCCCCTTTGGGCAACGCTTTAATAACAGATCAGACAAGGCTAAAGGGGACTTAAACCAGGCACACAGCAAGGAAATAAGAACGAGTGGGACGACAGGAAGTGTGGGGGGGTTTGACTCCTGGCACCGAAAGAGAGAGAGAGAGAAAGAGAGAGAGAGAGAGAGAAAGAGAGAGAAGAGAGAGGAGAGAGAGAGAGAAAGAGAGAGAGAGAGAGAGAGAGAGAGAGAGAGAGAGAGAGAGAGAGAGAGAGAGAGAAAGAGAGAGAGAGAGAGAGTAGAGAGAGAGAAAGAGAGAGAGAGAGAGAGAGAGAGAGAGAGAGAGAGAGAGAGAAAGAGAGAGAGAGAGAGAGGAGAGAGAGAGAGAGAGAGAGCCGAGAGAGAGAGAGAGGGAGACACATATATGTTTTAAATGTTAAAGCACAACTGTTATTTACATCTTTTAAAAATGAAAGAAAAACAAAAGAAGTATTACCATAGCTGTCTAAAAATGATTTATTGCATGTCCTAAAGATTAGGAATAAATCTGCAAATGTATTTATTTTTTTTGTCCGACCAATAAAAAAAATGAATTCTAAAATACAAATCTACATATCCTCACCTGGCTATCTGAGAATGAAGCAAAAGAAAAAAAAAACCAAACCCTATCCTTTATATCGTCGCAGATTAATTTGAGCTGATGAACTCATTTTCTGGTTCCTTGTTCATCGTGCATCATCGTGACTGCCAGTAGCTGTGTTTGCACATGCAGTTCACTTTCACTTTCAGTTATATCTCTAAATAAAGGGCTTGAGGTAATCTGTTGGCTTGCATGTTTGTTGCCAGAGCAGACTTTATTGGAGATAAGTTCAACATCTAATAGGTGAGCTGAACAAAGAATAATCCTAAAATAATCGTATTTATGTCATTTACAGAAATGGAACCAGACACCGATTCTGTCTCCCACAGAGCTTTACAAGACCCAATAATTGTATAAATGCACAACCTAATTCACTAAGCTTCTTAAAATGGATGCAGATTGGGGTCCGTACAGCTGCCGAAACCTGCGCCGTGCCTCCAGTTGTATTATTTGTGAACAGCGCACATGTGTAGCCCACATATTACGCGTTCGAAGCCTCTGTGCCCCGGTCTGCGCGCGAGCCTCCGAAAGATGGCAGATGGCAGATTGGCCCCGACGCTGAGGAAAGCCCCTTCAGAGTGACGCCTGGCCAAGGGTAGATGTCACCACAACATCTGCTGCGGGCTCGAGCCGCCGCCGCCGCCGCCCGGCCTCTGTTATGCATCCCATCAGTGTCGCGGACCTGTTGCCACGGGCTACCGCGGCGGCAATAGAAGAAGAGACGGGGCCCAGAAGTGAGCGCCGAGGAGAACAATGAGGGCTCCCGGGGTCCGGGATGACAGAGAGGATAATAACAGTATCGGCCTTACCGCCGAGATAACTCCACTGCTGTCCCTGCCGTTATACGACACCTCCCGAACACCTGATATTTGCTCAGCTTCTGATTTGTGCCCCTCTTTTCATGTCTTCTGTATTTACCTTTCCAGCGGCCCAGTTTACCTGCTGCTGTTGAGATTATGCCGCTCGCCGGGCCAGAAGATTTCTTTTGTTGAAGCAGCTGCTTTTCTCTGTTTGTTTTGAATACAGCAAAGACGCTATAAAAGAGTCGTTGAGTCTCTTTTGTTTTACCCCCCCCCACACACACACACCTATTTATAAGTTTGTGCTCGTATCGAGGCAGTTAAGCCCGCTGCCCGTGAAGGCCGCTTTCTCGCTGAGCGTTTATTTGACGGGCTCTCGCCAAGTCAAAGAGCAAACTGTGAGCATTCTTCGCCTCGCGTGTGCTGCAGTTGACTTACGGCGAGCACCTCAGCCCCGAGTGTTTGCACAGAGCGTCCACGTGCACCGAGGTGAGGGCGCGGCGTCTCGCTCGCTGTTTGTCTTTCGGGCCTCGGTGTGAGACGCCGGGCTGTTTCGCGAGGGGCAGATGCCAGGTGTCTTTTCCTTTTTTTCAAGGAGCCGCAGAAAGCGCGGCTGCCAGCGAGCCTCGGGTTAAGAATCAGCGCAGGGGAGACTCTTTAGAGTAAACACCCAAATTCCATCTGAACTGGCAACCTCCTTTTTTTGTCTTTCCCCCGCTTGGAAACCCAACCAAACCAGTTCCAGCGTCCTTTCTCTCCAGACTCCTTTGTTTGTGCCCCGCTGCTCGTGTGTGCTGTTTGGATTTAAGCTTTTATTTTGCCTTGCGCTTGACACAGACCCATAAAAACGTCGCAGAGCAAGCTCGGGGTAACTTGGACACAAGTTTTAGGGGGAGTTGTTCAGTCGAGACTTATAAATCCTAAAGAAGATGCTCAGAGGGGAGCGACCGTACGACTTTGAACAGAGGAAGTGAAACCAATAATGAGAAAGAAATTCAGGGATGAGCCATAAATAAAGAAAGACGATTAGCAAGATTTCTTTTTTTGTAGAAAGATAGGAGGGAAAAGAGAGGAAAGAGGAGGCGTAACAGCTGAATACGCCCGGCCTGTGGTCAACTCTGAATGGGGAGGAAAAACAATGGGCCCACTCATCCTTCGCTCTCCCTCTCTCCTCTCTCCTCTCTCCTCTCTTCCTCGCTGGCTCGTCATTTCTCTGCAGAGTAGTGAAGGCAAAGGAGGAGGGAGGGGGGTTCAGATTCCAACACTGTAGAAAATGTCCAACCCGACAGCTTGATTCTTGAAATATATTTACGCTAATATAATTTGGATTAGTGTTTAAATGGGAACCACACACTAACTCAATAGCATTCAGAAAATAAAGTCCTACTGACTAATGCAGACTAGTGCTTAAGTTAATGCGCTTAACCTTTTTGCAGTGCGTGGCCCCTGGCTCCGTCTGCGCTTGAGGACGGTATCAGGATGGGGTGCCATGCAGAGGAAGGAGTCAGAGCGGTGGGAGACGGGAGGTGTAGAGGGTGGAGGAGAGAGGGGAGGGATGGGGGGAGGGGGGGTGAATGGCCGGGAGCAGCAGCTGCCGTCTCCTCATTAACATGCGCACCTGCTCCCTGCGGCCTTTTTCCAGCGAGCTCGTGTGGCGCCTCACGACCTCAGCACCCGCCATCGCTGGGACTTAACTGGACTGGCCCTCTAGCAGCACACACCCACACACACACACACACACACACACACACACACACACACACACACACACACACACACACACACACACACACACACTCCTAATGTCCTTGATACGGACGCTCATAAATGATGTAGAAGAATTTGTATTTTTCATGTCCAGTTATGTTTGTTTAATCAGATTAAATCAGAAAGTGGAACAAGAGTATCCAGAGTTACTGTCTCTCTCTCGTTGTTAGATTTGGAACAACAAACTGTAAAGTTGCCAATTGTGCAGTTTCATCATCACAGAAACTGCAGGAGGATTATACATACATATATATCACTGTCTCAAGTGTTTTTTGGGAGCTTTTTCCTTGTGTGAAGGGTTCAATATCAGAGGCCATAAAATGACTCCACTTATTACTCAATCATTTATTTGACTGTGTGACTTTGTAAAGAAAAAACACAGCTGAGATTTTATATGTATCTGCATGTAACAGATTTGACTTTGGGCTTCTGCCGCCAGCGCTTGTTTAACCTTAATGCTTCAGTGATCTTCAGGCCAAATGACAGCGAGCTAAGGTTCCCCGCTCCGCTCTCTGCGCGGTGACATGCCACCACTCACTACTGCTGTTTGTGCAGCGGGCAGCCTAGCATGTGATGTTTTCTTTTCCTTACCACAGTCCTAACGCTGCCTAATCCCCTGAGAGGGAGACCCTGTCTAAACACACGGCCGTTCCTACAAACCCTGTCCCTAAACCCACACACACACACACACACACACACACACATTGGACCCCCTGGGAATGTTTGGGGACGTGGTCCTGCCAGCCCCTCGGGGCTAACAGACTTGCTGGCTCTGGTCAGGTATTTGAGAGTGACAGCGGGTTTTACTGTTGTGGGAAGGCCGCTTTGATGTCGGCAGGATGCTTCGTGCGCTATATTGTTTCTGCGTGAGAGTAAAACACAACGTATTCAGAGAGAAGCGATTTGGATTTCTAGACATTCCTTGTGTGATTTTCCCCTGTGCAGGAATTCATCCTCCACAAATCTGCCGGGTATCGCCACCGTCTCTTCCTTTTCATCCTCTTCCCATCTCTTGTCTGCTGCCGGAGCAAATCCTCTCCGGGGAGGGAAGAATAACGAGCGCTGAGGTGGGGGCAAGGTGCTTTGAAGTCTCCGTCATGTTGGCTTGCGGCTCAAACGCTGTGGCATAGATGCCGCCTTGTCCTCGGGATGAATGAGTGCTGACAAAAGGGTCAAAGCGAGCGCATTTCAGAGCCGAGAGCTGCTGAACGGTGCCACGATGGCTGCTTTTCTTGCCTCCTGACTTTTGGAAAGGACGGATTAGGGGCAAGAATTCCAAATACTGCAGATATTTTTCTTCGGGGGCCATTGAGTAGACGCTTTGTTTTTGTAATGACCAGGCCCGCCTGGCCACCCAGCCTTGTTGACGACAGTATTGCATCTCTGAAGCTGATGAATATGGGGCGGTGGCGAAGGGGAGGCTGTACTGTGGCAGGTCTGAGGTGGTTGGTTGTGGTGTCAAATGGAAATTGTCATGTGCTGACAGTTGGCAGTGAATGCCCGGTCCAACCACTTATAATCCCAATTTATTGTTCTGTAATAAGATATTTTCAGATTTATAACCAATTAGCCAATTTATAACCAATTAGCCAGTGTAGGCTAGTTATATTCCTCTGTTTCCGAAGCTAAGCTAAGCAGCTGCTGCCCGTAGCGTCATTGCTGCGACGGACACAGACACCGGATTCTTTTCTTCTTTTCTTTACACAGCATCGGATTCATTGATAGCTGTCACGATGTGATGAGAAAGTCACCTAAAATATCCCAAATGTTTTTGAAACAATCACCAACCATGCCTTCAACAAACTCCTGGCCTCAGTGATGAATGGATCGAGAGAGAGAGAGAGAGAGAGTATCGTCTTATAAAAGAGATGCAACAAGGAAATGTTGGTCATTTTCACATAATAAATGACGCAAACGGATTAATCGGATATTATAATTGTTTGCAGGATCATGCAATTGTGAATGTACGAAGTGTGTGTGTGTGTGTGTTTGTGTGAAAGACTGCACACAGTGTAGGTATGAGTGTGTGCATGCTCTGTGTGTGTGGCCCCTCTTTGTTGAGCTGTGCGTATCCTCAGGGGAATCCCTTCAACTCCTCTCATTGTAATTGTAAATGTGTGAATGTGTCCCAGTGATCTCCAGCACCTCTCTCTCTCTCTCTCTCTCTCTCTCTCTCTCTCTCTCTCTCTCTCTCTCCCTCCCTCTCTGGGAACTGGTTCGCTGGGGTCCGAGTTGCGTTTATGACTCAACCTGTGAGAAACATCACAGGAGCTTATCCCCCCCTCGGTTCAGCCCACTCCGTTTTACGGCCTGAAGCACATTGTTGGCGGAGGGAGGGCAAAAGAAAGACGAATGTCCCGCTTAAAGCATAGCTACACATGGCCTTGTTGCCGTGTTGTAAAAACGGCCTGGACAGGACCGTTGTTTAAGAGAAATGCATAGTTAGTTCTGTTTGTTACCCATGCAGCTGATTTATAAGCACAATAGCAAAGAAGCGGGATGACCCTGTTGTCTTACCCCGGTGAACTCTATCTGTGCTCAGCTGAAAACGATTGGATGGATGAAAATAGTGTTTGGGAATTCCCTTTGACCGATTCCACTCTTTGTGATGCTAATTTTAAATGAAGATAGAATGGACATTTATTAGTAGACCGATATATCTTCCAGAAAGAAGGTTTTTTATTAGATCATTTGGAAATTGTGTGTATTCATGATACAATGCTGGTTCTACATGATCTTTTGTTTCATAAATAATGACTTAAATGGGCGCCCACAGTTACACCTAAATTAATCGAGCAAACATAAGAAAGAAAGTGTCATTTATGAATGTCTGGCATTTTTGTTTTTCTGTAAAAAAAAGAAAAAAATGTTAATGAGCATCTGAGCTGAGATAAGGATGCACGTAACAGTCGGCAGACAAAGTAATTGACCTCGTAGATGCGACCACCCGTCGAGGGCTCGTTGCTAACCTCTCCCTCTGTGTGGTCTCAGGTGCCGGGACGGATTCGCAGGAAGCAGGTGCCAGTTCCACGACCCGTGCACCACCTCGCCATGCATGAACGGCGGCATGTGTCGCGCCGTGTCCAAGGGGAACACGGTGGACTTCAACTGCACCTGCAAACTGGGCTTCACCGACCGCCGCTGCCTGACGCCCATCAACAACTTCTGTAGTAGCTCGCCGTGTCGCAACGGAGGCACCTGCGAGCTGGAGAGTCTCAAGACGTACAAGTGCCACTGCCCACCCGGATGGTCAGGTAACACGCAACAGCACCATACGAAGAGGGCTTTACCGGTGGAGTTGATCATGAGACATATCAGAGGGGTTGCAAGGTGATAAACTGGAGAGGCAACCTATAGATCTCTGCCTCATATCGTTTCTATTGGTGAATAGGGAAAACTAGATAATGCAATAAAACGTCTTGAGTTGTTTACTTACATTATGACAATACTTTTTGTATTGAGTAAGTTTTATCTGATTAAATATGTGCTAATTTACACACATTTCTATAACATAGAGCTGAACATTGGATAAAGCCAGGTTATATATTTTTGTATTATCAAATCTATTTTCACCATTAATTAGGAATACAGTATTACATAAATCAGGCTATGAAATATGCTGTATATGAACAAAGCCCTCTGTATTAACCTTCATTAAACACTAAAGTTTTGTGTATTTTGTGTATTTATGTATGCTACTGAAGTGAAAAACTCATTTTGGAAAAATCTACAGTTGCCAATTGACATCCTATGGAAGCAGCAGTCGCTCAAAATCTCAAAACTGCCCAGCGCATGAAACACGTCAAATGTCTTTGCCTGACGTGTCTTCTCTTAATCAGAAGAAACCCCAGCAAAAAAAGGGCAGTGCTCGATACTAGGTACAATACAAGAACAGCCTTTTCTCCGTGCCCTCAGGTAAACTGTGCCAACAAGCCGACCCCTGTGCCTCAAACCCGTGCGCCTACGGCGGCCAGTGCTCCGCCATTGTGTCTCACTACATCTGCACCTGCACGCCTTTCTTCTCCGGAAAGACCTGCAAACAGGACGTCAACGAGTGCGACGCGAGCCAGTCGCCCTGCAAGAACGGCGGGGTGTGCGTCAACGAGGTCGGCAGCTACCAGTGCCAGTGCCCGCAGGAGTACACGGGGAGACACTGCGAGAGCCGCTACCTGCCCTGCAACCCGTCGCCCTGCCACAACGGAGGCACCTGCATCCAGAAGGGAGAGACCAGCTACGAGTGCTCCTGTGTGCCAGGTAGGGAGGTGACACCTCCATCGGGGGTTAGGAGGAGATGTTTGTTCATGTGATGACATGTGAGGCCTCGGCACACCTCTGTTCACATCTGGAATGATGAAATACTGACGTGACCAGCACCGTCGTGCCATCCACTTATATTTAACCAAAACAAAATGCTCCACATTAGCGGAATTGTTTGCA
This sequence comes from Clinocottus analis, assembly GCF_023055335.1. Taxonomy (NCBI): domain Eukaryota; kingdom Metazoa; phylum Chordata; class Actinopteri; order Perciformes; family Cottidae; genus Clinocottus; species Clinocottus analis. The sequence goes on along the minus strand of NW_027176229.1, from coordinate 6,249,564 downwards.
GATAGTTTTGAGACATGAGTTTGTCTGCCGACACAGTCGTCTGCCAACTAGCCCCGAGGGCAGTTGCTACGTCCTCGAGCTTCTCGACACAAATATTTGGTCGAAATTGGGAGGATCACTTCTTTTGTGCCACCTTCAGGTGTTTCCTGGCCTTGACATTGTTCTGAAGAAGACAAGCCTTGAGGTGAAATATGGATCATATCCATCGTTTGTAAAAGGACATGATCCTCTTGAACTACAGTCAGGTTATCGCTCAGGAATAGAAATGTTTCTGCCTGTTTGTTGCTGCTTTCAGGGATGATGTCATTTAGGGCAGGGTGTTCCTGCTTGTGTGTGTCTTTGCATACATACGTGTGTGTTTTTGCTTTGGTGTGTCCACTGTGTGAACAAGGCAGAGCAGGAAGACATCGGGGCTTATCATAAGGAAATGGTCAAAGGACAACATCCTTTTCACATAGCAGAGTGGAGCAAAGCTTGCTGGGGACTTTAGTCGTGCCCACCACCTCGTCACCTTCGCACAGACTAACTTTGGCTTGTTTTTATCCGTTGACCACTGAGTCCAGAACAAGATGTTCCTTGAAACATCTTCCCTGAAATATTACCCTTGAAAACAACTTAAAACAAACTCAAGATCCTCCTTTTAAAGGTGAACTTTGCCGTAGTAGTGAAACAGGCATCATGGAACAACGTCTTTATGAGTGGATTTTAACTCCTGTCCCGTCCCACTCCCTAAAAAAAAAGTGAACTTGACCTACTACCTGCAAAAAGCCCACAGAAATATCGTAACCCACAAGATTCCCCAAAAAAATCTCTTAACTGTCACTGAAATTTCTTTCTACTAATAAAATGATTTACATTTTCATGTTTCGGAAAACATTGTGTCTGAAGGCCTCTGGCAATGGAAGTGATGACTTGGACTGGTTTTAATACATATTTTGTCCACCATGCCACATGTACAGTCCAGCGGTTGCCTCTTGTGTAACTGTATAGCTGAGTGGATGTTATTACACAGCGAGGTCACCACAAACCTCAAGAGGTTACAGCTGCCTTCTCTCTTTGGAAGGAAAAAGACGGTTGACCACATTTAACCGTAGAGTGAGTTTCACTCTCTTGTTGTAGACGCAGGAGAAATGAGAAACTGGAAATCTGAAGCTCATATTTCCCACTTTGTTTCAGGTTTTACAGGAAAAACCTGCAACCATAACATCGACGACTGTCCAGGCCACGGGTGTCAGAATGGAGGGACATGTGTAGATGGAGTCAACACCTACAACTGCCAGTGTAAACCAGAGTTTACAGGTTTGTAAAGCGATCGAAGTAACTTCATATCATCAAGCCAGTCAATTAAAGGGATTGTTTTGGGATGCGAACCGCCTTGAATCCCCTGACTGCTGCTCCCCCGCAGGTCAGCTCTGCACGGAGGACGTTGACGAGTGCCAGCTGATGCCCAATGCCTGCCAAAATGGCGGCACGTGCCACAACACCTACGGCAGCTACCAGTGCGTGTGCGTGAACGGCTGGACTGGGGACGACTGCAGCGAGAACATTGACGACTGTGCCAGTGCTGCGTGCCACCAAGAGTCCACGTGTCACGACCGCGTAGCTTCTTTCTACTGCGAGTGCCCCCTGGGCCGGACAGGTGGCTACACGTTTATTCAGGTTTACAGGAAACGGTCTCTTAATGCTCAACAGGAAATGGTTTTATGAGAGTATGCAACACTCTGATAAGGATGACGTCCCAGTGAAACTCATACGTCTGTCCTGTGGCGTAGTTGTACGGTGTACAGATACAAAGCGGAATTTAGATCAAATCCTTGCGTCTGATTGGACCACGAAAGGTGGGCGGGGTTAGAACTTAGCGCAACACGGAGCAGCGGCGTTCCACACACCCCTCCCTTCACGAAAAGTTTCAAATTGATAGATGGATGTCATGATATTGGTTGAAATTGGTCGTTATTAGTTAGCGTTAGCAGACTTCACATTGAAGAAAAGATGATTGCATGTTGATATTAAAACACAAAGAGATTCTTTTTTCTGTAAATTTTCTGCATATTTTTTTAAAAGGACAGGCATTTTTTATTTGATTTCATTTTCAAGTTATTTACTCTAGCTGTCTTTCTTGGGGGCTGTGAAGGATACGGGAAGCAACAAGTTCAAAAGAAAGGCGTAAAGGGCTTCGTCTCGAGAAAGTCACATTTATAGAGGCGAATGTTTGGTTTCTCTTGTGGTTCTGGTGTCCTGAACGGCCCGCGAGTACACATGTGCTATTTATTTATTTGCAGCAAACAGATGACACGTTATAGTCTCCTTGCTATTTGTAGAAGCCAATGTCATGACGTTTATCAGTTTTTTCCTGGAGGAAGGTCTTTTTCACCTAAATAATGTGCTGTTTCACAATAAATACCTTTTTTTGCCATGTGTACTTACAGTAGTACACCATTTGAATACTTAATACTGTACGGAGGATGTTAAATCCATCTTCTGTGTTATGTGCGTCAGGACTGCTGTGCCAGCTGGACGACGCCTGCATCAGCAACCCGTGTCAGAAAGGCTCCAACTGCGACACCAACCCCGTCAGCGGCAATCACTTCTGTACCTGCCCGTCCGGATACATCGGTGCCTCGTGCGATCAGGACGTTAACGAGTGCTCCCTGGGTAAAAAACGTCACACCACCTGACCTTCAAACTCTCTGCCTGTTGTGTCGTTTCCACCAAATTAATGTCAAGAAAGCTTTTCGGCCTCACACGTGCCTAACCCTAACCCTTGGTGACCTGTTTTACATGAGCTTCGGTTTCACATAATTGTGGCCGTAATCGCAGGAAATAACAAATGGCTTTGGTTTGACTTCCTCAAAAACAACACTAAACCCTCCTAAATCATCTTGATTGCGCCTCGTTGTAGCAAAGCTGAATTTATTAATCTGTTTCAACAGGTTCCAACCCGTGTGAGCACGCGGGGAAGTGTATCAACACCAAGGGTTCGTTCCAGTGTAAGTGCCAGCGGGGTTACGTCGGGCCGCGCTGCGAGCTGGACATCAACGAGTGCATGTCGAACCCGTGTATGAATGAGGCCACCTGCCTGGACCAAATAGGAGACTTCCACTGTATCTGCATGCCAGGTAAGTTCATACAAAATAAAATACGGATGCTCAGGTGTTGGGCTGGCTCTTAAAGTGACATTAGCACGTATTTGTCAGGATTCATATGGACCAAATGCGGTAAATCAAGGCGTACAAACAAGTCGCATGGACGCAAAACTGTTCGATCCATTCATGAAGAGAATTGTTTTAACTGAAATTTAGTTTTTGTTTTGGACTCTCAGTCAGATTAAATGAGCCATCTGAAGGCGTTACTTTGTGCTCCATAAATCTTGAAAATAGAACTCGAACGATTACTTCATTTATTGATTAATTGATAAGTAATAACCGGAAATTATTGTGAGGACTTAGCTGCTATTCTTTGTCTTGTGGGAGACTTAAAGGTCTTTAGGCGTTGGATTGTTTAAATTCATCAAAAACTATTTGATGACGTCACCTTAAACGTAACATATATATTTGACAATGATTAATCAAGAAGATAATTGCAGTGCTACTTCTATTCGAATAGCCTGTGTGTATCATATATAGCTATTTTAGCAGTATATATATATATATATATATATATATATATATATAAATATATATACAGCAGTGTGAAAATGCCTCTCCGTCTAACCAATCCATCTCCCTGCTGGTCCTCCCTTGCTAATTGGCCAGGTTACGAAGGGGAGTTCTGCGAGATCGATACGGACGAGTGCGCCCACAGCCCCTGCCTGAACAACGGCAACTGTATCGACAAGATCAACGCCTTCCACTGCCAGTGCCCCACAGGTGAGGCTGCTGCAGAGGAGGGGGGGGGGAGGGGGGGGAGACGAGGGGGCCAGGGGGCACAGAGGTCGATCTCTCTCGTTTTCTCTCTCTCTCTCTCTCTCTCTCTCTCTCTCTCTCTCTCTCTCTCTCTCTACCTTACTGTCTTTCTCTAGTTCACTCAAACGCAAACACACACACGCACACACAAACACCTTTTCTGGACGGGCACAAATCCCAGCCCTGAGGCGGGCTTTCGCAGGCCCGGAACGAGCGCAGCAGTCGAGGAGGAGGGGCGCGGGGTGTAGGGGGGGAGAATCTATAGGGAGAAGCTTGAGGAAGTTTGAACTTTTGAAACAAGTTTTTTATCCCTTTGCAAAGTCTGATGAGTGAGCAGAAACGTGTCGCTTTTGATTGTGAAAAAAGGGAGAGCTGGTTATATAAAAAAACGCATTTTCACTGTCGTAATGGCCAATGAAAATAGTTGTTTGGTCTATTTTGAGGGCAGCTAGTTGCAGGCCCTTTTTTTTTTTTTAAACCAGAGATGCCGTTGGAGTTACACTATTTGGACAAAAGGTATTGATGTTTTGTTCGAGGGTGAAGGAATGCAACTATTGAATCTCGGATAGAGAGGCAAGAAGAAAGCAAAGGAACGATCCTCAAATGTGTTTTTTTGTGCGTTTCATTGGGATCACTGAGGTGGAAGTGATTTTTTTTCCTTTTTCTTTTTCTTTCCATTCGTTCTTTTCGGGGAGGAAAATAGACGAGCTCTGAGTCGGGCGGATCAAAGGCGGCATGGGTGGAGTGAGGCAGGATTCCTCCTGTTGAGAGGAAAAAGAAAAGGAAGAAAGAGAGACACCCCAACAAGGAAGCTTTAGAATTGATGGAGGGGGTACAAGAGTGAACACAGAAGCTTAACGCCGAAAAAAAATGTGTGTGACAGTGAGCGAGGGTTATGTGAGGAAGCAGCATAAAGTGGTGGTGGTGAAAGTGTTGTTTTGGGCGGGTAGATGGGGTGAGAGGAGCGGAGGGGGGCTGCTGAGAGGCACATACCGTTATGCTGAAGCAGGAAGGGAGGGGCACAGAAGGGGAAGGGGTCTTAACCGCCCTGCTTGAGATGTAAATTTGTCCCCGTTGCGAGCCAGGCCCGAGGCGACGGTCCCCTCTTATTATTTCTGTACATGGAATAGCCATGGAAACCCCACTGAGAGCCATTGAAATGTCTGATTCCAGCAGTCTGGGGATAAATCCCTCTTTGGCTGCTGAAGTGCATGGTGTGTGTGTGTGTGTGTGTGTGTGTGTGTGTGTGCGTGCGTGCCCCTGGGCATGCTTACATTTCTGCTCCAGCCTTTGTGTGTCGATGCATTTGTATGCATCTGAATAAACTCTTTCACAGAGGACAGTAACTGAGCTGTGATGAAATGTAATTTCTTGCATCACATCCTTGCAAAAATAAAACACTCACACATTTTATAACGCTGAGGTTTGTCCGAATGTTTGTGTTGAATGATGGTTCATACATATTTTACCAACGCTTCTTCAGTTTTCAGCCATTAGGTTGGGTCTGATTTGATACTTTAAACCCCATTAAAGCATTACTGAATGAATTATTTATTTACTATTAATTAGTCATTACATAAACCCTTTAGAGACAGTGCCTGATAGAGTGGACACCTTTTTTTCAGCAGTTTTTTCAGCTTATTATTGAGAGGATGATACTTTCCAACCGCAGTTTTTTTTTAAGTATGTGCATCTGTGTAACTCACAACACACGTGTAAGCACGTCTCCACTGTGTCTACGCTGCGGTTCTGAAAGCTTCCAGCGAGGTCCACTGGGAGAAATCAGCATCGCCGCCAGCCACGCAAATATTTCCTCTCCGGATTAGCTGCCACTGAGTCTGTCTTTTTAGCTCCAACCACCTGTGTGTTCCCGCGTTGCTGTGGTGGAGGAAGAGAGGGGGATCAAAACGTTATCTCCAGATCAGACAACACCCTCGTCTTCCTTGGACTGTACCGTCATGTCACGTGAGGGGAGACCAGAAGAAAATGCCTGTGATGAGAATAACTCCAGTAAAAAGAAAGGAGAAAAAGCTGCTGGTTGATTTTGAATGACAAGGAGTTTGAATAGTGGAGGATCGAAGGTCAAGCTGGTTCTTTTTAGAGGCGCGCAGGGAGAGGAGGGGAAGGGTGGGGTGGAGTGGGGGGGTGCAGAAGGGCTGAGAGCAAGACAGGAGAATGCACATTGTGATGGAAAAGTTTTGAGGGACAAAGGAGGCAACGGGCTCAGTTTGGCGTTGCGTTGAGCAGACAGGCCCTCCTTTGTCTCTCAACCCCTTGGTCAGGAGGCCTCGCAACTTTCATTCTTCCCCCATCTCTTACCCTCCCTCCCTAAACCCCCCCCCCCCCCCCCCCCCTTCCAGCTTTGAACAAATCGGTTCCCCCAGTCTCCCCGTGTCCCCCCTTTTGGATTCGTGCTGAAAAGAAGTGAAAGGGAAAATAGAGAGTTTGTAGTGTTGCACAGTTGTTAATTAACATGCAGATGTCTGATTCGTTGAGAGCTCTTATAGCATGGGCTCAGGATTATGAGTGGGGCCGGTTTTATAATGGTGAGAACACAGTAGCGACATCTGAACACACACACACACACACTCTCTCTCTCTCTCTCTCTCTCTCTCTCTCTCTCTCTCTCTCTCTCTCTCTCTCTCTCTCTCTCCGCTCATGCCCACATACACAGTAACACCCTCTTGTTGTTTTTGCAGGCTTCACTGGGAGCCTTTGCCGGATAGACATTGACGAGTGTGCCAGCACGCCGTGCAAAAATGGCGCCAAGTGCACAGACGGACCCAACAAGTACACCTGCGAGTGTACAGAAGGTATAAAAGTTTAAAAATCGAGAAGAAAAAAAAGAAATAAGAGAAGTAGAAAGTTGGGAGGCCCTCCGACAAAAGAGGATGGACACCAGTAAAAATATTGCGGAAGAAAAAAAGTCAAAAGAATGTATTTTTCCCAGGTTACTCTGGGAGACACTGTGAGACGGACATCAACGAGTGTTACTCCGACCCGTGTCACTACGGCACCTGCATCGACGGCCTGGCCTCCTTCAGCTGCCTCTGCAGACCCGGATACACGGGCCGGCTGTGCGAGACCAACATCAACGAGTGCCTGAGCCAGCCGTGCAGGAACGGAGGCACCTGCCAGGACCGAGAGAACGCCTACGTCTGCAGCTGCACCAAGGGCACCACCGGTAACCGCCACACACACACACACACACACACAATCAGTGAAAATGAAGGGCTTCTGTCGTTCTAGGAATACTGAAAGCATTTTTCCGACAGGAATCAACTGCGAGATCAACATTGACGACTGCAAGAGCAATCCCTGTGACTACGGGACCTGCATCGATAAGATCAATGGCTACGAGTGCGCCTGCGAGCCCGGCTACACAGGTAGGAATCGTGTTCACGGAGAGTCTGTCATCATACTGCTCATTCTCTAAAATGTGGCTTAAATGTGGCAGAGGATTCAGCTCAAGCCCTGCAGAGGGAAGTTGTGATAGCTTATGCATTTATTTTATAGCCAAGTTAGCTATTTTGCTGCATTCTCCTCCAAGATGCACCTCACCTTGTTAGTGAGGTGCAGGTTAATCTCTCTATTGAACCATTGCAAACCTTCAACTTGGAGAAAGTTGCGCTCTGCACCTGAAAAGTTAACTAAAGACGAGTTTAATGCGGCTGCTCTCTCAGGTAAAGTGGCAGACAAAAATGAGCTTTAAGGTGCAAAACGTATGGACGGGGGAGTGAGGGGTCTTGACGGGGAGGGTGACAGATGGCGAGCGAGGGAGCACGCTCCTCCGAGGCTTTGCCGGTGTCACTTTCCAGCTCCACCCATAGTCCCCAACCGGCTGCTGTTAGGACACTGCAAGCTGCCCTCACATACAAAGGAGAGGACACACACACACACTCTGGCACACACGGTCACCTGGGATTAGAGCGGGAGAAAAGATTCCCTGAAAGATTCCTGAAAGTTGAGCTTTTAAAAGCTTGGAAGCCGGTCCCTGCTTTAAAGCTAAATGGGCCGCCTTTATGCTATGCGTGGCACCAGGCTGAATGGCTTCAGCGCTTCAAGTCGCCGACAAAGAGGGACTTAAAACCCCTCATGTTTCTGGAAATTGATACGTTCGCAGCGAGATATAGACTTCAGTGTGTCGCGGCTTTTGCTGCTGTGTGAGTTGCCGTTGTGTGTTTAAAACAATACACTACACAAAGGCATCCTGTGGACAGTTGAAATTAGTGTTATTTCAAAACGCATCACTGCACTGTGTGCAGTGCAATGAAGACATGTGATGTGATTAGATCATTTAAAAGAAAGCTGGATGAGAAGATCCATTCCCAGGACTGCGGACTAACTTTTCCACTGTTAGAACTGGTTCGACCAACTTACTTAGTTAGTCGCACCAGCTCATGAATTATACCTGAACCTCTTGTCTGTCCCCGTCCACCAGCCTCCTCCTCTCTCCTCCTTTTGATTGCCAGATTGGTATCGAGCGTGCAGACGTGAGAGTCACATCAATCGTTCTCATCTAACTTTCGTCAAGGAAGCTTACTTAGTGCATTTCACCAAGTTAGACAACTGTGGCTGTAACAGAAAGGTCTCCTCTCCTTACTTTCAGGCACCATGTGTAACATCAACATCGACGAGTGTGCCATCAACCCCTGCCACAACGGCGGCACCTGCATCGATGGCATCAACGGCTTCACCTGCGCGTGTCCAGACGGATACCAGGACGCCACCTGCTTCTCCCAGGTCAACGAGTGCCTCAGCAACCCCTGCATCCACGGTCACTGTGAGGACAAGATCAATGGGTGAGGCGGTCCACCGACTGGCCAAAGACGCTGCAGGCACATTGCATCTCAACCGAGTGTGTCTGTAATCTGGGGCTCATCACTGAGCTTTTTCTCTCCACGACAGCTACAACTGCCTGTGTGATTCTGGCTGGAGCGGGAAAAACTGCGACATCAACAACAACGAGTGTGAATCGAACCCATGCATGAATGGCGGCACCTGCAAGGACATGACCAGCGGATACGTTTGCAGCTGTCGCATGGGCTTCACCGGTCAGTACTGGTGTGGATGAGTGTGTGTGTGTGTGTGTGATTTTGGCTTATGCAGTGTGTGTGTCATCCAAACCTAACTTCCACCCCACTTGACTGTTGATCTTAAACTTAAACCGAAGTGTGTGTGTGTGATAATAATGTCCGCTCTGACCTCAGGACCAAACTGCCAGACCAACATCAACGAATGTGCCTCCAACCCCTGCCTCAACCAGGGGACGTGCATCGACGACGTCGCCGGCTACAAGTGCAACTGTATCCTGCCTTACACGGGTATGAAAGTATTGGAAGTATTTCTCGTTTTGGCTCGGTGTTCTGGCTTCCCCTTGCTTGGGATGTGGTGGCTGCAGTTTCCACACCCTGTGTACTGTAAGTTATTGGGGCAAAGGGGAAAAATGTGCGGCGGATGACATATCGGTTGAGTAAAGTTCGACAGCAAGACTTCCTCAGGGCTCAAAGACACCGAGCCTCCGACTCAAATCTGCTCCTTTGTGGTACACAAGCATCCCTGAGAAGAGAGCTGGAAAATATTGTATGTCATCTGACTTATTACTTGACAAAACAGATAATGATGGAAAGGTTGAGGGCAAATTGTCTTGTATTTGTCGAGTCGTCTTTTCGGAAAAATCCACAGGACTTTGAATAATAAAAGGCCTTAGCTTGTGCCGGGGTGGGAACGGGGTGCTTGACACATTTCCTGTTTGCCTGCTTCCTGTCTCACAGAACAGCAAATGGCTTCACAATTGCCGGAAACTGGAGCCGGCTTCCTGTACGAGCCATGTGTTATGGAAACAGATAGGGAAATGTCTCCGCAGGCCTCGAGCACTGACAGAACCTGGCTAAAATCTAGTGATAGCACTGATTGAAAGATGATTCTGTGTCCATTTGGGTTGGGTTATCTCCAAGTTCAAGACTCCTACATGATATCACACAGGGAAAGTTACTGTTTAACACATTCAAAGAATTATTTTATTAAAAGCTGTGTGTCTTCTTTTGCATGTGTGTTACAGGAGAGAACTGTGAAACCTTGATGGCTCCCTGCAGCTCCAAACCCTGCAAGTATGGAGGAGTGTGTCAGGAGTCGGAGGACTACCAGAGCTTCTCCTGCGTCTGTCCTGAAGGATGGCAAGGTGAAACATGAATGCCTGTGTGCGACAGGAAGTGCACTGTCGACGTTACAGCTGTGCTGTGTATGCCCAACAGAGAAAAGCCCAATTCAGAGCACGGACTCAAGTATCTGGATGTTATAGTTTTTCTAGTGCCAGAATATGTGAATAACATCTTGAATGGGGTTTTGGTGTGTGGGACACGCCCTTTTCTCTTTTTAAAAACATTCACAATTTGTCTGGGATTTTCCAGCACCTGACTGGAGGCCTTGTGACATTATTTTGATCATAGCAACTAGCAAATATAAATAAATGAATAGTATACTATAGAATAACATGCATTAGAAACAAAACACTAAAATAATACATATACACGGCATATTGATGGTATATATACGTACAGACTCATTCTCCATCCTGGGAATCATATCTGTTATCATATCTTATCCTGTTACCCACATGTACTTGTATTGTGCCGCCATCAAAGAAAAGGTGACATTTACTTTGTCTTCCTCTTTCCACCCCTCCAAGGCCAAACATGCGAGGTGGACATCAAAGAGTGTGTGAAGAATCCCTGTCGCAACGGAGCAACCTGCCAGAACACTCTGGGCAGTTACCACTGTGCCTGTAAACCGGGCTTCACCGGACGCAACTGTGAAAGCAACATCGACGACTGCAAGCCCAGTGCGTCTCTTCCCCCCCCCCCCCCGTCTCTCTCCCTTTCGCTTAATTGATCATCTGCAGACTCTGAGCCCGCACTGAGCCTTTCCCTCACCGCTTCTCCCCCCCCCCCCCCACAGACCCTTGCAGCAACGGCGGCCTCTGTCAGGACGAGGTGAACGGCTTCCTGTGCACCTGCCTCGCCGGCTTTCGGGGCACGAAGTGCGAGGAGGACATCAACGAGTGCGAGAGCAACCCGTGCAAGAACGGAGCCAACTGCACCGACTGCGTCAACAGCTACACCTGTACCTGCCCGCCCGGCTTCAGCGGGATCCACTGTGAAAACAACACCCCCGACTGCACTGAGAGGTACACAGCTCTCAGGGTGTCGTATTAGTATCACAGAGTATCGTGTTGAAACCCCAGACTGGTAACTGTGTATACTTACACGGCTTAGTGAGCAAAGAGCATCTGCTCAGATCAACAGGTTCACTTGTCAATGCAGACCCCATTTCCCTGTCCACCACTGCCCCCTCTGGTGGAAGTATTGATGCACACCATCTGACTTCAACGTCTCTAATTTGTTGACGCTGTCCCATCAACAGGAGGTTCAGCAGACTGCACTCTAAATGAGCCCGTAAATGTGGCGCCGTTTGTTAAAATGCTGGTTTCCCTCAGCATCATGAGTGCAGCTCCCAAGTGGGAGGTTGACTATGAAGCATCTGGGAAACATTTATTTGTTCTTGGTTAAGTTTCTGAAGACAAATTAGATGCGAATAAGCCGGCAGTGTCAGTTAATGGGCGCTGTATGGATTTGCTCTCTTCCTCCCGAAAAGCTGCAGAAAACTATTAAACTAATTTACAACATTCTGATCTTTTTTCCTCCCCGCAGCTCCTGCTTCAATGGCGGCTCCTGTATGGACGGCATCAACACCTTCACGTGTTTGTGTCCGCCGGGCTTCACTGGGAGCTACTGCCAGCACGACATCAACGAGTGTGACTCAAAGCCCTGCCTGAACGGCGGCACCTGCCACGACAGCTACGGCACCTACAAGTGCACCTGCCCACACGGGTACACCGGCCTCAACTGTCAGGTAGGAGGAAACGTATAATACATTTTCCTCTAACCTGTAGTGCCATTTATCAATCCAGTTTGCTCTGGTGGCGTTGCCTAGTTTTGGAGATATTCTCCGTAGAGATGCCTTTTTTTCAAATATATTAGAACAAAACAAAATAAGGTAAAACATTTTAGTTAAAAACTACAAGTCGAGTGGCAACTCGTCCCATCATTTTTGAGAAAAGGCAGATTTCTCAACGGCCAATATCCTAAACATTAGGCAACTCGCATAAAAATAATCTACAAGTAAAAGTGTATTATTGATGTTTGGAGAACTGTCCCTTCAAGTTCATGTTTTACTTCAGCCACCCCTCAGTATTCTATAAACTCCCATTTGGCGATTTACAGGTAAAAAGATGTGAAAGTAAAAAAAAAAAAGGTTTAAAAGTGAATGTTTTTTAGATGCTGTGATACTTAATGTACAGCTGTTGTTTCTCAAGCCTTTGATTCCAAACTCCTTTGTTTATCACTGAAATGCCCAAACAGATACTTTTGTGTTTTTTTTAGTCCTGCAAATCACCAAATTCAAGTTGTATGGGATGTTAAAATGTGTGAAAGTAAATTACTGAGCAGGGAATGTTTGCACCTTTCAGAACTTGGTCCGCTGGTGCGACTCGTCGCCCTGTAAGAACCGGGGGAATTGCTGGCAGAGGGGAACCACCTACAGCTGCGAGTGTGAGACGGGCTGGACGGGACTGTACTGTGACGTCCCGAGTGTCTCCTGCGAGGTGGCGGCCAAACAGAGAGGTAAGATGAGACCAGGGTCTCTTTTTTTTTTTACCTGTTAAAACCCCAATGGCATAAATGGAGTGTGAATTGGTTTGATAGTGAAAATGAAAAGCCCACCGTCTCGTCCTCTCTGTGCAGGAGTCGACGTCGCCCATCTGTGTCGTAACTCGGGTCAGTGTCTGGACGCAGGAAACGTCCACTACTGCCACTGCCAGGTCGGATATACTGGGAGCTACTGTGAGGAGCAGGTGGACGAGTGCACCCCAAACCCCTGCCAGAACGGAGCCACCTGCACTGACTTCCTAGGTGGATACAGCTGCAAGGTAACGGCACTGAAGGAAGCTGTGCATCGAGTTGTACTGAAGTATCAATTCTGAAATCAAATCACTGCAGTCTTTTTTTATGTTTTACTTCCCAAAATGCATCAGGTGTAAATAGAATTTCAACATAGAAGTATTTTACCTTTTCATAATAACTTGCAGAGACTAAAATGAATCATAAATTTGTTTTGTGACATTTTTCCGGCGTAATTAGCCCAATCAGGTCTTAATTGTCTTGTCATATAATCTTGATTTTAAGCAAACTAAGTCTTTAATGTCACTCTACTTGGCATTGCAAAAGTCTCATCTTTAACTTCTTTAACTTTATTAAATTTGGCTATTGTTTTACTCTTTTTTTTTTTATACATCTGAAACTTGAATTGTCTATCGTGAATTATGCCAGGATGCACAGCAGGCATCCTCTCAGCTGAAACAACACGAGGCAGTCCTAATGAAGAGGCCTGGTTATAAATAGAAGACGAACAGCTTGGTTATGTTAATCTCCTCAGGAATAAAGGATCTGCTGGCCTTGGCAGGATAGAGGCCAGAAAACAGCCAGGTAAACAAAAAACATCCATTTCATGTCGGACATTGATTAAACTTTTCCTTCTCTTCTCGCCTGTCTTCCTCTTCCTCCTCTTCCTTGGCTTCTTCTTCTTCTTCTTCTTCTTCTTCTTCTTCTTCTTCTTCTTCTTCTTCTCTGTCAGTGCATGCCAGGATATGTGGGGACCAACTGCTCCGACGAGATCAATGAATGTTTCTCCCAACCGTGCCAGAACGGGGGCACCTGCATTGACCTGATCAATACCTACAAATGCTCCTGTCCCCGGGGAACCCAAGGTCAGTAGACCCCACACACACTCCTCCACACCACTCCGCCTCTCCATCCTCTCCTCCTTGTCTCCACGCTTCATTAATTAGGGCTTAACAGCAGCCAGGGCATGTCTGCAAAACTCCTCCTCCCGTCTTGCCTCCACCCTTCCCTCGACTTGTCAAATAGGCCATTGATTTTTTTCCCTCTCACACATGAAGGGAGTGTGTGTGTTGTAGGTCAGCCCCGAGCGCCAGCGGAGTTGGGTGTATCCCAACAAAAAAAAAGCTGACACGTTGTCGCAGACAGAAGAAGAAACTAAACAATGTCAAAGGTTTTGACGCAAAGTTAAAGGGAAACTCACCTAAAAATGGATATTTTCAGATCCATGAGTTTTAAGACTGGTTGTTTTTTTTGTTTATTTTACAGATTCAAGATTATTTCCTATCAATATTTAAAATAAATAGTACCTCCCTGTGCCATGTCCTGCTTCTGATTTAAATTAACCATCTGACATTTCTTTCTAACCTAACTTTTTATATTGCTTGTTGCCGATTTTTTACATACATTTTCATATAAATTATCCTTCGACTTCACCCTTAATTCAATGCAGCCATGAGACATTTTGTATCTTTAAGGGAATTATGAGGCAGTTTTCCCCCACACTGTTGTTCCTGTTGCTAAAGATCAGTTATGTATAGATCTCTCCTCTTAACCTTAATAGTTCTCCTCGAACATCAAGGTTTACAACTTCCTTTTTACCAAACTACTGAAAGCTGACATCACCTGCCCCCCCCCCCCCCCCCTCTACTCCCACCTCAGGTGTGCACTGTGAGATCAACATCGACGACTGCAACCCGTTCACCGACCCGGTCACCAAAGAGCCCAAGTGCTTCAACAAAGGGAAATGCGTGGATCGAGTCGGAGGCTACCACTGCATCTGCTCGGCGGGATACGTAGGGGAGCGCTGCGAGGGAGACATCAATGAGTGCCTCTCCAACCCCTGTGACCCGCGGGGCACGCACAGCTGCATCCAGCTCACCAACAACTACCGCTGCGACTGTCGCACCGGGTACACAGGTAAACAGCCGGTCGGGGAGGGGAACTTTTAAGCCATTTGACGAGCCGCTTAACTAAGGACACAGTCAGTAGGTTCATTGATAATGAATTGTAATGTCAGGTTGTTTTTTTTTAACTTAATATGACGACATCAATATGATTTGACATGCTTTTGTCTCTGGCTCCTCTCCAGGTCAACGCTGTGACGCAGTGTTTGATGGATGCAAGGGGAAGCCGTGTCGCAACGGAGGGACCTGCGCTGTAGCCAGTAACACGCCACACGGCTTCATCTGCAAATGTCCTCCTGTGAGTACCTCCAGTACACACTCCTGCACACACACAGATCTTTGTCACTCGGATTACATTATATCCGATTTATGTCCCCTGATCAATACAAATAAACACACACACACTTGCAGAGGTGAAAATGAAGCATTTTCTCAAGTAAAATTGTCACTCCTGATCCTAATTGAAGTGTTTTTTTTTTCCTGAACAGGGCTTTACTGGCTCCACGTGTGAATATGACGCCCAGGCCTGCGGTAGCCTCAACTGCCGGCACGGAGGCACCTGCATCTCCGGCCACAAGAGTCCCAAGTGTCTGTGCACCCCGTCATTCACCGGGCCCGAGTGCCAGTATCCCACCGACAGCCCCTGCAATTCCAACCCCTGCTACAACGGCGGCAAGTGCGAATACACCTCCGAGGCGCCGTTCTACCACTGCGTCTGCCCCACAAACTTCAACGGCCTCCGCTGCCACATCCTGGATTACAGCTTCCAGGGGGGGTTCGGCCACGACATCCTGCCGCCGTCCGAGGTGGAGGTCCCCTGCGACATCCCGCTGTGCGAGGAGGCCAAGCACAACAAGTACTGCGACGTGCTCTGCAACAACCACGCGTGCGGCTGGGACAACGGCGACTGCTCGCTCAACTTCGACGACCCGTGGAAGAACTGCTCGGCCTCGCTGCAGTGCTGGCGGTACTTCAACGACGGGAAGTGCGACTCGCAGTGCGACAACGCCGGATGTCTCTACGATGGCTTTGACTGCCAGAACCTCGAGGGACAGTGCAAGTGAGCGTTTGTGTCTCTGAGTTTGAATTCAATGAAGTTCAAATTAACTTGTAATGAATTTAATCCACACGGCCAAACCTCAAATGTATCCTTTTTTTTCTCCACCCTCAGCCCTCTGTATGACCAATACTGCAAGGACCACTACGCCGACAACCACTGCGACCAGGGCTGCAACAACGCCGAGTGCAGGTGGGACGGCCTGGACTGTGCCAACAACATGCCCGAGAAGCTCGCCGTGGGCCAGCTGGTCCTGGTGGTCCACATCGCCCCAGAGCAGCTGCTCAACAACTCCTTCGGCTTCCTGCGCGAGCTGAGCCGCGTCCTGCGTACCAACGTGGTGTTCACGAAGGACGCCAAGGGCGAGATGATGGTGTACCCGTATTACGGGAACGAACACGAGCTGCAGAAGTACAACGTGAAGCGCTCGGTGGATTCGTGGGCCGAGGTTCCCGGCAAGGTTCTGAATGTGGTGAAGAGGAGCGTGCGTCGCGTGGGAGGCGGCGGCAGGCGAATGAAGAGGGAGCTGGATCACCTGCAGATCAAAGGGTGAGCGATAGTATTCGATGACAGTTTATTCTCTAACTTTAGTGCATTTTCGGTTTTGTATGATTTCGCGTGCAAAATCGGTTGCACTGTTAACCTCTGCGTGTCTCTTCTCGCGACAGTTCTGTCGTCCACTTGGAGGTGGACAACCGTCAGTGCTTCCAGCAGTCCACCGAGTGTTTCCAGAGCACCAATGATGCCGCAGCTTTCCTCGGGGCTTTAGCCTCCAGTGGCAAACTGGATGTTCCCTACACCATTGAAGCTGTTTTCAGTAAGTACATCCCGTACAAGTCTGCGTGAATCAAAGAAAACCTTAAAAAAGGGCTACATCAGCGCGTTGGAATGTTTTTACTCCTTAATTACGAGTCCTTTTCATTTCTGCATGTAATTAAAAATCCAGTCGCAGCTTTGTGAAACTCGCTTGAGTTGCGTCACAGCGGAAATCACGTCATTGTGTTACAATCTGTGTGATACACACTGTTAAACACATCAATGTTCCACATGTTGCTCTGGGTGATGCGTTCCTTCATCATAATGAGCCTCCGTTTATTTTGAGTCGTTTCCACATCACCGGAGCTCTAAATGTCCAAACAAATGCAATTTTACTGAAATGAACTATTGAGAGGTGGACTACTATTGTTAAAGTATTGAATATGAACCCGCCATATTCTTTAAACTGCATTAACACACAACAATAACGTAACTTTGGTGCTCTTTGATTTTCTCTCCGAGACAAACACACAACTCCAAAGAGTTCCAGGAGTCTGGTAATTGATTGATAATTCCCCATCAGTGGGAAACCTAAAGCTCCTAAAAGCAGCCAAAAATATGAAACACAACTGGAAGGTTTGCATAATGATTAGTTCTGACAAAATATGAACGTGATCCACTGGTAAGGCCTTCCTCTAATGTCCCCACACACACACACACACACACACACACACACACACGTGCGCGATCATTTACGAGTGGATAAGACACGTGTTCTTCCACGCACACTCAAACCGAAAGTATCCGCCGCGCCCTCTGGTCGGGTCCTCACCCTACCGCTCTTTGATTGTGTATTTGTTATGCAGCGGTGAACAAATGCAATTGTGAATCTCATGGCCTAAACAATCAATCCTTTTCTCTGTGTGTAAATCCACTGGCTTCAGGCTCCAAAATGGTTAATTGCTGCAAATCAACTCATCCAACCCCCCTACTCACACAATATAACACTCCTGTCTGTCTCTCTTCCCTTCACAGACATGTACACATATACGTCCACAGATAGCACACTCTCACACACACACACACACACACACACACACACACACACACACACTTCATCCCGCAGTGTGAGGGGCTGCTGCAACCTTCACCTCGCTGAATGTAATACCAGGACTTAATGCATCTCTAAGGGTTTAGGTTGGGGGAGTTTATCATTTCAAAATCGTTAGTGGAAAAAAAAAAGAGAAGGGGAAAAATTGATCGGGAGTGTGCTAGAAGTTGGGAGTCTTTGTTATCTCGAAAATCCTAATAAATCCTTCGTCTTTACAGCTTAAAGCGCGTGCAGTAATTTGAAGTTCATTAATCCCCCTCCTTTTTTTTTCTCTTAAAGAAGAAATGGTAAAGTTGTCTCTTGGTACCCTGGGTTGAAAAGGGAGAGAGGAGGTGTTGGTGTTCGTTTTTCCCCCCCTTTTTTCTTTTATCACGCCCCATCCCTTTCTTTTTTTTTTGATGAAAAGTGGTTAGCAATTCTGATTATTACTGAATAGATAGTAGAAGCTAGCTTTACAAACGGTGAGGATCGTCAGTTACTTTCTGGCGCTCGCGGCTGCTCGCGGTGTGTTCTGGAGCGGGGAACCGCGGGGCGAAGAAGAGCCGGACGAGCTCTGCTCGCACACTCAGGCGGACCCCCGGGCGTCCCGGTCCGTCCTCTTGTCGGCCCAACGTCCGTTCCTCCGGCCCGCCTTGAACATGCTGTTCCCTTTCCCACCAGGCGGAGTGGATCCCCCGCCTTCACAGGACCTCTACCCGATCTACTTGGTCCTGGGCGGCATTGGGATGCTGGCCTTCATCGGAGTGGGGATGGTGGCTGCCCGAAAGCGCCGCCATGAGCACGGGCGCCTGTGGCTCCCCGAGGGCTTCAAGACCACAGAGACCAGCAAGAAGAAGAGACGCGAGCCTGTCGGAGAGGATTCGGTGGGATTAAAGTAAGTTTCCGTTTATTCACCAATGGCGCTCTCTCCGCCATCGGGTACCTGTTTGTTCGCCGGTCAGGTGAAGGGCTGGTGGTGATCGGGCAAATATGGGAAAGAGGGATTTTGCTTGGATCATTAATGATAACGATATAGCAGGTTTAGGTGTGTGTTAATTGACTTGTAAGGGCAGAGGGGTGGGGTATGGATTTAATCAATGCTTTTGTTTTTCGGCACCGCTGCACCATTAATGGTGAGTGTCTCGGAAGAGATGGAAGTACGAGTACGAGGATTTTTACTGGGTTTTGTTGCTTCATCACAGGCCACTGAAAAACACCTCAGACATTTCACTCATGGATGACAACCAGAATGAGTGGGGAGAAGACGAGCCCTCGGATGCAAAACGCTTCAGGGTAAGAAAAAATAAATATTTCACACCGACAGAGCTTTAAAGGATTATTATTTATTTTTTATTTTTTGAAAATTGAAGTATCAATTTCCGACAAAAAATAATTCAACATTATTTTAATTTCCCCTATGGGATTGGAAACTGCCTTAATTGTGAAACATGTTTTTATTAATTTAGTCTTCGTTTTTAACTTAAGTTTAAACACTTTTTTTCTTTACTTTGTGATTTTGTAATTTAACCCTCATGCTAAATTTCAAGTGCCGAACTAACGGCTCGCCGTCCCTGTTTTAGCAGTTTGACGAGCAGGCGATCCTGGAGGTGGACGACCAGACGGACCACCGCCAGTGGACGCAGCAGCACCTGGACGCCGCTGACCTGCGCATCCCCTCCATTGCTCCCACTCCGCCTCAGGGCGAGATTGAGAATGACTGCATGGACGTCAATGTCCGGGGACCAGGTGGGTGACACAGGACTCACTCTCTCACTTACTATTCAAACAGAATCGCAGGGAGTTCTGTGTTTTTACGCATGTGGACAGAGTCAGTGGAGGATTTTGGTTCATTTTCCTTTTGGATGACTCATATTCCATGATTTTATTGAAGAGGAAATGTTTTTGTTATACGTCAGCATAGCTTTAATGATGAGGGAAAGTATGTATGAAATCAGTATATGGAAGACATTTTTATATTTTAAAGACCAGTAAAGGTATAACAATTTGTTTTATAATTAAAATGGCACAAACGGTGCTCTATTATTTCAGATGTAACTGTAATTGTTGCCTTTTTTCTTTTGTAGTGTTCAAAATATTTTAAACAATTTAAAACATTTTTTAAAAACTATGCGTTGATAGAACAGCTCTCAACTTATGTGTGAGGCCATAATTTGTGAGAATGATTAGTTTGCTTTGTTTTAGGGGGTCACAAGCTTAAAAAGGATTTACTGGTAGCTGAATGACTCATAACTTTTCAAATGAAGATTTTTAGTGGTGTGTGTGTGTGTGTGTGTGTGTGTGTGTGTGTGTGTGTGTGTGTGTGTGTGTGTGTGCATGCGCACGCGCGCGCGCGTGTGTGTGTGTGTGTGTGTGTGTGCATGCGCACGCGCGCGTGTGTGTGTGTGTCTGGATTGATTCATGCCTTTTCTAAGCGAGTGTTCGACATTTCTAGTGTGTGCGTTTGTGTGTGTGTGTGTGTGTGTGTGTGTAATCGCGCATGTAGGAGTAGCTAAAGCCCCGTGTCCTCAGGGTAAAGGATCTTCTTCAAAGCAGCCGGCTGGAAGCCAGGAGCCTGGGGGAAAACACTGATTCCTGATCAGATTAATCATTTGACCAGTTATGGGCCTCTGTTTTTTTTCTATTCCACATTACAAAAACCAATGAGGGCATCACATGCAGAAACCCAATTTTGTCGTAGGTGCCAAATTCCCTCAAGGAAAGCCATGAGCAATCAAAGTAACAGGGTTAACAACACTGTTTCCCCCTCGTTGTGGTTCGATGCACTTGAATCGACCAAATCTGCGAGATCCGGGGCTTGCTATCCTTTTGAAGAGAAGAAAACCTATTCAAGTCGACTGACTGAGCCGCCTCTCACAGTTAGATATTAATGCTTGGTTTTTTTGCAGCAGCCTAGCTTTAGCAAGCCCCGGCCTCTATCCCCCCAGCTTCGCTTTTCCTTCTGAAGCCTCTCCTGCGCCGTGGGCCTTGATCAGAATCCGTTATCGAAGGGAGAGAGCTGCGATGATTCAACTCAGGCAAAAGTGTCAAATCCTCATTCGATTTGTTTGTTGCTGTGTTTCGATCTGCCCGCTGCTTTGAAGTGCGCGGCTCCTGCAGCAGTTACTGCGCTGACCGCGCGGTCTGTTTGCCCACAAGTGCCTTCTTTCAACACCCCCCACCCTCTCGCCCTGCTCCGTCCAGACGGATTCACACCGCTGATGATCGCGTCCTGCAGCGGGGGAGGTTTAGAAACCGGCAACAGCGAGGAAGAGGAGGACGCCTCCGCCAACGTGATCAACGACTTCATCTACCAGGGCGCGAACCTCCACAACCAGACGGACCGCACGGGTGAAACCGCCCTCCACCTGGCCGCCCGCTACGCCCGCTCTGACGCCGCCAAGCGCCTGCTGGAGGCCAGCGCCGACGCCAACGTCCAGGACAACATGGGCAGGACGCCTCTGCATGCTGCGGTGGCTGCTGATGCCCAGGGGGTGTTCCAGGTGAGCTCTCATATGACACGCCCCTTTTTCCAGAGGTGGTATAGTGTTAGTGCTAAAATACAAAAATAATGAATCGATTTATAACTGTTTAAGTTGTTTATCTAGCAAAGATATAGTATGATTTTTCCTTATTTTCCTTATTTATTTATATTTCTGTTAACTCTGTGGTTCTCAAATTGTGGGGGCACCCTCTAGTGGGGCGCGGAGGTATTACAGGTGGGGCGCAAGGGGAGATGCAGATTCTTAAAAAAAAGTGTCTTGCTCAAAGACACTTCAACATAAAACTATGGGGTGAAAATAGGGATCCAGCCGGCTTCCTTGGTAATCTTTTTTGCTAAATATTAGTTGTTTTTTGCACATATATAACTTTATTTGAATTATTTTCACAAAGGTGATTGCACATGTTATTAGTTTTTGTCAGATGGAGCAATCTGGTTTCCTTTCATTAAACTTTAATTAAAAAAGCACGGATGGATGAGTCTCAAAAAGTTGGACCATTTTCTTCCAATGTTGTTGGGCCGGTGGGCCCGAACATTATGCTTCCTCCAAAGTGGGGCGTGACAGAAAACGTTTGAGAACCACTGTGTTAATTGAATATAGTTGTTGTCAGATGTCTGGGAAATTGGGATTTGACTATTTTCTGGCCCAAACTAAAAGGTCAGTTTCGAGTCAATTGTTAGTTGCAGCCCAAAAAGGTATACCTGCCAAATAACCTGTATTCTGTTGTAGAGCGAAGATGCCAGAGGTTTTAGTTACTAAACTTTACTTACAGTTACGATTACTTTACTTACAGGCTAAATTGTACATTTATTAAATCTTTGAAGTATGACATTTTGTTTAATGGGTTCATGTTCCTGCTCAAAAGTTTCAAACATGTCTTGTGTCTCTGTAGATTTTGATAAGGAATCGTGCCACGGACCTGGACGCCCGCATGCATGATGGCACCACCCCCCTGATCTTGGCTGCCAGGCTGGCAGTGGAGGGCATGGTGGAGGAGCTCATAAACTGCCACGCTGACGTCAACGCAATTGATGATTTTGGTAAGCTTTTTCTGTTTTAGGCCACTTGTATGACCCCAAAAAGCAATGCAATTTACTGATGAAGGCAGTCAAACGACAAAGGCCTTCAAATGCATCAAAATCAGAACACTCAAGATCTAACAACCCTGTTTTTGCTTCTGAAGGTAAATCAGCCCTGCACTGGGCCGCAGCAGTAAATAACGTGGAGGCTGTAATTGTGCTTCTCAAGAACAGCGCCAACAAGGACATGCAGAACAACAAGGTAAACAAAAAAGCAAGCAGTCCCTTCCTTCTCTTAACTCTGTAAAACAATAGTGAATCATCTTTCCGAAAATATATTAAAAAACGTTCCTCGGGCGTCTGCGATTCTCTTAACGTGATGTCTGCTTTGTGTCTGCCTCAGGAGGAAACTCCTCTATTCTTGGCTGCCAGGGAAGGAAGCTACGAGACTGCCAAGGTCTTACTGGACCACTTTGCCAACAGAGAAATAACTGACCACATGGACCGGCTACCCAGAGACATTGCACAGGAGCGGATGCATCACGACATCGTGCGGCTGATGGACGACTACAACCTGGTACGGAGTCCCCACATGCACGGAGGGTCACTCTGCACCACCTTGTCGCCCCCTCTTTGCTCGCCCAACGGCTACCTGGGCGGCATGAAGCAGCCCCACCCTCACGGCCAGGGGAAAAAGGCTCGCAAGCCCAGCGCCAAGGGCATCGGCTGCAAGGAGGGCAAAGACATGAAGGTGAAGAAGAAGAATTCGCAGGACGGGAAGCCCGGGAACCTCCTGGACAGCTCCGGTGTGCTGTCACCGGTCGACTCGTTGGAGTCTCCGCACGGCTACGTCTCCGACGTGGCCTCGCCGCCCATGATGACCTCACCTTTCCAGCAGTCTCTGCAGGGCATGTCTGATCCACACCTGTCCGTAAACCACCTGGTGATGCCAAACAAGCAGGAGCTGGCTCGAATGCAGTTTGACCCGCTGCCTCCGCGTCTCACCCACCTGCCCGTGTCCGGCTCCGGCGGCCAGGGCGCCATAAACGGCCAATGCGATTGGCTGTCCAGGATGCACGGCAGCATGGGCCAGCCGGGCCAGTTCAACCCCATGAGGGGAGGGCAGCACGGGATGATGGCGTCCCTCCACAACGGCCACCCCACCAGCCTATCACAGATGATGACCTACCAGGGGATCCAGAGCACCAGGATGGGTCCGCAGCCCCACATCATGCAGCAGCAGCAGCAGCAGCAGGCTCAGCAGATGCAGCAGATGCAGAACCTGCAGCAGCTGCAGCAGCAGCAGCAGCAACAGCAGCAGCAGCAGCAGCAGAGCATCCAGCTGCAGCACCAGAACTCGAACACGACCAACAGCCAGAGCTTCATCAGCGGGGAGCTCAGTTCCCCGGAGCTCCAGCAGGGCACCGGCAGCTCAAGCATGCCCATCCACACCATCCTGCCGCAGGAGACCCAGATTATGTCTTCCTCCATCAACCAGTCGATGCCCAGCAACCAGTTCCTCACACCACCCTCCCAGCACAGCTATTCAGGCCCTATGGACAACACCCCAAACCATCAGGTCCAGGTGCCCGACCACCCCTTTCTGACCCCGTCACCCGGCTCCCCCGATCAGTGGTCGAGTTCGTCCCCACATTCCAACATGTCCGACTGGTCGGAGGGAATTTCAAGTCCCCCGACAAGCATGCAGGCTCAGATTGCACATCTACCTGAACAGTTCAAATGAAAAGCTTGTATGTTCACGCCCGGACGAGCTGCTGTATATTTTTTTATAAAAAAAGGCACTCTTTGTGTAGAAGAAAAAAAAGAAAAAGGGCAAAGCTGTAAACATTTTTATATGCTTTTATACTAACAGCGACACCTGCGTTTCATTCATTCTTTTTATTTATTAATGCCTTATTTATACGCATTGCCTGCTTACAGAAATTTCTGGGACCCGTGGTGCTGGGTCAAACGGAGGACACAGAAAGTCCTTTACAGAGACTCTTTTCTTTTTGCATTTCTTTTTCTGCAGTGAAGCCGCAGCATACACACTGGGTATTTATTTCCTGAAAGACTTTTAGTCTTTGCCCTTTTCTTTCATATGATTTCTCAATCTTTGTTTATATTTGTGTTATTTTTTTGGTTTGTATAATCATGTTTATAAAAACTTTTGTGATTATTGGGCATTTTGTATGGCGCTTTTTGAGTTTCAGTGTTATTTCAATGTGTGTGGGAAATATTCTCGTCGGTTAATGAAAAACAAGTTGTGAATGTGAACAGAACACGTTTCCTGTATTTCATGCACACACTTTCCCCTTTTTTTTAATATCATTTGATTCTTAGTTACACTCTACAGTTGTGTACATTTCTTGAATCTACGGAACGACATTATGTTGTGCCTCTAGATTCGGTGCATTCATATGTAGAGATGTGGTGGAGATGTGATATGTTGTACAGTATACAGCCATCTTGGAGATTGGCAGTTAAGACAGGCTTGAGTATCTGTTGGTGTTTGAGAACTGGCCCGTTGGCCACAGCGTATGTTGTTGTCCAGAGGGAAAAGGAAACGTCATTTCCCCTCTCCCTCCTATTAGTTTGAGCCTATGGCTGTGTTCTTCTTTTTGTAAATATGGTATGCATTTCACTTGTAAGCAGGATTTTGTTTAAGAAATCTGATGTCTTAAGCATGCAATTTTGATAGGTCCCGCACCAGTCAACAGCCTCTAAAATGTCAAACAGAACAGAATATATATTTTATATTTTACTGTCCCTTATGCATAAACAAATTTGAACTATATACAAATAAATAAGATATATTATTAGAACACATTTTTCTCATTAAATGCTAAAAAAAACACAAAAAAACATACATATTGAGGTTTTATGTATTCATATTTATTCACTGTTCTGTAACACATTAAAAGACAACCATTTGTGCATATTTTAAAATGTTTTCGTTACACTTTGGTTGAATGGAAAAAATGTTGGCTAAGTTCTCAGTTGTGTCCGCAATAATACTTTGTGAGCCACTTTCTGTAGTTTGCAAAATGTTATGATTTAAGAAAAACATTAGGTTGTAGCAAATTGTAATATCTGCAATGTTTCCTTTTTCTTACACAGTTATAATTTGCAAGAAATGTATTTCTCGTTTTCCTTTTTATTTCCTGTAAATATGTTTCTTGGTATAATAAATGGCACTTGTGTGTCTTGAACTTAAGATAACCGTCATTTCTTTCTTTAAAGGACTTTACAAGATTTTTAAAGATCAAAACATTATACACACTTCACAATAATTATATATCTACCAAAACCACAGTGTAAACATGTGCCTCTGATAGTTCGGGGGAAGAATTAATAGTTTTTTAAAAAGAATATCAAATAAATAGCGACCTTTCTCTTCATATACTGTAGCACTTTATTTAATATTCTTAAGTATGCTTAAGTGGTGAAATATTCCACTTAGTGTGTCTCCATCTAGTGGTGGTTATATTTATTACAGTTGACTGACCGAGACAAAAGTTTCTCCAGCTTGTGTTTATCATGAAACAGGTCAAATCAAAACTAGACAAAGCAATCTTTGCATTGCTTATTGTGAGAGCTGGGTTAATTGACTAGTTCCCCAGTTCCTAACTGTGTCTATGCTTTGTACTTTTCTAAGATAGAATACTATCTGACTCCATTTGCTGCGTGGAGATTAAACATGTAAACTCAAAACTGACCCAATGAAGGTGTGTGAATTATATTTTGACAAAGCGGCCTTCTTCAATTTATAGCTGTAAAATATGGGAAGAAAAAAGTATCCTCAACAAAGCCCGTATTTCTTTCTCGCACAGGAGACACTTCCCTGGTTCCATCGTCCCAGTTGCTCAGATCAAAACAAGACATGAGAAGAGGTCATTTGAGGTTTTTCGGGAAATTGTGACAGGATTTTTTTAAGACGATTTCTTAATTAATTATTGGCCAAATGTGCTCATCACATTGTGGTATTTGCAATTGTTATTTAGTGGTGAATATTGCCAAACAAATGTTCAAATAAATCAGCACAAAACATTTGGCACACGGTGAGCCTGGAACTTGCGGGGTCTCCTGGGGGTCTCAGGGGCCTCCTGGAGGTCTCAGGGGCCGTGGCTGTCGCAGGCTTTGCCGGCATGGTCATCCATCCCTCGCTCATCACAGAGACACCTCGGGTGCTGTAGTTGCACTGGTTGGTCGTTCGCCTCATCGTGAGCGTGTCGTTGAAGTTGGCGTTGAGTTCACCGGTGTGATCCGTACAGCCCGGGACTCCAAAGGACTCGAGCTCCCATGATGCACCGCTCGCAAACGCCGTCGAAGTTCAAAGTTCAAACATTACAGTAAAAATAGGGTACTCGCTGGCCGGCCGCTCGTGTGTTCGCTGGGGGAATATCAAACAACTCGGTGGGGGTCACAGAACTCTCTCGTCGGTTGCCACCGCAGCGAAACCCCGGCAGAGGAAAGCGAAGATGGCCCTCCGCTAACCCGCTCCTCGTGTTGCCCTGTTTAGTCGCTGGATTTACACAACGACGGCTCGCTGGGCGCTAACGTTAGCAACTGCCGCTAGCTAACGTCACTGGACTGGTACTCTCTCGTCTCTGCCCCTCGCTGCTGTCTCTCTGCTGCGGCTATGTTCGTCCAGGAGGAGAAGATATTCGCCGGGAAAGTGTTGAAAATACACATCTGCACTATGGACGGTGCGGAGTGGCTGGAGGAGGTCACGGAAGACACCACTGTGGAGAAACTGAAGGAGAAGTGCTTGAAACATGTAGGTTTTTTTTAGGGGGGGGTTGGGGTTGTTTGTGTCTTCTTTTTTGTCCTGTCACTCCTCTGCCTGGGGAGGTTGCAGTCTGTGTAAACAGTCAGTGTCGGTGTCACTGGCTTTGTATTTATAGTCACTGGGTAGACCTGGCTATTTATAATTTAGCAGGCTGGCTGCCCCTCTCAAGCTAGCTAGCTAGCTCGCAGTCCACTGTGCCCCTTGTCTGTTCCCAGTGGCATCTCGCTTTACTGGCTGTCTATTATTACACGACCTCGCTTCTCCTTCTATGGCCCATAGGATAACGTCTTTGTTTATCCTGACAACCTGGGGGAATGGACACGGGGATTGTTTTCAATGGCGCCAGCGTATCGGCACAGACAACTTTTATTATGTGAAATCACTTTTGTGAACTATCTTTTGCAACTCTTCGTTCTTCCTTTTGTTATTATTATTTGATCTACCCTTTTTATAGGTTCAGTTTATGAAATAATCGATTAATTGCCTTTTTGAATGAATTTAGTATATCAGAAGATGAGTTATATAACACAATTATATGAGTTGATAAATGCAGCAAATACTCAATTTGTTGTTTCAGATCTAGTTGATATGAAATCAATTGACAAGGATCTGGATTATCGGTTTTTCATTTAACTAATTAGATTAATTGTTAAAGCACATTCCATACCATACTTCTTTAATGGTATAATTTACTGCTTATCAGCTTTGTATATACTTGCTTTTTTTTGCGCTATTGGTCAAAGATGAAGATGTCACTGTTTTCTAAAATGTTCTATATTTTATTAATATTAGAAAAAATATATATAACTGCAAGATTATGCAATAATGAAAAGAGTCAATAGTTGCATCCCTACTGTTCATTTCTGAGACATTTTGTCTTCTGCTTGGTTTACAGTATGTACATGGAAGTCTAGAAGACCCCAAAACACTTACTCACCATAAACTCATACATGCTGCTACAGAACGAGTCCTCACAGACACCAAAACTGTTGCAGATGAAAATCTCAAAGATAAAGGTATGTTACTAGCTATTTGACAAGATGTGGAACAACCCCACACTGTTTTCCACGATCTGACCGTGTTTCATATATCTCGTAGAAGTTTTACTGCTCATAAAGAAAAGACCGCCACCGACCCCTCCAAAGATGGCAGATGTTAGTTCAGATGAAAAGGTAAACGTAATCAGCTTTCGGCTTCATTTAAGCGGATTCATTCTGCACCAGAAATGTGGTTTCTTTATTTTGCCTGCTGTTAATGATTTCCTTTTGTGGTTTTGTCCTGGTTGTCACAGAAGAAACAAGATAACAAGGCACCGGACAAAGATGCAATTCTAAAAGCCACCGGCAACCTGTCAACGCGCCACACCGACCGCACTGTTACGCAGCACAACATCAGAGATGTGAGGTTCTTGGTGTAATAGATTTAGCTTAGTTGCAAACTAGGTAGTGTTGCAAAGATGTTATTCATGTTTGTTGCGTTTGTGTGTTTGTCTTGTTCCAGTTTCAGACGGAGTTAAGAAAAATCTTGGTTTCTCTCATTGAAGTCGCCCAGAAGCTTCTTGCCTTGAACCCTGATGCTGTCGAACTTTTCAAAAAAGCCAATGGTAAAATATACAATCCCTCAGAACTATTTACAAGTCAGAAAAATTAGGATAGGGAGAAAACACTTTTTAGTAAAATAGGGCGTAATGTGGCAGCTGTAGTGACCACTTCGACACACATTGGGGAAGAGGCGTGGTCAGGTCCGGGAGTTATCGAGAGTGTATTACAATAGATAATATATTTCAAAGCTCTGACAAATCGAGTTAGAAATGTTTTATGTCCTCTTTTCATGTGCTGTTTTAGTTTTTGTGTTCAAGCTCGATATACGACCCGCTATTGAAGCATTTCTTTTCCATATCAGCTATATTTCAAAATGTTTTGTTACTGGAAATCCTGAAGTTTATTGTTGGAGGCATTTCACACATTGCTCCACCGGTAGTTACAGTTGTCTGTTCTCTTTGTGTTTCTGCATCTTGCAGCGATGTTAGATGAAGATGAAGAGGACCGGGTGGATGAAACAGCCCTTCAGCAGCTCACTGAGATGGGTTTCCCTGAGAGCAGAGCCATCAAAGCTCTTAGATTGAATCAGTAAGTTTCGATTAAATAACAAGTCACTCCCAATTGATGATGGGCCAAACTATTTTGAATATGTCCCTAGTGTTTGTCTAGAAAGAAAAAAAACAGTTTTTCCTCATCTTATCCTTTCTTTCTGCAGCATGTCTGTCACCCAGGCAATGGAGTGGCTTATCGAGCATGTAGATGACCCCTCTGTAGATACACCCATACCTGGCCAGGACTCGTCCGGGGCAGCAGGAGCCACTGCGGCTGCCCCACCAGGCCCCTCGGCGCCAGCCCCCGGTCCTAACCTACTCCGCAGCCTCTCTAGCCAGTCAAGCACAGAAGAGAGTGTCAGGCAGGACGAGCTCACAGAGATCTTCAAGAGGATCCGTAGGAAACGGGAGTTCAGACCAGACTCAAGAGTGAGTGGCTTTATCCGTCGTTGGGGTTCATTCAGTACTTTGACTGTTACTTACTTTTAGATAACTCACCTCAGAGTTTTTCATTACCCTGTATTTTGTAGGCAGATGCTACGTATTTGTCTTAATCCTACAGACAGGGCAGATGCAAGTCTGACTTTTTTCAGCTCCAACATCTTGAATTTATTTACCTGAGATACAGATTTGATAACTTTGAAGATTTGTTGTGCTACTCATAGAGTCTGTTACTGCGCCATCTAACATACAGAAGATGTACAGTAGCGGGACTGCTGAATAGAGGCGGCCGATTGGATGCAGAGAATATTGAAACGTGCACTCATTGTTAGTGGCTTTAGTTATAGGGTTCATAGATCACCTTAATTGTGTTCACATTATTCTCATTTTCCTAATTTTAGAGCTTACTATACCTCTGTTTTCCAAAGGAACAGTGCTCCCCAGTATCTCCAAAAATAGCAAAGTGATGAAAGTACTATCTTTCAACAAGACACTTTCACAAATTACTCTTTGAATAGTTGCAATACCCAGCGGCATCTTCCACTGTGCACAAATTGTGTTTTTCCCCAAGGCACGACTGTATATGTGGACTTTATGAGACTGAAAATGTCTTTAAACTAGAACACTCAGTCTTTTTCCTTGCTTTCTGCAGGCTGTCATTGCATTGATGGAAATGGGGTTTGATGAGAAGGAGGTGGTTGATGCTCTGAGGGTGAATAACAACCAACAGGATGCTGCGGTAGGTTCATACACCCACAACAATGTTTGCGTGCCAATTTGAGAAGTGGCTTATTTCTCTGTTGCGAGCTGACTGTTATTCTGACGGCGAGCTATGCTCATTGTAGCCATGTGGCCGCGACGCTAAACAAAACTTATTTTCAAGGAATCTTCATAAGTTTAAGAATCAGAGTATGATACAAACATGATTTTGTTGCTGATCCTAGACTCAGACCTCTATAAAGATAATGATGGATTTTCAGAAGTTCACAAATTTTGGTTTGTCTTTATGTTTTTCTTTCTTTTCCGTCCTGCAGTGTGAGTGGCTGCTGGGAGACAGGAAACCTTCCCCAGAAGATCTGGACAAAGGCATCGACACCAACAGCCCGCTGTTCCAAGCCATACTGGAGAATCCAGTAGTCCAGTTGGGTCTAACCAATCCCAAGACCCTGCTAGGTAGAGTCAAGTCAAATTTAGTGGAAATGGAAATGCAATTAATAGAAAATTATATCAAAAACTATCCTAACTAACATGCCTATTTTGTTGAGTGGTTGTGGTGACATAAAAACTCCAGCACATGTGCTAGCTTATTCTGTAAAAACTGAAAAGTCACCAGCTGAAGCAGTCTGAGCTGAGGCCGGCCAAATGGGCCGACAAAAGAATCTCATTTAGTAAATGCAATGAGTTTTACAGAATTGAGGGCGCTTTCGCAACTGCAGTACAGTTTATTTTCCTGTTCACGTTAGCTTTTTAGTCGAGACTTTTATTTTATACATAGTGATGAGCAGATGGACACGGCACCAAAAAAATAAATAACATGGAACTCTGACTTTCGGCCATGAAGGTTGTAACATTATTCATGTTAACACTTTATTATCCCAAAAATATTGCGGTTAGTCGACTTTGCTCTCGCACCACAAAACTACTTTTGAATAGCTGTTTGTTTTGTTACATCTGTTTTCTTACCAGAGTCTGTTGTGTTTGTACGCAGCGTTTGAAGACATGCTGGAGAATCCTCTGAACAGCACCCAGTGGATGAACGACCCCGAGACCGGCCCCGTCATGCTCCAAATATCCAGAATCTTCCAGACCCTCAACCGCACATAGAGCTTCCTGGTGACCCCCGTGTGACAGGCAGCTTGTGTGTGTGTGTGTGTGTGTGTGTGTGTGTGTGTTCGACCATATTGGTGTGTGTGTGTGTGTGTGTGTGTTGGGGATGTGTGTGTATCCGAGTGTGGCAGAGACACAAGTATTGTTTTTGCCTTGTAAAGACAACGCTGGAGGAGTCTAAGTATGAATTAAAATGTTACACATATACCTATTTATAACAGTACAGTAAAAACACTTATACAAAACAAATGTTAACATAAACATTATTACAGTAATAATAATTAAAAAAAGAGATTTAGTATGTTGTTTTTACATTTTAAACGAGAACAGTTTATAGTCATGACAGACATGATTTATTTTATATAATTTCTCCACGTGCAGAAATGACACATCAGACATCAATTTTAATGTTTACACTTCAAAGAGAACTGTTTTTGTATGTTTTGCAATATTTAAATATCAATTACAGTTTTGTCTGTCTCTTTAAATTGTTACATTTCATCTGTGGTGAATGTGTGTTGAAAACCTCTTGTCAGCTTCATGTTTAGTTTTTCTCCCTCCTTCGACTTTTTATTTGTTTTATTTTATCATTTCAGTCAAAGTAACTGCTTTTAATTGAGAGGCTGGCGCTCAAAGTTAAGCGTTTGTTTAGCTCATTGAAAATGGGCTTTCGGACACATCACCACTTTCCCCTTCCACGCCTGCGAGGTCACTGAAAGCCGACCGCCTCAGTTCAAAGCAGAGAACATTTGTCCTTGAGCTTTTTCAAGAATATTTATTTGATTCATCTTGCCTTTTTTTTTTTTTTTTTTAAATAGACGAAAGCTGTACACTAAACTGTTTGTGTCTTAGTCATGTTTTTACAAGAAAACTATATATTAGGCCTGTGTGTTTATTGTCAATGTGCTCTTGAATGTCATATTTTAATGTCGCGCTCATTTAGCACTTGTTCACCTCTACGAATATCACTCACTGCAGCACTTACGAAGTTAAAAGAAGGGTTCATGTCTCAAATGGCTGTGGTGGGATTTTAAATGAAGCTGAGCCAAATCAAAAGAGGGTTTGCCTTTTGAATTTGAACGATGGAGATGTGTGCGCACTTCTTGCTGCGTAGGTGCAAGCATCTTCATACATACGAAAAAATTACAGAATTTGAGACGCAACCAGTGTCTTTTTTGTCTTTTTGGTATATTTTTTTTTTTCTTTTGAGAGCAGTGAACATTTATGCTGTCAAACTAAACCAAAATGTCACTCTATAATCTGCCTTGTCATTAGTTTTACCCATTGAACCCCCCTCCCATCCTCCTTGTACTTCTGTGCAATAGCAAGGACTTCTGTTGACCTGTAAAGAAATATATTTGTTTTGAGTGTTAGAGATGTGTGAACTGCAATGGGTAGCCTGTTCTACAAATATTAGCCTTTGCATTGAGTGCTTCAAATCTCCAGCAACAAGAAGGCGAGTTTAGCCTCATGGTTGTACCGACAGTTCAAAACAATATGGAGGGCGGTGTGTTTTGCCAAGCTTTTGAGTGTTTGTATTCAATATTTAAAATGTGGTATTGATGTGACTTTCTGCTCAGGGAGGCTGAGATTGTTTTTCTAAACCCATCGTTATGGCAAACCTCTGCTCACCCCCTTCTCGTTTGGCATTTGAAAATGGCTTTAACCAATCTGTCTCCAACTTCATGAATTAGAGCGCTACAAGACATGGTTTTGTAATTGCAATATTTGAAAATATTTAAATGTTTTTAGAGAGAAGTGTCTGTTTGAACTATGTATTATTACATTATTTATATCGAAGCCAAACTAGTAACTTGTTCTTATTTATAACATTTTTAGCAAACCTCGGAGCTAATCTACAAATGTGAAGAAGAAAAAAATTAAATGATTCAAATGTTGTTTTTACAAACCATTGACAAAACGTGCTTTTGGACTTTTGGGTCTCGGCGTGCGACACGTTAGAATGAAGAAGGATTTCTACGCGCGTCTCCAGAAGCCTCTCTGCTCACTCTCTGCTCCGCGGTGGACCTTCGTCCCGCCACCTCCATGCTTTACATCGGTATGCATCCACGACTCTCCCGTAACATATTGGGAACAAACATTGGGAGATTGTACGTTTTAGAGCAGGAAAAAAAGGTCCACGTGGAAATGCAGACATCTTTTCAAAACGGTCAACAGGAACGGAGAAAAAAAGAACAAAATCCACTTATTGCAGAGGGACACTGACGGATTGTTTGAGTCACAGGGTTTTGTTTCCACTCGGCTTTCATACAGGACTGTCCCCGATTAACAACCTATGCAATATACTCTCACGGTCTGCTCGTTCAGACAGCCTCACGGCTACTGGCATTTAAATCACTATTGCATTAAAGGTATTTTTTGTGGCTGTATTTTTGGGAGGATTCTGTGTTTTCTTTAACAAACCACCGGCAGGAAAGCGTCACTGTTCAGGCTCCATGTTTAGACTGCACGACTGGCTTGATCACTATGTGACTTGTCGCTTTCTAAATGTCAGGCGGATGGAGAGCTGATGAGCAAGGAGGCTTACACGGGCAAATGTTGACATGTAATCCGAAAAGAACAGCGAGTGTTGAAAGTGTTCAAAAAGAGACGTTAGGTCTCCTGTCACCTGGATGGTTAAGTCTTTGTATTTCTTTTTTTTTTTTACAAAGCCAGTATGAAAAATCACAAACCTAAAAAAAAAGATTCTATAGATCATTTAATGCACTCGAAGACAAAAGAATTCCCTTTGAATGGTACAAAAAACGCCAGTTGTCCCCGAAAACCTGAAGGAGTCGTCCTGAGCCTTCTGGAGAGTCACAGCCAAGTTCTGCTCCTCCGTGTTGCGATCTGCCGGGTAAAAGCTTCCTTGATCTCAACACAAAAGGTGACCTGATCCAACTTTTGAGGTTGTCTTGTTCTGTTCTTCAAGTTCCGTCCGTCTCGTCCTGCTCTCTGCCTGTTATTCTTCTAACCCATTTAATTTTTACTGAAGCTTAGTGATGGTAGGGTGAGTCTCAGAGACGTAAGTTTTCCTCAACATCCTCTCTTGAGGATTGCTAGAGGCTTGACTGAAGCCTGCTTTTTTTAAAATCATGTGATCAAAGCACTCCTCATACAACTTCAACAATCTGCCTCTTTTTTTAAAGACAGAGTGCCTTTTTTTTCAGAGATCCCCTTCTCTTGGATCTAGATTCTGCTTCACAATGGCCTCCCCAAAGTCCTCTGCACGCTTCTATGTCGCCCTAAAGCTGCATGGAATCAAGCCACCTCTTATTTAGAGCAGCCTCAAGGTCGCCTCGCAGCCTTTGGTTCTCAGGTTGTTGGTTCTCGTGGGTCAGACGGTCCACTTCTGCTTCGTAGTCCCTCTGGAGTGAACAGTGTTGCGTTCCTTCCTCTCTGAGGCCCACTTTCTCCTGCAGTGAGGAGACAGCGTTGTCCTCGACTTCAAGGTCTCTTTGACGCTCGAGGGTTTGGACGTCATCGTCTTTTTCCAGACTTTCCTGCTGCTCAATGACACAGTCCCTTCAGGGCCTCGATTTGGGCACAATTCACCACATCACACTGCTATTTCTTTTTCATGCTGATAAGAGGACGCCTCCAGATAACTAGTTATTCTCCATCAACGCAATGTTAAAGCTCTGCGGTCACCTCGGTCAACCGCTTGTGCCTACAAGGGCTCCGTTTCAACACAAATGAGCCTTTCTCAGAGCCTTTGTAAAATACATATGTTTATTTTGCTCTTTCTTCAGGGCACTTTCCTCAAATGCCTCTTTCATCTCTTCATTAGATTGTTTATGGCAATCTGACCACTCAGGCTCAAGAGTCCTCAAAGGCTATTTATTCCACTTATTTCATGGACTTTAGAAGGATTTTGCTTCTTCCCTTTGTAATTTCTATCAACAAGTTGTATTCCCCATGTACCAGCTCTATAATATATATGCAGAAGCCATTGAAAGGCTGAATTTCTTAGTGTAATACGCTTGCACACATTCACTTTATCTTCAGAACAGCACTTTTCTTTTGATAGGTCAGTAGAAGTATTTACATCATGTCTTAATGTGCATTTGTATTTAATTTTCAATGCACATAATTATTTTTAATAATTACTTTTAAAATATTTTTCAATATATTCGTTATTGCTTTTATGTCTATGCCTGCTGCAAATCAAAATGATGTATTTATGGGGATAATTGAGGTAAATTATCACAACCATGGGTGCTTTGTGATAAATATATTTGACTAAGACATACCTGTTTAAATTGTATATTATTGCAATAGCATTGTAGGCCATACAAAGATTGCCAGACCAATTTACATTCTCAGTTTTTATATTTTATTTCAAGAACACACCATCACCTATTAGTCACTTGTCAAACAAAGAATTATTGTTTGACTGCCTACAAATTAGGGTTGGCACCATGACACAACACCACTGAAATCTTCAAATTGTGATACCACATTCCACCACTAGATGGCAGGATTGTCCAATATCACAACGACAACAAAAACGTGGATGTATATTGTGATACATTTGTACTAAAGTAAAGAAATAACAAAGGATGGGACAACATGGGCAAGCTAGTGGTTTTAATCCCCTTGTAAAAACAAATTTCTTAGCCAGTCTAGTGGAGGTACGATGTAAAACAAACACTGAGCCAAGTCATTGTTTTAGCTTTACCACAACAAATTAAATATAATTATGAGAGGGAGTTGGCCTACTGTTGGTCTATTATTGACAGTTGGTTATTACCACTTCTCTGGAAGGTAATCACGCATGCGCAGTCGATGCTTTTACGAAGGCTGGGACGGTAATTACGTTTCTATGGGCAGAGCGCGAACACACCGGCGGTTCTCCTTGCGAAGAACTGCATTTGTATGTGTGTTTTGTTCTGTGAGCTAAAATGAGGCGTCTAACACAGAGATAAGATTTTTTTAAAAATTATTTATCGGAACAGCACTCTGTACGTAGGGCCATCCCTCTTTTTATTCTTCTACCTGGCTTTTCGTTCGAGCCGAGAGCCTGCCGTGGTCGTGGTCGTCACACAGGCCGCGAATCGGGTCCTGTTTCTGGGAGGAGACCACCCAGACTTGCCTCCCTGCTTAGCATTATTAGCTGGCTACGATGCGCCGCTGCTGCTGCTGTATTTCCCACACAGCAGGCCACTGCAGATCGAGGCAGATCCGTGGATAAGTGTTCACTCCTTACGGAACCAAAGGGTGCCTTGGAGACACACCACACCTTTCAAGGTAACGTCTTCCCAGCTCACCAGCGTCATCCGAGGGGGCCATGAGCTAACGGTTAGCCGCTTCACGTTCGCGTGCGTGGCCGTTTAGCTCACCTCACGTGAAGCAAGTGTGTACTTTGTCACCTAACGGCTCTTTCCTTTGTTGACGAGATCACCGTAACACAAAGTGTAATGTTTATATATGTAACGATAGTTAATGTAACCAGTTAAGTAGCTGTCACCTAGCTTCTTTTATCAAGCCAGCATTGGGCCGTTTATATTAACATTATGACGTAGGTTAGTGGTGAAGTAACGTCAAGCGTTCTCCACGCGTCAGGTAATATAACATTAACTTTAACCGAGGATAACTGAAGTTGTCTGCTAGTTATATAATTACGTTTAGTAGCATGTATTTGTGAGCAGGTGTATGCACTTGTTTTTCCTCATCGTCATAATTAATGTGAGTAGAAATGCTGCGTTGGACTTATTCTACTGCTTTTGTGACATTCATTCAATTGTAATTACCAAGAATTTCCGTCCAGCAAAAACAAAAGTACAGTTGAAGGTGCCCTGAGTTATATTTAACGTCAAGCACTGATTGGAAACACAAGTCTGCTAGACTAACTGCAGAAGCTGTGTCATGGTAATACTGTAAGGCAGCAGAGTACTTATTCAAAACAAAGTTGTGTGCTTGAAAGCAGAACCGACCAAAAGCAAAACAAAAACATGACCCAAATGTTTTAAAATAGAGACAAAGCACATAATGATTCACTGAGACAGCAAATACAATCATATGTTGTTGTGAGTTTTGTTATATTGCAGTATTTTAGGCCGCCTGTATGTCAATGTGGGGTGAGTGGTAATGGCTTTATCAACTATCTGTAAGGTTGCATCTTAATGGCCCAAATATGCTTTCACAGCACGTGTCTTTGGTTCAAGCAACTAATGTGATCATTTACTGACTAATTAAGCTTGTCTTTTTTATTTTGCACTTGTGGACTCGTACATACTTACTAGTACACAACCATTTTTATGTTGAGATTGTTTTTTAGTCTTTGTGGGCCTAGGTTTATTTAAGTGTCAAGCACTGCAAATACATTGTCTCCTCTCTGTCGTGAGACATTCAACATAATGAATGTGATCACGCCAGCAAGGAGGATGCTACTTTGGTACTTATGTCTCAACCACCAGATATAAGCCTAATTGACTATGAAAGAGAGAATAAACAGCGGCACTCAAAACAACACTTTTCTTTATAATCAGCAAATGCCAAATGAGGATTTTTATTTACTTACTCATTGAAGAATCACATCTAATTGAGCATCTAGACACTTGCACTAACTAGTTAGATTACGATTTACTATATATATTGTAGATGGCTAATGTCCTGTTATTTAACTGTTACTGAGCAGTACGTGCAGTATAATGGTGACAGTAAAATTATATTTGTTTTTGTTTTTAAAGATGGATGTTGATTTGTGTGCTGGTGGGGGCAGTACCAGGAGAAAAGTGGATTTGGCTGGAGTTGCAGAAGGCACAATGGATGTTGTACCACTGGAGATGTACGACTCGTCCAGAGCAAAAATAGCTGCCAACCTGCGGTGGTTGTTTGCCAAAGCCTATGGCATCGGTAAGTAATTAAAGTAACATTCACGCTACACAAATGCTGACTATGTTTTCTTTTTTAGGTTAAAAATGTTCCCGCTAAATACAGATTTAACGTTACAGATTCAACAGATAGCATATTTGTGACAACCTGTTTTCCTCATGTTCTCATAGTTATTACAGATGTTATTGTTGAAACAATGTGTTCAGTCTTATCCACATACTGCCATCAGCAAATTGTTGAAAGCGTCAGTGGCGAAACAGTGACAGGAAAACAGGGAGGCATATTTATGTATGTGTGCACTTGAGCCAACAGTAATACCCCCAT
This sequence comes from Clinocottus analis, assembly GCF_023055335.1. Taxonomy (NCBI): domain Eukaryota; kingdom Metazoa; phylum Chordata; class Actinopteri; order Perciformes; family Cottidae; genus Clinocottus; species Clinocottus analis. Next base: position 6,211,063 of record NW_027176229.1, on the reverse strand, counting down.
GACACTTGGCAACTGAAGTCTCCCTCCCTGACTCATCAGATCCTTTCATTCTTGTCGTTTAGCCAGTTAGATTGAACCCAAATCAGGCTGAGTGACAGGCACTGAGGATTAGGCTATATTTGTTAGACTGTACTCGGAGCATGGAAAATACTGATCTGTACTTCCAGTCACTCGCACTCCCTGTTAAGATGGTATCAGCATTAGTAACTGAGCATTTTGGCCAGATTTTCCTGTCTCGTCTGTGCTTGCAACAGTTGAGCATTGAATACATTTCACGACTTGGATGGGTGATATGGATTTTAAGACAACCATTAAGAACCAGTTTACTATCACAGTGTATCTTCTGTTAAATAGTTTATCATTAGTCCAATTTCGCGGCGAGTAAAGGGCTTGATAAGGAGAGCTATTTTTATTATTTGTCTTTTTGTTTATGCATTGATAAATTAGCTGTGGGTGTAAAGTTTGATAATATTTATAGGAATGAACAAAAAAAATTGATTCTGTCCCAAAACAATCGTTTGATCAATGTAATTAGGAGCTCTGTTAAAAAAAAAATCCTTAGTGAAATAGTGAGCATGGCTTGTGAGATTCCCGTTAAAACACTCATTTTAAGCTACTGTTTCTTCAGCCCAATTTATTTACTTCATTTAGCCTCGGAATTTGCTCTAACCACTAGTTACTTTGGGGTATTTTATCGACTTATCTCTAGAGTTTATACCAAAGCTTGGAGGCATTTGCTTGCTCACTTACATGACATATTATTTTGCTGACTCTTTTATCCAAAGCGACTTTCAATAAGTGCATTCAACCGTGAGTACAAACTCAGAACAGCAAGACTCAAGAAAGTACAATTTCTTCGGTGAGGTGTAAACGACATACTGCTATCAGTTAGTTCACGGTCTGTCATCATAGGTCTTGGCAATCAAGGTAGGCTAACGAATGTAAGCCTATCAACGATACATCGCAAATAAACTTGGGTGGAGACAATGTTCAGTCACAAAAGAAAGCATACATTAATTCCAAAGCTTTCACTGCCCTGAGGGAGGCAACTCTCAGGTGCGGCCGCAAATATCTTCCTCTCCTGAGAACTGAATATCCTCGGCCCATTTGTTTTTCACCCCATGGCTCATATGGTGTCTGCTACGTAGCTAATACTGCACAGTTGTTTGCTTGGCTCGTGCAATGACTGACAGACAGAAACAAGGGGGGGGCAAGGGTTGTGTGGGATTCAGGTGCATTTGATGTATATTTATCAGCGTGCATTCAACGTCATGCTCTCCTGTCCTACTGCCCTTTTCATATACCACAGCTGCTCCCAGTCTGAGCAACAAACAGCCAGACCCAGCGAGAGAGCACATGTCATAGTTGCCGGTCCTTACTCTGCTCTGCCCTGCTTGTCTCTGCTTGTGCCGATCGTGTTGTGGTCCTGATCAATCATGGTTGGCTGACTCTGCTGTAGCACATCCTCTGTGTTTCTGCCAAACCCCATCCTCAACGCTCCACCCTATCCCAAGTTTTTTCAGCCTGGCTCCTGGTGACAGGGGGGTTTGAGGGCCGGCGAGCTGCCACATGACATCAGTATCTAAGTAATGAAGTCAAACGTGAAGTCTCACCCCAACCAGACCCCTTTGTTGTCATACACAGTCATTCCCACTGTTTAAATGTGTTTATATACTCCGACGTGGCTTGTCAGGAACGACCCACACGACTGCCTGGTATGTTCATTATAGATTTATGCTGTTGTATAATGACATCCTTATTTGCACTATGTGTGTGGTTGCAGACATCTGTGATGCCTATGTAGTTGTAATGCATGTGGAATACAGCGCCAAGGATTGATGTGATCTGAGTATTAGCGGCTACTGATATAAAGGCAGCATGCGTCATCATTTCTGTTTCTACCTTTTTATGCAATCTCATTCTTGGATCAAAACAAATCTTCATAGTTGCTTTGACAAGGGGATTTGGTGCATCAAACTGAAGGTTTAGAGATACTATTACAAATAGAAATAGTCGGGACATTCCTACTTTCTCAGCAGGTGACAAGACTGATGATCACAGTCAGACTGATGATCACAGGCTGATAAAACAATGTCTGAAGAGAGAAGAGCAACGTTTGTGTTTTTGTGATTCCCCCAAGCGAAGGCTGAATGTATTAAAAAAAAAAAAGAAACGTTAGGAAACCTCCCCATGATGCTCAACGTGATCTTATCCAACACTAGTTCTGAGTAAAAGATTTTCGTGCTATAGTTCATGTTTTAGACCGGTCCACTTTTAGTTTATTTGTCGTTTTGGTGGCAGGCGACTATAGTGTCTTTATTGTATTAGTTAGTTATTTATTGTATAATGCTTTTGTCATGCTGGATAACTTATTTCTTATGAACACTTATGTGGTTAAAACAAGATTGAAAATGTTGCTTTTGTGCAATTATTTGATGAGTGAAAACTGCGAGTTACTGGAGTTAAGGCACATTGCAAAGCAGATTTAACAGAACAGGTTGTTTTTTTTCTATCACCGCATCAGTTTGTGTTGTGCAAGATTTTGGATGGGTTTTCTGCCTCATTTTAGACCTATTTTAGGCCTCTGTACAGTTTACGATGCAGTATAAATTTGGTTTGTGCATGCATGAAGTCGAGCGCTCCATCCCTCGCCCTTATATGGCTGTGATTTCTGGTTTTGAGAGTGACTTCACAACAGACTTCTGGTGTAGGTCATTGTTTTCTCTCAGTTTTAGTGGATCCAGTACTGTTAAGTTAGTGCTGGCAAAGCCCACTGTGTCACCTGAGAGGCCTACTTCCACTGAGGGCTTAGCTTATTACTTCAGAAAAACATTGGGGAAACAGATCCTTGCTGTGGCTTACAGACACAAATGGTCACGTTTGCTCGAAGTCAACTGAAGCCAGCATACAGAACAAATATCACAAGTTTTCACATTCCTGCAGCCTGTTGACTCTGTAGACTTGTAGGCCGCGGCAAAAACGTTGGTGTTAAAGGTGTTTGCCAAACACCATTTTATTCCTGCAATAGTATCTTATTATATTGTTATTTCACCAAAGAACCCATATAAATGTCTTTCAATCTACGTCACAATTTGAAAGTTAAACTGCGCTTTAGGAGCACATGGCAATGCCCCATGGTTCACCCAAGCACTCTCTCCATTGCAGACCATATTCCAGAGGACTTAAGGGACCCGTTCTACACAGACCAGTACGACCAGGAACACATTAAACCGCCGGTCATCCACCTGTTGCTGTCCTGCGAGCTGTACTGCCGCGTCTGCGCCCTCATCCTCAAGACTGAGCAGGCGGCGTCTCTTCAGTCCCACCTCTCGGTCATCCAGTCTCTGTCCAGAAAGGGCATATATGTTGTGGAAAGTGACGATACACCGGTCACAGACGAGGACCTGGCCTGTGGGCCCATCAAAATGGTGAGTGGATTGACTCAAGGTTTGGATAGACGTGTTGGTGGTCATCTGGAAAATGTTGAAGTTACCAAATTTAACTTGTAGCACATCAGCATAGCACTTCCTGCATCTGATGTGTTGTTTTACCACAGTGAAGTCAGTGAAAGCGGCTACTGCTTTTATCTAAATCCAGAAGTGCAATCGATCTTCACCACAGGCGTTTGAGCCACTAGGAAGCTTTTCTTGTGCATAGGCATGACATTCAAATTGTAATTGTTTCACACAATACACTGCGCATAAATGAAATTGAATTAGACGGTGTTTTTGTGTTACGACAATTTCTTTTCTGTTTTTTTCTTTTAATATATTTGTCCACACATCTGTTCTGTCTCCTGTCCACAAATTCATATTTAGTTCTAAAATCTGGAACAAATGTATCTCAATCATTTTTACTTAAAAAATAAAATAACTTTTTATTTCAGCTATAGTTTCTTTAGAATATAATGCGAAGAACATCCAGTAATATTGGGACACTGATGTAACCGCCATGTTCGTAAACATCCTCTCTACTGGATCTTTCACAAATGGAACAAGCTGATACTTCTATCTAGTTCATGGAAAAAATACTGTACAAATCCTTATTAAAAAATGGGTACTTGTGCCCTTTCAGAACAAGCAGTTCAATCATCACTGTTAAGAGGGTTAGTCTCGCGCTAATACTTCTGAGAATGGATTTCATTGTTGGTGATATTTTTCTCACCTGCATTTTTGTTAATTTGTTAAGAGCATTTACTTAATGCTGGCACTTGAAACTCATTCCCTTTTGTTCTTAAATGTCCAGTTTTAAAGGTTTTTATCTATCCTTGCTTCACTGCCTGGTGGCTTGGTTCGACTGACTCTTACTGCTGTCACCAAACGAGTATAATGCTTATAATATTTTCACAGATCAACTCTCAAATAGAGCAGAGAGTTAAATGTCCTTGGTGTGTCTACGTCCTGTAGGTCATCATCACCTGAGTCAACAGCTCTACGTCCGAGCGTAGTGAATGAAGTACAAAGCAGCCCCCTCCCCATGCCCTCTAGCAATGAGATCCAACGTCTCACATTTTCACCAAGCGCACTTCACACAGGATAGAAGGAACGGCAACCAGATCAGTTGCTCTCAGCCATTTTCCGACTTTTTGTTACCATGGAAACCAACAATAGTGTTGAGCAGGCCTCGTATCTGCAGGCTGTGGCTAGTAGGGGATGTGCATCTGCTTTTCCTGCTACCGGCCTGTCAAAATAATCCACGCAGGCTTGTGTGGAAGCAGCCAGACACAAAGCCCTGTGAGGGGATGGCAAATCCTGAGCAGGACACCGCTTATCTCTGATAGACGTGTGTGTGTGTGTGTGTGTGTGTGTGTGTGTGTGTGTGTGCGTGTGCGTGTGTGCGTGTGCGTGTGTGCGTGTGTAGACACTTCCTCTGCACCGTGTCTGTCTGACTCTTGTTGGGGCAACAGCTGGACTTGTAAAACCTAGAGAAGCTAGCTACCCTCTTGAGTCCACTTAAGTGTGTGTGTGTACAGGTTTTGTCTGTCATACACAGAAACAGCTCAGGGCAATAGCAGCCCTCTACACGCTGTACATAGGGCAGAGTATGTATTTGGAGAGAACAAACGATTTAACAGCACTTCATGCTGTTATATTTGTGCTTTTGTTTATTTATTGAGCACTATTTATTTAAATGTGGATGGTAATTATTGTACACCTTTTTTTCAGTAGTTGTGGAAGTTAGCTGTTTAAAGCAACAAGAATTCATATGAACCTTATTAAGACGTGATGATTAAATTGCTTTTGAAAACAAAACAACAAAAGCTCAGCAAAACAGAAGCTACTGTGTGGTTGAATGAAATGAGCCAGCATAATGAGTCTTATCCTTTCTCTATATGCTAGCTATCTTAATAATTGTTTCTAATTTGTCATGGGTAAAGCTAGTAATATGTTGCATAGAACACTGAAATAAAACAATGGCATATATTTGCTCTGTAATGGAATCAGGTGCTGCATAACCGTGATGTTGTGGACAAAGAATAAGACATTAGCAATAGACTTTTACGTAGAATGAGATTCAGAAAAAGAGGCCAACTTCCAAAATTGCTGGGACAAAGATTTATTCGCATTTGGCCTGTGTTAAATCCCTCCCTGGCTATTCAGAATGATATTTTTTGTACTGGCAGGAACCTGGGCCTCTTGATTTTATTATGATATGGAGAACGGGTTTATGGGTAGACACCCATTGTGTGAGAGGCGTCACCTTTGATTAAACCGTGGCAGGTTATTTCAAACCAACACAATTGTCTTACTAGAGTTCCGAAGAAGACATCCTGATCCATTAATCTCATTAATTTGACCACACTCGGTAGTGACTGTTGTTTCATCACAGAATCCAAGAGTCACTGTTTTTATGGCATAGTATGACCTTCAAATTACTGTTTCCCTTTTTATGAGAAGCGATGCACCTCTAAATACACTTTCACTGTTTTTGCATGTTCTCGTTTGCTGGAATTACAAAGTAATCATGCATTTTAGATTTGGGTTAGGTGATGTGACGATATTTACTGTCCAGCCTCCCAATATAGCAATACCTCCAATCCAGCTAGCTAGGTAATGTGACGTGGGTGACCAGGGGGAGGCATCTCAGCCAACCCAAGATGAGAGAGAGCTCTAATTACTAGACATTTGCATACTTTGTTTTGACAGTGTTTGTCAGCTTTTTAAAGCAAAAGATTAGCAAGTCAAGTGTTTAATGATTTTTATATTGCACCAGCTGAGGTTTGGCTAATTTTTATTTGCGCCTGTAAAATTTTAAATTATTGTTCTCAGGAACTATAAAACTCTTCATAAATAATTTTAGTCTTTTGTTATTAACTTGAGTGTTGTTTGAAGCAGTTTGTTTTAAACCATTTCTTTATGGAATACACAAAGCAATAAAGTAATTGGGATATATACTATTTACATGGTATAAAATGACATGTACCGCGATAGACGATTTTGTCCTTAGCCCTCATTCCATTCGATCATAATCTCAATATGTGTATTGTGTTTTTTAATGTAAATCTGCAATTAGATTAGCTAGCTTTAATATTAATATTGGAAACCAGGTAAAATCCAATTAAATTGATTTGTCCTCTGTTTCTACTCTCCCCCCTCACCTAGAGTGCTCACATCCCAATGATTGATGCCCTCATGATGGCTTACACAGTGGAGATGATCAGCATCGAGAAAGTTGTGGCTTCTGTCAAGCGCTTCTCTACCTTCAGTGCCTCCAAGGAGCTGCCCTTTGACCTGGAGGATGCTATGGTTTTCTGGATCAACAAGGTTGAGACACACACACGCACTCACACAGTGTGTGTGTCTGCCGCGATTACTGCTGCGTTGTGTGATTGAATAGAACCCACAATTGGGTAACCTCTCAGCTGAGTTATCACTAGTGGCCTTACTGGCTGTCGGCCAGTTAAAAGTAGTGTGTGACGAGGTCCCTGAGCATGCAGCCAGAACTGGCCAATCAAAATATTATGCAGTTTGCTGCAAAACAGAATGTGATTTTTCATTCATCTTTCAGTCTGGCCCTTTCACTTTGTAAATGTCAATCTGATTATGACCCTAGGCTGCCGCTCAGCACCATGGGGTATAAATAGTCTGTTTCTTTTTCACGCTGCCATTATATTGTATTCTTGAGGCCTGCATGTCACTCTTGCTCGGAGAGGAGCGTGGATGTGGTGCACACACAAGTGGCACAGGCCCATGTTGCACTCATATTTTTATGAGTTAGAAGGACTGAGACTGCGAAAGCCGTCGGGCAGTGTGTCCATTATTCACCATTATGTCCCACACCATAAGGAAGGTGTAAGATTTTTTTGTTCATTTTCCCAAGTGGGAGAATAAAAGATCATCATTGTGATTAATCTATTAATTGTTGAGCCTATACAATGTGTCCATCAACATGGACACATCAAATAACCCCACCAGTAAATTGTTGTAAAATTCAAAGAATTTATGCTATGAGGAAGAGCTGTGATCTGTCTGTCCTCTCACTGAGCTGTCGGTCTGATCGGATACAGAAACATGCCTCAAGGAAGAAGAAAAAAAAAATAGCAACCTGCCAAAATAAGGTTAAGAGCAGAAGAGAAATCTCATGACTGAACTGTTGCATGTACACAGATATACACCAGCAGGTTACTGCAGAGCATGTACACATTATTCAATCATCTGGGTTATCTGGTTTCTTTGAGTATGCTGTTTTTTCTTTTTTGGACTACATGTAATAACACTCATTATTTCTTCTGCAGGTGAACATGAAGATGAGGGAGATTACAGAAAGGGAGCACAAAGTCAAGCACCACCCCCTGGAATCCCCCAGCCACCAAAAGGTAAAGCCACTCTCAGTGTCTTCCACTTGCTTCTTTTACAGGAGAGATATCTTTGGGGGAAGAAAATAACTAACAAAAAAACAGAGCTGAAATGATCAACACATGCCTGCCAGTCGCTTCATATTTCTGACTTTTGGGAACTACTTCTTTTTTTTATTTATTCAAAAAAACATTGGTCCAGGTATCATCGCCACAACATCTTTTGGTTCCAGAGAAGATCCTTAATTTGAATAAGGAATGTTTCATCCTGCTGGTTTTTTGGAGTTGTTATGACCTTGCTCTCCTTTTCTCTGTTTACACCGGAAGCAGATCCGATCCTTTTGTCTCCTCTGACCTGTTAATCTCTCTGCTCCTGTTCCTCATCTGTCCCTCCCTTGCCTCTCTTATCCCTGCAAACTGGATAGTCCCCCTCCAAATGGTATTGGAAGCTAGTCCCTGTAAGTTGGATGCCAGCCCTCCCCGCACCCCCATAACCCCATTTTCTTTCCTCTTTCCCCCTTGCACGAGTAGTACTGTGTTGATGTGTGCGCACACTCCACCATGGCTCATTCAAGCTCATTCTGTGCTGCTTGTTGCCAGTGTCAGCAAGGGGGAGAAAGCTGAAAGTTTTCTTTTTGTTTCTTTTGGTTTTGTTCCCTCGTGGCAAACATGTCACCCAGGTGTAAGGTTACTCTGGCCTTTTGTGAAGTGATTAAAAGATATTCCTTCAGCTACGCAATGTGTGCTACCTCATTTCAAGCTCAAGTACGCCATGTGGATCTGCTGTGCGTGTGTGTGGTATTTGCTTGCCCAGTGAGAATATGAGGAAATCCATGCCTACACCTCTCCTTTGCTTTGCAGTCCCATCCCTGGCCACCTTCCTCTCACTGATCTGCGTTGTCATCCCCCCTCCGGTCTCTCTCTTCTGCTCTCACACACTTGTTTCTTATGAGTGCACACGGTCGCCTCTGACTGTATCTTTGCTCTCTTGTGTGTGTCAGCCTGATCTCATGCACGAGCTGGCCCACTGCATGCTGGAGCCAGAGGAGCTCCTAGAAGCGGTACAGTTTTTCCTCTTTGTCAGGAGGAGTTCCTTTTTATGTAGAACTTATTTTGTAGTGTAGTTCCTGAAGTTTAGTTGGTAGTTTCACCTGTGACTTGTGATAAAAGCGGCCTTAGTACAGTCGGTCTCATTTTGTGGAACGACCTACCACTGTAGATGCGTCTGAATAAATGTTGAGAAAATGCTGTACATGTTGCAAGTTTAGGATAATTATATATCTTTTTAGCTGCTTGGCTGTGTTGTGCGGTAATCGTGCATTGTCGTCTCATAGCTTATATGCTAGGCTTTGCCATCTATGATTAGTTTGTGTTTATCAAATAAAGCTTTGATCTCTTTTATTAAAGGGTTCCTTAAGGAATATTTTTTTTTTTCAAAGAATTGTGACGAAGATGCATACTGAGCAAATTAACTTGTGAGTGCTCTCTGGTGAATAAATTATGTATTACCTCAAACCTAGTTTGATATTGATAGACATACACACAGTTATTGACATATCTGGGCTTAACTAATATCGGCTCTGTAGGAGTCATTTACATTCCTTCATCACGTTTTACAATCATGCAAATACGTCTCTGTTTTGGCTAATTCGATCTGCATTTCTAAATAACTTTGATTCATTTTCTCACGGCTCTTTTACAAGTGCCGCAGAAATGTCAGCTTGATTAGTCATTACATACCGAGTGGTGTTCTCAGTATAAGGTGAATATATTTATTTAAGTCATGCAGAAACATTTACAAGCAGCAGTTCCAGTCAGTTCAGTCTGCTTTGGCATCCTGTGCGCTCTATATTTATGTTGCTCCAAATCGTATGTAGGTCTGTATATCCAGTTTCAGTTTCTATAATGGTTGGACACTATGTAACAAAGTTCAGCCTATATCAGCTGAGTCTGTTGTGATTAGTTTATTTGTCCATGTTCTTTTTGAAAATGCCCATCCTTAAATGCTGTTTAGAGTGTGTATCCAAAACTAATGCATCTTGGGTTAGGGAGTTCCTGCACTTACTACACACTCATTTCCCAGAAGTGGGACAGTGATTACCCCAGTTTCTCTCCCAGTCATCTGGGTCACGTGGACTAGTTTGACTGGGCTCCTTTCGCTAGCCGCCTTCCCATTAAGGCCTGAGGAAGGCTGACCGTTTACTGTGTAGTTCATATCACTGCTCTAACACTTCCACCTCCATCTCCTCACAGTCAACCAGGTCTTTGGGGTTCTCCTTAAACTGCTTCATTACAAACAGCAAGGTTTTGTCTTCATTTTCTTCTGTAAATTGCAGAAAAACCTGCTGCTGATCAGTTAAAGAGGAGTATTATCTTATATTTTATATTATATTGTCAAATCAAACCTTTTTTTTCTTCTTTGAAACTCCAGGGGAGAACCTTGATCTGACTCTTAAAAGCCTAAAGAAAACAAAAGCAAAACATCCATCATCAATATATGCCTTGACTAGTTCAGATGTGAATCTCGCAACCAAAGAGATTGCTACCTGTGACGCTAGTCACTGCATTTAGGATGTTTTATGTGGTGTCATTCATTGTTAGTAGCATTGTGGTGTTTGTAGTTGCTGTTGCTGTTGCTTTTCCTCTCATAAAACCCTCATCCTCTCCCCCTTGTGGTTAGGTACGGTATCGTCGGGAGCACGCTTCAGGTCGCCAGCTGCCCTTCTTCCCTCTGCTGGAAGACCTGATGAGGGATGTTTGTGATGGAGCTGCACTGCTCACTGTGGTCAACTACTATTGCCCAGACCTCATGAAGCTGGAGGGTATGCTGAGCCTGCGAGCATGCACTTACACACACTCGCAGACCCACATTCAGTAGCTAAATCTTAATTATCAACTGGCCTCTAATAAGTTTTCTGTAAATGTAATTTCTCTGTGATCATATTGAATTTAATAGCCATGTGTGAGACTATTTTTGGCACACATGGCTTCCTGTCGGAGTCCAGTCAGTGTGACATTTATAGCCAGCAGGTCATTGAGTTGTGTCCTGATCTAACTCTGCTCTCTGTCTGTCTGACCAGATATTTGCCTGAAGGAAGTCCCCTCTATTGCGGATAGCCTGTACAACATTCATCTACTCAAAGAGTTTGCCAACGAGTATCTGAACAAAAGTTTCTATCTGACGATGGAGGATATGCTCTACTCGCCACTCGTGCTCAAGGTACAAAAAGTGATATACTGGGTTTTTATAAACCTATGCAAACAAAAAGGTAGTACAAAACGTCAGCCATTCTATCAGGTGGCAGCAGACAATACTGATGTCACTATTTTACCTGTTTTACCAATAATACAAAACAGAAAACTCTTTGGTTTAACAATTCTTGCTGTTATTTTGAGTATAGTAGGGTTAAGGCCTCACCTTAACCCTACCCGCTAATCCTATGTATTGTTTGAGTTGTGTTTAGTGGTTCTACTTGGGGATTATATATTATTGCAGCCATGATTTATATGTTTTATTTGATATCTAACATGTTTTGTGATTTATATCATGTTTATTATTGGGGACTTAAAGAGTTTATGAAGATCAAGAGTCTGTATTCAGGTCTTTTTCATGCGTTTCTTGTGTCCCTTGTAGCACAATGTTATGGTGTTCATTGCTGAACTCTTCTGGTGGTTTGAAACTATCAAGCCAGAGTTTGTCCAGCCCAGAGATCTACAAGAGTTCAAAGATGGTAAGCATACAAAACATTAATTAATTTAAAAGGCCCCCTTTTTATGTCTTATGTTTTTATTTTGATAACAGTAACAATAAAATCTCAGTCGGACTTGTATGTTGAGATTTTCTACTGACGGCCAGTATCAATCAAAGTGTTAAACTGAGGATGCCTCTTTTCTTCTTTACTCAGCTCGAGCCATAGCTCAGCCCAAGAGTGCCCGACCATCAGTGCCTATCTCCAACGCCACCAAGCGCAGCTTCCTGGTTAGCCCTGGTTCGGCCGATAACCAGAGCAGCCCTGAAGTCTGTAACAGGTACTTCCTGCACCCTGAAGACTCTGACCCCCTGTAAGTCTTCTCTCACTTTCCTTCTTGTTCCACCTCATCATGATCCTGTCTCCTAACCAGTAACAGTAGCCTTTACAAAAATGGGTAGATATGCAGCATTGTCTGAACTTCATTCTCATGTGCCTCACACCTGTAACCCTCTTTTCACCTCACCAAATTGAATGAGGATTTGCACAATGCTGAGATGTTTATTGCATTTTGTCTTTGTGCATTGTCACCACTTGTGTGAAAACTGGAATGAATGCTCCAGATCATTAGAAACTCAATGTTCAGTCAAATGAATATTACAATTAATTGCAAGGCAAGACTGGGTGAGGTGTGGCGAGCTCACCTGCAGGTATGCATGCACCAGCGTGGGAAAGTTGTCACAGAAAGCAGGCACTTGTTTGTCAAAGGCATGAATGTACTGGGTCTGCACTCCAGCTTTGAGGGGTACTGAGCCGGGACTTTATCATGCCACTATATTGCCTGTTAAAGTATTTGGCTTTTGGCTGTGTTGAAAGATAACTTTATGCATTTGATTGGGGGTGATAAAATCCTAATCTCATACCTGACACTGTTAATCTGCTCTCCCAACAGTGTTTCAAAGGCAGTTATGATTTTGTAACTTGCTAAAACTTGCTTTTTCTTTTGTTTTTTTAGTAAAGGGGGTCCAACATTCAGTCCGTCCCATCCGCTACTGCCCCTTAGACAGAGGCAACAAAAGCAGCAAGGAGAAGATGGTGCAGGTAAGGTCTATACACCCTTTTGCACCAACAAAAGACAAAAGGTTTGCTTGTCATTATATTATTGTGATCAGCAGCTGTTGTTATACTTATTTGTTGCTTTTGTGTTTGCTTCTGAAAAGGACTCAGAAACCGCTCCAACTCCCTGACACAGATGGACGGACAACCCAGAGGCTCTGTGGTTGCGTGGCCCGACAAAAGACAGAGGTACCTAAAGTAGCTAGAATTAAAACCTTAGTTGGCTCTTAGTTTTGGTTTGGAATAACTTTAGTTTTCATATACTACTGTGAAGGTGAGAAGATGACATCATTTTAAAACTTGGTTGGCTTTGTTATAAATCTGCTAATATACTTAGGTTAGAGCAGTATTTATGAAATCACAGAACAAGAATGAAGACAATTTTTGACATTGTATTGTTATTTTACCTGTCTATAACTATCAAACTCTTATGAAGAGGAGAAAAATAATAGTCATGCGTGTCGGCTTCATTAAGGTCCATTAACCTACAACTATGTGGACTTTGAGTGCCATCCTTATTTGTTGTTAATGTGGTAGAGTGTCCACCCTGTAAACACAAGGTCTTCCTCACGTGAAGTTTCCATTTTTGGAACTCGTATCTTTTGCTACGTTTACATTGAGCATTCTCACTATGTCGGACGTAAGTGCACCACAAACGGAGGACGGATCTGTTTTTTCTAGCGGACGCCTCTTTGTCCCGTGAGCTGCCTCAGAACCAGCAGCAGTAGTTGAGTTTGGAGACTTGATCTACCTCCTGAAAGTATATTTACTTTACTCAGTTTGCTGCAGCAGTTGAGGAATTGCTCTGCATTGTTGGCAGCGAAAGCAAATTAATACGTCCACGCAGAATTAAACTCTATTTTCCTCCGGGACTTTTCCTTTTATTTATATATCCATTGATAGTTTAGCGAGGGCGGAGCTCTGCAAATCCCGATTAGCCAGCTGCAGGAGAACAGGCTCGACCGCAACGTAACAGGATGTGATGCACATTTTAGTTTAAGAAATATTTAAATGTTTTTATTTTATTTTCAGTGACCCAATATAACCTCAAACTTTAAGATAAGAGGAGTTCCCTTTTGAAAGATTGTTCACTGAGCAAAAATAAATAAATAATCATAAGTAAAATAAAAAAACATTTTTTTTTTTCGCCAAAGCCAGGGGGAGCCGCAACAGAGGGGCCGCGGGTTACCAACCCCTGGGTTAGAGGTTCACTCCCTGTCTGTCTTTTTAGTACAGTAATATATTTTATACGGCTAAGATTTTGGTTGTGTATAAATATTTGTACTGCTGCGATGATTTGCTAGTTAATTGATCAGTTAATTTAAAGACAATTAATTGGCTAATATAAATGCTCAAGCAAAAATGCTTAACGCTTCTTCACACCAGCTCTAATATATTAGAGATAATTGCTTTGAGTGAAAAACATTTTTTTTATTCAAAGCAAATATTTCTGGAACCTTGCTGTCAATTATACTTGTAAGAAAGAAACATCGAAAGCAGCATGAACTTTGAAAAATGTGAAATGCCTAATTGTAATCAGTTCATCTTCAATGTCTTAAAAATAAAAGTAGTTAAATTAAACGTATGTAGGTAGTGCACAAGTTCATATATTATAAGCTGTATATTATGCTAACTTTACAAGCTTAATTTTTCTCATCTCTTTCTGCAGACCACTGTCCACGCTGAGCCCCTACATGCTTCACTCAACAGCAGACAGCGATGCAGACATTGCTTCTGGTGACAGTGTGAGTCTGGCTCGCTCCATAAGCAAGGACAGCCTGGCGTCCAATGTCATCAGTGTCACGCCCAAACACCAGACTGCTCTCCACCAGCCTTTACAGGCTGCATTGCGCAGAGTCAACGGCCACAGCCTCCTGGAAAATGTCAACATTGAGGATGGGGAAGAAACTCTGGTGGCAGTGGCGAGGACTGACGCTCCCGTCCCCAAACAGGTTGACGGGACGCAAGCGACTGCCACAGTGAGACCCAAATCGTCCGCGGAGTCTAAGCCTGCATCAGATGGCTTTTACCTAGAACCACTGATGCCTTCTGTGATCAAAACCGCGAAAGAGAAGTCTGTATGTCTAAACAAGCAGGAGGAGAGTGGTGAGGGGTTCCACTCCTCTGGAAGGGGCTCTCTACGCAGAGGAGACGGTTCTACATCGGTCGTTCGTAGGAAAGCTTCCCCAAGCTTGAACCAAACCTTTACCCCGCCGGGTGGCCAGGCAGACTTGTTAGAGGAGTCGCAACAGGGTCAGGCAGATTTTTGCCCCATTGTTACCAGCAGTGTGGACCCCTCATCCAGAGAGCCAGATGGGGGTTTCTACCTTCATTCAGATTCTGAAGAACCAAAGTCTACCCAGGGCCCGGACGCTGAGCTTGAGGACCTGGACGAGGAAGAGGATCTGGATGAAGCTCTGACCACTAAGGACCCCAACTGGTCCAGGAAAGCCCTTAATGATGATGATGATGACAAAGAAGAAGAAGAATCAGCCAAACTCGTGGAAGACATGAATGTGAAAGAGCATGAGGACAAAGACATGAACGGTGGCAGCGGTCGCTCCAGCCCCTGTCTCAGCGGTCACTCCCAGGCCAGCAGCATGGCCAGCGGCAGCGTGCGCATGACCTCCTTCGCTGAACGCAAAGCCCAGCAGCAGCGCTTCGGCAGTAACCACGATCTACGCTCCAGTGCCTCCAGTTCCCAAAGGACCACTCCAGATGGATCAGAGAGCAGCGGCCCCCTGGCTTCCTCCTGGAGGCTTAAAAGGGACCAGAGCCCCTCGTCCCCCATGGGAGGATCCATCCGCACTGGTGATGGTAGCAGCGGTTCTAATATACTGGCTTCTGAAATTGTCCAGCTCCGTATGCAGCTGGAGGAGAAAAGGCGGGCCATTGAGCACCAGAAGAAGAAAATGGAGGTACTGTCGGCGAGGCAGAGGCAGAAGCTGGGAAAGGCCGCCTTCCTGCACATCGTAAAGAAAGGCGGAGCCAAAAGTGACACATTACCCAACCCACTTAAAGTCGACGTCGCCAAAGACAAGCTCAGTGGGGTGAGAGCACCAGCGAGTAAAGATGATATGTTTGTTGATGCCCTGAGAGGGGACAAAGTGGTAGTGGGAACAGACTCATCAGGTGCCTTAGAAGTAGAAAAGAAAGAGCCCAGTGGAAGCTTCTTTCCAGAAGAAGAGTTGGACTTAAATGAGTGCATGCACTCCATCGACCTGTTGAATGACTCCATCGGCAGCATCCAGCAACAGATGATGCAACTGTCACTGCAGCAGGAGATGTTGATGAAACAGAATGTACAGTCCCCTTCGGGTGTAACGTCACCGCCTCCTGTCACTAGCGACAAAAATGGTGACTCAAAGGGAAAGGCAGGCTTTCACTTTGTGGAGCACCTCTCTAGCGCCGGCATCACTCCCACCAGGAAACCCCCCAAGCTGAGCTCAGGACGGGGCTCCAGGGCTAAACCATCAGAGCTAAAGATAGCCAAGGAGCACGGCCGGCAGGCCTCCAGGACTCTCACTCCCACCCAGAGCGGGTCAGACACATTAAGGCAGTTAGCTGGGGGCCGGTCCCCCAGGACCGAGCAGCCCGACAGTCCCAGGAACCCCACAACAGCAGAGACGATGGACAGGCCAGGCGCTGGCCACGCTCGGAGCGTCAACTTCCGCCTTCACGACGAGGCAAACATGCGTCTGCCGACCCGCGTGGACCTGAATACCGTGGTTCCCCCGGAAGTGTCCTCTGACGAGTGCCTGTCCAGCACCCTGAGAGAGTCTGACCTCAACTCCTCAGACGGTTCAGGGAAAGAGAATATACCATCAGACGAGGGCCAGCGCTACAAATCCACACTGATCGAGGTTGATCTGTCTTTGGTGAAAGCTCCTGAGGACGATGCTGAGGACACAACGATAGGAGGTGATGGAGACCAGAAGTCAGGCATGGGCTTCTTCTTCAAGGTAATGAATGCTGTTGAATGACAATGGATGTATTTGTTTATTTAATGTATTAACTTAGTTTTAATGCACTGATAATGATTTCATGAATTGCACTTGTCAATATGAATTCTAATCCAGTGGTTCATGTCAGCTATTAATTTAAGTGTCTTTTTTGTGTCGTAGGATGAGCAGAAGGCAGAGGATGAGCTTGCTAAGAAGAGAGCAGCGTTCTTGCTGAAGCAGCAGAAGAAAGCTGAGGAGGCTCGACTCCGTAAACAACAACTAGAATCTGATTCGGAGCTGAAACGAGACGAAGTCAGGTAACTTGTCCAAGATTAGCATAGGATTTAGATGTTGTTCTTAAAAAAATCAATGTGCAAAAAAGGACCGTGCTAACACTGGTGTTTGGTTTCACAACCAGACGGAAGGCAGAGGAGGACCGCTTGCGTAAAGAAGAGGAGAAGACGCGGCGGGAGCTGATAAAGCAGGAGTATCTACGGAGGAAGCAGCAGGAGATGTTCGAGGAACAAGGCCTCGTGAAGCCCAAAACCCCCAAACTGAAGCAGAAACACAGGCCCAAGTCCGTCTTCAGAGAGGAATCTTCCAGCGACAATTTCTCTAAGTGCTCTTCCACACGTAAGATTGTTTTATAATTAGTTTGACATTTAAGAGTCACATTGTTTCGTAACGCGTGTTCGCACAGTGTGCTTCATTTGCTTTCTCCAACTGAGCTGTGGGGCACACTGGCAGACGGCCAATAATACACGTTATATGTTTATGCCGCATTTATACTGACATGACAGAGATTCTTCTCCGACACAAATGTCTTCACTTCTTTTGATTCAAGGCTGGGTTAATAATCCAAAGAATCATCACTGAGGGTTGCCGAGGAAGTATTTATTAGTGTAGCCTCATATTTATCTGCAACTCGGCTGAAATAAGGGGTTTAAACTGAAAACCTATGATTAAAAATAATTAATAGACATGCAAAAAATAAAGCTGCGCTGCATTCAAATGTTGATTTACAATGCAAATGTCAACGTGATGAATGAATGAATGTTCAAACTAATTGGTACAGCCCTAAAATTGTATTTACAGTATTTTACGTAACAAAAGCTATTTATTTAAGTGTTTTTATTGCTATGAAACAACCAACTAACAACCAAACTCCCTGTTTCACATAGCGAACAACCTGAGCAACGCCCAGTCGGGCTCCAGTCTGTCGCTGGCGTCCGCTGCGACCAACGAGGCCGACAGCGTCAACTCTGGAGGGGCCGGCTCTCAGCGGTAAGTTGCTTCCAGAATTTGTGCTTAAGAATATTCTCTGTATTTTTTTTTTTTTTTTTTTAATTTGTAGTTACAGTATTGTCAGTTTACCTTATCAGTCTGAGCTTCCTTTCGTTACGTCTTGCAGCTGCGACTCTGTGGAGTCGTTTCCCGGCAGTCGTAACAACAGTCGAACCGCCGAGAGGGACTGGGACAACGGCTCCACTGCGTCCTCCATCACGTCCATGGCCGAATACACCGGTACGTGGTGCACACACACATTTATCATGTCGTCTTTCTCAGCTATTATCAGATATGTTCCTATGATAGCTGACCAGTAGTTGTGTTATTTCAGTTATTTATTGATCAGTGGACAAACGAGCCATGACCATTGTGTGTTGCTTGTTTCAATTTTCAGAAAACAGTTTAATTTGTTTATTTAAATTATTTGTTTATTGCCAAAGTGACTATTGCATGAGGTGCACTTTATTTTATAGTCACCTGACTTTTTACTTTCTTGCAACAACTATGAGATCTAACTGGCTTTTCTCCGTTTAGGTCCCAAACTATTCAAGGAGCCCAGCGCCAAGTCGAATAAGCCCATCATCCACAATGCAATCTCCCACTGCTGCTTGGCTGGCAAAGTCAACGAGCCTCAGAAGAACCAGATCCTAGAGGTCAGTTCTCTGCCAAATTTGCGTTGCACGATATACTGATCCTAGAAAACTATGGCAACACTATTTAATTAGTACTGGTACTTAAGGAACAAAGGTATTTTTATAAGAGCCGCAGCGCTCTGCTTCAGGACCGCATTAGGGTTGGAATCCTGTGGCATCGGGCGTTTTTAACTTTGGTGGATTTAGCACAAGTTAGCCAGAGGGATGGAGTCAACAACTAAAGTTGAAAGGAGCAGGTCATGAACTTGACAGCTGCTCAGAGTTTAATGTTCCATATTCTGTCATTATTATATTACTTTTAGCAAGTTTATTTGTAAAGCACATTTTAACAACAAGGCGATGCAAAGTGCTTCACATAAAACCATTAAAAGCATCAAAACGTAATGCAGAAGAAAACAAGATGTTGCAGATTAAGAAACAAAATGCAGTAGTGAGATGCAGAAATTGATTAATATCCTTGAATCTGGTTTAATTAAGGCAGCGTTTTTCATCAGCCATCAGTTTGGTAACAACACAATGCCAAAAATGCTCCAACTTAATAAGTGACTTCTGCTCGTATGAATTTACGTCACACTCTGTTAAAAACAACTGTGACCGGTACGTCTGACTGTACACAGACATTCTGCAACACTGCTATTTTGACAACACGGCAGGAAACTTTCTCCGGTCCGTGTTTGTGGCATAAAGGTGGGAATCACTTTCCAGTAAGAGTCAAATGTACCTATAACAAGCAACACTCGTAACAGTCTGCAGAAGCTGCAGGTTTAACTTTGCTTAATGGACACTTTCTGTGTTGACTAACTTATAAAATACCACTGACTTGTATTCCCTTCCCCTCTAGGAGTTGGAGAAGTGCGAGTCCAACCACCTGATGATCCTGTTCCGTGACGGTGGTTGCCAGTTCAGGGCGCTCTACTCGTACTTCCCGGACACGGAAGAGATGCAGAAACTGACGGGCACGGGGCCCAAGAGCATCAGCAAGAAGATGATCGACAAGCTGTACAAGTACAGCTCCGACCGAAAGCAGTTCACCGTCATCCCTGCCAAGACTGTGTCAGTCAGCGTGGACGCCCTGACAATCCACAACCACCTGTGGCAGGCCAAGAGAGGTGCTGTGCCAAAGAAAAGCGGAAAATAGCCGCCGCCCCACCCTTTTCCCTTCCCCCCTTTTGTCCAAGTTATCTTTTCCCCATCGTGCTCGTTTCCTGAATAGACTGCATTGATGCCCAGAGCCAAGCGCACCGCCATGCTCGACCTGGGAACCTCCTCGGGAGAGGCCGTATGCATGGACTTGTGGTCCTCTGTAGGCGGACCCAGGCAGGAACAAGGTAAAAGGTGTGTGTGTGTGTGTCTGTGTGCGTGTGTGTGTCACAGGTGGTCTGAGGGACTGGTGCTTGCAACAAACAACAAAAAGAGGAATGCCGGCTGAATTCACCTCTTCTCCCAGTGATCTCAGTGCGATCTATTCGGGTTTCTTTTGGTCCGGCTTGGTTTTTATACGACGACAACTCAAGCATGTGGCATTTTTTTCCTCTCTCTCGCTCTCTCTCATATGTGGTGGATGTTCTTTTTTTTCTTTTTTTTACATGAAGTATTTATTAGTTCAGCACTGTCATGATCGAGAGCTCAGCTGCAGCACTAAAGTCCTTCCTTCTCCGCGGAAACGCCTCTCCTTCAGACAAAAGGAGGGGGCGTTGGGAGGAATTCTGTCGCTCTTTTCGGGGAAAACCTGAAGCAACAGACCTTTTTACACCTCTGTAGGGCGGCCAGTCTGCTCTGCTGTCCCAGCAACAAAGCAACAATCTCTTCCTGCGTGGACTGTCGGATCTGTCGAATCAGGCTGGCATTGCCGAATTTGCCTCACCAGGGATCTCCCAAAAAAACAAAAAACCTGCTGCTCTGAACTGTCTTCTTCTTTTTGTCACGGGGAGCTCCTCAGCTCTTCCTCAGACATCTGTTGGCCTTTCACGCATCGTGGTACTCTTGTCTATTTATTCAACCGCTTTTTAAACTAGACGCTGATGGCGTAGCACTGGATATGTGTATAGCAAAGAAAAAAGTTAACCACGGTCAGTTTAAACACTTTTTATTTGTCAAAACATCCTTTTCTGGAAAAATTCAGAATAGATTTTCATACAAAAATAATGTTTGTTTTTTTTGTTTCCGCTTTCTTTTTGTTTTATTATTATGATTAAAGCAATGTGGTATAGAGTCTGAGCTGATGTTATGTGTTTTCATCATAACGGATATTCTCTGATGTTTAGAGCTTAGCTGTGTTTTCTCGCTCCACTGGGCACTCTTGACTTGTCCTGTGTAAAGGTGCACTCATGAACACTTGTCGACGGCTTCTTTCATGCAATGTAACTCCTCCCTCCTCTGTGTTTTTTGTCGGCCTGTCCCAACTTTAACCACGAGAGCGGCACACACACTCTTGTTGTGAAGGGTGTTTTGGTGTTGCTCTGTAACCGCTTCAAATGACAGTATTTGAAATATTCACAAAGGGGTTTCTGTGTGTGGCCGATATTATACCAACATTAAAGAACATTCCTCCAAGGTGTTGACAAACATTGCCACGTCGTCTCTCTCTTCTCTCTTTAAAGAAATACAAAATACAAGTGCTTTTTTTAGAAACCGTTTGTTGGCCTCGAGAACAACCAGAAGTGTTGCACGAGCACTTTACTTTCTGTCTGTTTGGGAATTTCACCTTTTTTTCAATGGGCATAAAAACTAAGAATTAATTGATAATACTGCTGTTGTGCGCTTGTAAAATTGTTGAAACTAAACCAAACGCTAAGATTAAATACTGACATTATGATACTACTGCTGTCTCCAAAAACAATACTTGATGTTTTGTTTGCTGCATATTGATTTTGTTTTTGGGTGCACGAGGTGGCAGATCCTTAATTGTATGCAAGTGTATTTTTATGTTCACTAAAAGATTGTATTAGCATTTGCTCACCATCTTTGTTACACTAGTGTACTTTTCATCCTTGTTGATTTTATCTTTGATCCCATGCCATCTATTTATTTTTAAAATGGAAGCACTGAAACAAAAACACTTTCAAGTGAATAAAAGTCACATTTTTCATTTTTATTCTTTTCTCATGGCTTGATTTGTCCATTTGTGAGACTCCACTGTTTTCTTTTATGTTTGCTAGTTTCAGACGCCGCACTGAATGTGAATCCTTGCACAGTTCACCGACTTATTTTGTTTTAGTTTGTCACATTTCTTTTACAGCAGGCGAAGCTGCATCTCTTCACTTAAATGTTTGTCTTTTTTATTCAACACTAACGATACCGGCTTGTGTGAACCTTTCTCAAAGCAAAGAGGCAAAAATGTATCATCCTTCATTGCAACAGAAGCGATCTGTGGCCTCACCTGCCGCTAACCCTCACCCTCTACCGCCCAACTGGAACAGCGGTTTCGGTGCCCGACCCCAGCGCCCATAACCATGGCAAACTCTGCTCTGCCATGGCGACAATGTTTCTGTCCCGCTGGTTCAGGTGATCACAAGACCCCCCACACTTTGTAAACGAGTCCAGGTAGAGTCCAAGCGGTAGACCTGCAGCCAACGTCCATCCGACCGGTCGCCATGAAGGGTGAGTACGCTTCCTCAGCGCTCACGCGTAACACGTGATGAAACGTTGAAGTCGCAGCTCATCTGAATCCTCTCGTTTCTCCACAGCCGTTGCTGCTCTCGTCGCGTTGCTGATGAATGTGCGTTTGAGTCTTTCTTGTGGTGGAGAGGGAACTGTTATGATATGCTCCGTCATTCCACCAGGTGAGGACTCGCCTTTTAGCCAGATATCTAGAACTGATATTAGCATTTTTTTTTTTATTATTAATGGTGTAAATATCTTGTATGCCACGGCTTTCTAAAAACTTAAGAAAAGTGTAAATTAAATCTCTTAATTCTAAATGTTTGTTACCTAAATTGTCCTTTTTAAAGTGTTGCCAATCTGCCCAAGATTATTTCTATCCCTCTGATAACCAGGGGAGAGTTTTAGTATCAGCTGATGATAAAAATACCAACATAAACTCTCTTATTGCAGAAAAGCTTCGTCATATTGACCTCCATGGATTAAAAGTTTGTGCATTTCTAAAAACATTCATCAGTCTTGAAATGAAGACTTAAGAAGTCCGTCTGGTTTCATTGTGCAACTTGTCCACTAGATGGCGGCAGAGGCACGTCTTTGACATCATTATATTTATTATTTTCATCAAATAATAAATATAATTGACTCAAAATATAGGTTTATCATACTACATAAGTACTGGCTTTCAAAGACAGTGACACATTGAATCAATAAAGTGTAATAATAAAATAAAGGTCTCCATTTTGGTCAGAAAGCATGCAACAAATGCAGCTGATAAAAGCTGCTGATGACTGATCTTCGTGCTCTTAGGTTTCATGTCTGGTTATTCATCTGTTTGGATGATCTTGCACGGCGTCGGGGAGATAAACTCCACCGTGTTTCGCAGCGACAGCCTCGTCTCTGTAACCAGGCTCAGGATCGAAGGCGCTGGTGTCACAGGGATCGCCGAAGGGGCCTTCAGTTCCTTCATGACGCTCACGAATCTGGGTTTAAACCATAACCTTCTGACGGAGATTAACCCAAACTGGGTCGGTCGGGCTGACATCCTCGGCGAGCTCAACCTCACAGATAACCAAATTGAAGTTCTGCACGAGTCCACGCTCAACGGGTTCCTGAACCTCACGAGGCTCAGGCTGAGTCACAACCGGATCACAACCATTCATCCAAATAGTTTTAGCTCCCAATCCGTGTTGGCTGAGTTGGATTTGTCTGAGAACAGGATGACTCGGGTCTCGCCTCAGGCCTTCAGGTCTCTCAGGTCCACCAGGATCAGACTGGATGGGAACCCCTGGGACTGCTCCTGTGGCGCCGAAGACTTTGTCGACTTCCTAAAAGGTTTGTCAAAAAAATTCTGTGTTTTTAAAAACAAATGCTTTTTTTTTTTTTAGAAACCTAAAGCCGCTTCTCTTCTCAGATCTCCAAAGCAGATCTCTGCTGGACAGACCGCTGGAGGTGACCTGTGACAGTCCTCCATCTCTGAGGGGTCAACCTGTGTGGAACGTGTCGTCGTGCGTGGCGTCGCCTCCACCAAGACCCTCATCGGTGAGCGTCCACCCCAAACCCACGGATATCATCACGGCGGTCCCAGGGTCCACATCTGGTACGTCTTCCTTTCTCAGTTTCTGTTCCAATCAGGATAACTTGCTGCTTCTTGCATATACATGTGCTTAGTACCTCTGTTGTTCCCTCTCGCTAAAGTCGTGACAACACCTCCATCACGGCCAACATCAGAGAGAAAAACATCTGTCCGACCCAAACCCACTGACATCACTACGTCCTCAAACACTGGTAGTGGTTCTTCTTCTCATCTTCTTTATATTCTGGTACCTTTTGAGTCGACTGGTAAATATTTTTAAATGTCATTGGTGACAAAAAGAGAAAAAGAACTGTTGGCGATTTCATTTTAATAACAAATCTTCAGGTCCACCACATTTAACACGTAAAAACCGACGGCCTAATCTCACCTGTTCACTGCCATCACAAGAGATTAGGACTCTTCTCAAAATGACCGTAATCCTTTCCCCCTCACAATATATTGGGTTTAGTTGTGCATATACTTCAATTAAATGTATATGGAAGTTAGTCTGGTGTTCTTGTTGATAGCACCACCATGTGCCTTTTGAGGTTTGTTTTTAAATTGAAAGACAGATAAATATACCTGAACACATGTTCCACTGTTGCCGACCATTTATTTTACAGTTTCTACAAATATCTTGTGATTTTTTTTTCTTCTCCTTCAATCTGATTGAAGACATTACGGCGTTCCTCTCTTAATGCAGTAGGAAAAAAATACAAAGTAATAATTCAAGATGACATTATTTAAGCGTGACTTTGAACATATGATCCATTTGCGGCACAATATCTACTTTACTGGAGCTTTCAGCCTTTTCTCATGGGCTTCATTAAGAGATGAAGTTTGTCCAACCGTGTGGCTCAAAGGGCTGAAAAAAAAATCAGTGAGCAGCGTTTGTTCTCAAACTTTTGGTTAAATATTTTATTTTCTGGAAGTTAAACCATTACTCATCACGATTGTCTCAAATTATGTATTATGATTTATCAAAATAACACATTGGGACGATTAAATCTCTTTCGTCTGTCCGTTGTTTCTCTTCAGCATCTCGTGTGACGGAGATCTCGGTCCGACCTCCCCCGTCTGACCCGCCCAGACCTCTGTCTCCACCCACTGGGATGACTGGTGTGTCTGGCTCTTCTGTGCTTTAATATTTTAACATGATATAACTCGTGCTTCATGTGTCCGTTTTCCCTTCCAGAAACGTGTGCGTCGGACACAAACATCGTCTTCACACTGGCTGTCGTGATCGGTATGGATTTTTCATTCTCCTAAAAGAATATGAACGGATGCTTTTCAAAAATGTGTTTCCAGTCTAAACAACCTGCTCCTCTGCAGCGGTTCTGTGTTTTTTCCTGTTGGTGCAGTGTCTCCTGGCGCTGCTGCATTGGAGGAAACGCAACAGCAAAACTGTGACGCCCGGACGTCCAGAAGAAAACCGAACCGAGCTGAAAGGCGACAGCGGATCCAGCGCTCAGACTCCAGGACGCTCTGAGGGAAGAGAAAACAACCGCCGGGACTCTGAGACGGGATGGAGGACGTCCTTCACCGGAGTCAGAGCTAAGTCGGCCAACGCGATTCTCTTCTCGTCTCCTTTTTGTGCACCTGTTAAAGATGAAGTGACTTTACAAACCGAGACGGAGGCTCAATCGGAAGACGCGGAAAGCCGAGCTGGTGGAAAGAGGAAACTGGGAGATGAAGCTGAAGTAGATGGAGGAGTTGAGACGGCTGATGGAATAATAAAAGCTAAACGGGCCGAGGCTGGTGGAGACCGAGACGAAAACGCCCACCGGGTTCCTGTCAACGCTAACGCTGTGCCTTATCTGAGCATCGGCACGAGCCAGAACAAGCCCGGTCCCGATGATGTCGACGAACAGGCCGCTGACGCTTCAGGTCAAAGATGGCGGAAGGGAAAAGTCATGGGGAGGATCTCCACCTGGCCTCCGACCGCAGTCCAGTGGCAGGCCAGATGTGAAACGGAGGAGGGCGAGGAGGGGTCTGCTGCCTTCACTGTCTGGACTCCAAAGTTTCCAGGTGAGAAGGAGAGAGAGTTAAAGAGGGAGGAGCGTCCCTCCGGTTCTGACTGGGACAGAAAGGAAGACGACACCGAGGACATTCGAACGGGAGGTTTCACTGCACCAAACCAAGCTCCTTCAGAAATGACTGCAGCTCCCGTTATGTTGGGACGCTCCCAGCCCTCAAAACCAAGCGACAAGACCACTCGTTTCAGCGCCGACGCGAGGCCAGAACAGCAGCTGGAGGAGGACGAAGAGACGATCCCGGACCCAGTAACGATGAGGCAGACCCAAACTCTGGATGAGATACTTTGTCCAAACCAAGACCTGAAATCTGCAGCGAGTCCCGCGCAGAAGACGAGCGGCAGCAAGGCCGAACAGGGAGGAGAAAGGAAGCGAGCCGCGACGAGCCGACGCAGAGCGGACAACGGGAGCACCGGCCCGAAGGCTCCCTCCGGCGGCGCCTCGCCAGACGATGAGACGCTGCTGTCCGGCAACGAGTACGCCTTCATGGACCTGCTGCACGAGGTCGTGCAGAACAACGGCCGCTGGACCAGAGACCGGTGGAAGCAGAAAGAAGTCAACAAGCAGCGGCGTCACGACAGATAGGACGCACCGGCAAGCTGGAAATAATCATTACTTTTAGTCTCCAGTTTGGGTCAGGCTTAAAATATTCCCACATTTCCCATAATGCAACGTACCATCCTGCTCGACCTCTTCCCGCTTAAAGCCAGTGTCGGTAATCGAATGTTAGTTTTTGCTTTTGTTCATGTGAAGTGTTTGATGTAATATTGCTGCTGCAGTTTGATGGATTCTGTGGTGACATTTTTTTATTATTGGTGTGTTTTGAAAGGACTGTGTTTGTAAAGCGTTTCAAGGCCGCTGCTATAGAATCCTATACATCGTACAAGCTTCAGCAACAATGTAGAAACTTATCTTACTGTAAAGACGCAACTTCAAACCAACATTTTTACAGTTGGTCCCAATTAATCACAAGAGATGTAATTCATTTGAAAGCTTGAGTCTCGTCTTTATGCTAAGCTAAGTGTTGTTTCATTCCGAGTGTTATTGATCTTCTAGATCTTGTAGTTCCCAAAATATCAAACTATTTCCTTAAGAACATTGTTTATTTTCATTGCAGCTGCAATTTAGGTTTGACAATGTAAATGCAGAAAGTCAACACTGAAATAAGGATTGCACTGTAATCCAATGAAGACACATTTATCCACATGTGATTGTCCCTCATATTCAATCATTTGATGCTCTGGGATAAAGAATAAATAAAAAGCTCTTTTCATTCATTGTATCTTGGCTGCATGCAGCATTTATTTGTTCATATTGTATACGTCGAGAAGTACACTCACTCCTCATAAGAAATAGTACAAAATGGATCAACCCCTTTTTGACAATGACTTAAAAACATAACGTGGAGGTAAACAGGATACGTAGGCTTTTGATAACACCTGGACACAACATGCATGTTCCATTCATATAAATACACAGTATCAAACAATGGACCCAACTTGCAAGCAGTTGACTTGATTATGGGTTTCTCTAGCCGTAGGACGTCCCGCTAAATGTACAAAATGTATTGTTCTTGGCAAGCTTGTATATCAAAACATGCTGTTTTAGTGTTAACATGCCCCTTGTGGTATTTGTAAGTACGGACACGAGATCTGAGTGAGCCGAGTGTTAAGATTAGTTCAGGAGTGAGGACCGAGGAAGACGTTGGATGAATGGATCAGCACCCCGATCGTATCTTCCCTCCAGGTCGCTCACGCGTTCACTCCTCAGCTCTGCTGCCCTGTAAACTGACACTTCTAGTTGGCCGCTGAGCGAAGAGCAACAGTACATTTCAATGAGACTCTTTGCGAAGACAGAAAAAAAAACAGTTAGATGTAAAATCATGAAAAAAGAGAAACGTCTCTATCTGAGATTACGTCATCATTATTACAGTCTCTTCATATTTCTTTAACAGATAAATAATGGCTCTAAAATACGAGGTTAATCAAAAGCGACAACAAAAAAAGCGTGACATGTTCCTGCAGGTTTGACTTGTCCTTGACAGGAATGAGACAACACGGTCCACTCTGGTACGGATTAAAGGGTCATGCCGTCACGCTCTACACATCCCCGAAGAGCTTAGTGCAAAATGTTCAAGTCCTCTTTCGCTTTCCTCGCACAGAAAAAGAAGGAAACAAAAGAACGGAACGGCAAACGATTTACAAAGTTCCTATTTACACAAATCAAGGTTGAAACACTGCACACTGACGCCGCCTTGTACGCACGGTGAGGCCTGTACTACGCGGAGAGGAGAGCACTTTGTTTCAGCTCAAGTATTGTTCCAACGAGAGTCAGAAACGGACGCCGCCGTCTGTGCAAAACGATTCTTGCTACCAGTGTAACTGCAACTCCTTAGAGTTATGAAACTGGAGGATCACAACATGAATGGATATTTACCATCAACTTCAAATGAGTTCAAGTTTTAAAAAAAAGAGGAAATCAATGAAAACACGAGCGCCTGACTTGATGGATTTTTACATTTGATAACCGTTGTCGGCCAACACGCCTCGCTGGAATAGTTGGTCGGTTCCTCTTCAGGTTCTGAGAGTTGGACGAGAAGCTTGAAACCACTCGTTAGCTTAGCATAAACACTGGAAGCAGAGAGAAACGTTGACATCTTAATGTACAGAGCAAACCACCGTTTCACCCTCTGCTTCCGTTCGCTCAACCTTTATGCTAAGCTAAGCTCCAGCTGGCTCCCGCTCTACGTTTAACATACAGATATGAAAGTGGTGTCAAGATTCTCAAACTCCCTGCAAAATAGCAAAGACGCTTATTCCCCAAGATTTCAAACTATTCCTTATGAATCTGGCTGGATATGTACTGAGTGACATTTTACATCGCAATGCATGAATGTGTCAAACAATAAAAGCACATAAATCAAACTACACAACTCAGCGAAGAAAAATATGACTTCACACATTAAATAAAGTAAAACGTGTAGTGGGCAAAGTTAAATTGCGCTCAGTAAATATTTTTGTTTCCTAGCCACATGACATGATATCTGCTCGGCCAATAAATCGGTCAGGCTCTAAAATAAAAATAACACAGATATGCGTCACACATGCAAAATGGCACAAGATCTACAAATAATTTAAAAGATATTTACAAAGCAATAGAGAGAACAAGAATGGCACATATTGTATAGCAGACTTGATTTGGGATTTTTTTTAAATGGTAAAATAAATAAACGTTATTTATTCTTTTATAATAACCACGACAACCCAAACAATAAATAATCTGTGTCCAAAACCGCTCAACAAAGAAATGTGGGCGTTGCTGATGTGGCTGATAAACGTGCCACTACAGTGTTTATTCAGATATTTTCACTGTCGTAAAAAAGTTTGTGCTCTGAAAGAAAAATGGAAATCCGGGCCGAGATTTTTAAAAAAACAAAACAGATTTGTAATAAATTAAGAAAAGTGCGCATGTACTGTAACGAGGGTGCCGTCACCCCGAGAGACGGTTCTTTGCAAGTTTAGGCAGAAACGGGCGAAGAGGAAGTCGCGAGGGCGACTCCGCCCCCCTGAGTGAAATGATTTGCTGTCCTGGACGTCGCGTCCAAAGACCTCAACAAAGTCTGGAGCCGCTTCCTGTGCCTGGTGCGAGGGGGCGTGTGCAAGTACCGGCGGTGTGCGAGAGGGACGGAGGGGGGGGAGTCGGGGTTGATGACGAGGCACTCTCTCTTCATGCATCCTCCTGTAGCAGCTCAGTGGGGAAACAGCCGGCCTTTCAGAGACGGCTTTTTAAACAGATTTAGATAGATAGATAGATATTTTTCTGAGTCAGAGACTCGTGAAGCACATTCACTCTGGGCTGCTGTTCTCCATCTGGGTGGCATGCGCCGTCGGCCCGGGGCGGTGGCTGAGAGGTTAAGGTGGCAGGGTGTCGCGGGGGAGGAAGAGGAAGAGGAGGAAGGGGTTCAGAGGTGAGTCTCGTCCCTCGTCACCGTGCCAAAGTCCTGCCGGTTCCTGGTGCCGGGGGTCTGACCCCCCTGCGAGTCCTCCGGCACGTGTGCCAGCGGGTCGGACCGGATGATGTACCTGTGAGGACGAAGTCAGCATCAGCTGGTGCGTATGGACTCGAGTCCGGGCGCCACGCCCACCCGCAGCTTTCTACTGGGCGACGTGACGCTACACCAGTTTGTGTTGCAAGGTTTTACCACCAAGTTATTGCTTCTTAACAGTAGTGTCATAAAAGAAACAGCAGCTTTTTCCTCACAAAATATATTTAGTATATTATATTTAGTGAGTGTAATCCAATAGAAATCTATGGAAAAGAGATAAAGATCAGAGTTCCAACAGAAGCTTCAAGATTTAAAGACTGTTTGTGTGGAAAAATGAGCCAAAATCACATCTGAGCAATGCATGAGCAGTTTCTTTGTACCAAGAATTAAATACATTTGCGTCAGTGTTCAATACTTTTCCCTTGTCTTTCCATTGTATTGCATGTAACTACTTGTTGTTTCCAACTGCTGAACATTTCATGTCAACAGCACCTTTTAGAAATATATTTACTGAGACAAGTGGTGACGTGTTCAATACTTTAAGCTGCTGTACAACCAAAGGAAAAGGAAGTGATGTCACCGCTCGTCTCGCGCTACGCCATTGGACCATCGGCTGTTTCTTAGTGTTGAAGTTTAAATGAAGGCGTAAACATGCCATCAACATCTGAAAATGTCAGATTCCAACCTGTAATCTATCATTCAGGACTGTGCAATCTTGTGCGTTCAGTCGTTGGGCGCATCTGGTACGAGCGAGACATTACTTATTACTCCTTCAGTGTGTCATACTGAAGGCACTCATTGCATTTCACATGACACGATTGCTTTTGTTCCCAAAGCCACAAGAGAAGCTCTTACACCACGTCGTTGAGCTCCAGCACGGTGTCGGGCGGCGGGTTGATGAGGACGTAGGACAGCGTGTTCTGGTGGTCGTTCATCTCGTCTGGAAGGAGAGACAGAGCAGACCTTCAGTGCTGCTCTGGAGTCGTCCGTCGTCTTCTTCCATCACAGAGCTCATCAGCCACCGAGTGAGCGCTCTAACCGTTAAACAACATGAGATCCCTCGTTTCCAATCGTTCAGTGAGGAGAGTCCAAGAGATTCTTGTTACAACTGTTAACGATTACCCTTTAACTTACAAATAAGTCATTGCTGTTACCTAATCTAATTGAATATATGTAAATCATGCTATCAATACAGTTTTTAAATGGAAATAAATAGCTGAATTTACAAGTTGATGCTCCAATCGATCCAGTTAACAGCCCGACCAATAATGGGGTTTTTTTTAGGTCGATATCAATGTTGATATTTAAAGGTTTAAACAATCAGCAGAACAATCCTTAATTCATGTAATCAAAATTTTTATCAAGATATATTTTAATATTCTACTAAATTAATTAAATGATTATTCAACAAAGGTTTTCTGTATTTGTGAAATGTTTTAATAATCCCTCTTTAGCTAATAGAGTATATTATGTAGTTCATCAGTTCATTGTATAACTCAGCTGTCTATATATATATAAATGTTACCTGTAAACTGTTTCCACATCATATGTACATTAACAGTTGCAACAATATTCGTTTACTGCTTTTCCAAAATACTTCAAATAACCGAAGGAACTGTTCTGCACTACGGAGATTTAAGATCTTCTTAAGGCATCAATAAGAGGAAACGGACTGTTACACTCGCTCCCCTGATGATTCATGGTTCTGTCTTTATGTCTTTGTGTGTGTGTCTGTGTGTGTGTGTGTGTGTGTGTGTGTGTGTTGAGTGCTCTCTGGCGGCGGCTCCTACTTGCTTTACGTGATGGACGGAGGGAGGGAAAGGAGGGCACAGGTGTGTCCGTGACAACCCACCTGCTTGTGGCCCTTTATAAAGCCAGGCGGGGTGGGAGAGAGAGAAGGGCTGACCGTTACTGAGGGCACTGAGTGAACAAGGGGAGGCCCATGCTGCCTGAGACGGACACGCCCCCATGCGCAGCTTCAGAGCGGAGCCGGCATGCAGCGGCGTCCGCGGCTTCGCAACAAATCCGACAAATGGATCCCCATCGCATCCCTTTTTTCTTTTTCTTTTTTTCTCTCCTGCGCATTCCACACTGGACCAAGGCGGCAAGTTGCCATGCCAACGGACGACACTCAGCCTCCCTCCCATGTCATCACAGACACACACACACACACACACACACACACACAGACACACAGGGACATGCTCCAGCATCCGGCAGACTGGACCAAACGCAGAGCGACTGGAACCGAACCGAGTGAAGCAGAACGCATTGGGAGTGTGAGAGTGGAAGAGCGCCACCTGCTGCTGGCGAGGCACGCGACCTCTACGGGGGGGAAGAGCAGCACGAGCTCGGAAGTGGAGAGAGAAACATGGGAGTGATGTTGCGGACTGGACCAATTGAGTTTTTCTCCTCTAATCCACACATTGCTGTTGTCGAGTACTCGGTGTATTAAATGTGTTTATACCACGGCCACAGAAGAACAATCTGCATCACAATGCAGTGCAGAAAGTGTTGAGTCACTGGGTTTATTAAAAGAGTTGTGTTGTGGCTCTGTTGTCGAGGGTGGATCAAACAGACTTTAATTGGCCACTTTTTCTGGCGTTTAGGTTTTTTTCTTGTTCCCCATTTTGCAGAATATTCAAACCGTGTCGACATCAGCTGAAGGTAGAAGCTAAAGACACGCAGCTCTTCCTGTACTCTGACAGCTACGGCCCAGACAGGACTAAAAAGTTCAATAGTTAATGCTAGAAATCTATAATACTGGGTAGTAATCACAACTAGTAATGAGTACTGAAAATTGGGCATTGATTAATATCATAAGTTTGGTCGAGGTTCATACGTTTCTGTTTATTTCTTCTTCTCTGTTTTAAAGCTAACTCTCTTCAGTTTGTCTTTAGAAGTTAAACCCCTGGGGTCATCAAAAACAAGTTTCTAACTGATTTGAGGGATTAAGAGCTTTACATTTGAAGTCAGCGCGTCGACATCACAGTCTCCTGTCATCTCATATCTAAAGTGCTGAGCTACTGACAGGTTAAAGACTGAGTCAGTGCACAAACTGGATTAAACCGCTCTGGTAACGGCACTCTGAGTCTGACTAGCAGACCTGGAGCAAACCACAAACATGTTTAAGAAATGCAGGGGAACACAAACAACCTCTGTTGTGGCGTGCGGTCGAGTGGCCATGGTATAAGTGTTTATGGAAATAGGAAAACCGCAGTTTCTCTATTTTCTACACCAGGACACCTCCGCTACATGTCCTTATTTATATCCACCGTGTGAACTTTAGTCCTCCTTCTAACCTTCCATCCACAGACATAATGCGCTCCGCTCCGCTCTTGAAGCCATACTCGCGGCCCCGCAGTGCTCTAGCCACTCGGGACGTCACCTCACGGGAACACAATGCAGGAAAGACCAGGAAAAGAGAGAGAGGGATAGTAGAGCGAGGTAGTGAGAGATAGGCTGTTGATCTACCACTGAAACACACACGCACGCACTTTTACAAAAAGGCACGCACACAGACACACTCATGCAGTAAAGTTGCAGTACTGTGCTCAACCCGCTAACCTGGCGGCCTGGTCCCCTCTGTGTACGGGTGCTCTGAAATGTCCTGCAACTCTAAGCAACGGCATTCACTGTCAACTTCAATATCCTATATTGCTCATTTAGAATTAACTACAAACGTTAGAAGCAGTCTAAGAAAGATCAGACAAAAAACGTGGATAAACACACATCTTTAAAAAAAGGATGAATCAAGATCTGTGTATAAATTGAGTGTTAATCTTCAAAGGATGCTCGAGAAAGGACGACTTCCTTTTACCCACGAGATGGAACGAAGCCACTCACATAGTTGTAAATGTGTTAAAAAGAGCACACAAAATTACCTTGCAAATATCCTAGATTTACTCGATTCATGACATCGCTCGCAGTGAGATTAGAAACATCCTCTACAGGCCAAAAGGTAGAAGATAGAAGAATCAGAGAGAGAGAGAGAGAGAAAAGAAGAAGAAAAGAACATAGGAAGAGGGGAGGAAACAAGAAAAAGATCAGGCAGGCAGCAAATGCATTTGCAGTTTAAAAAATAACTTTAAAAACTAAAATGGTGAGAGCGATGCAAAGCAGCCAGGCGGTGGTGCACAGAATCACTTCCAAAGTATTCGTCTGACGCGTTGCGATGCAGAACAGCACGCCGGCATTCACGGTCATACGATGATTCCTGCGCTTTTGGGTTTCTACCCTGAAGCGTGTTGAATTGACACGTTACAGAGTCTATTTAGCACGTGCACATCTGGAGCGTGATTCTGCGTTTTGTTTTGGAAGCGTGAAGCTGGGAGGAGAGAGGAACTAAAGAAAAAGAAAGGTAGAAAAAAAAAAAGACGTGAGCAGATAAGAGTGCAGGCAAACTGCAAGTCTGATCAAATGCAGATTGAGACGCGGCTTGGTGCTCCTGCATCGCCATGCGTGACGCGCTCGCATCCACGTGTGGTGATGGATGGTGACCGTGATACGTGGGATGTGGTGGAGGGAGAGGTGGAGGGGTGTGAAACTGACGTGACAAAATGAAATGTTCAAAAGGATGACGGTGATGACAATGATGATGACGATGTAGTGCGATGTCAATGATTTGTACCACCAAGACCCACAGCGCCGCGTCTTATGAGGCAGTAAGATGACGTTGAATGACAGGAGCACAGATTGGAGTTTTTTCTCTCTCTTTTTTTTTTTTTTAACACAGCTGCACCCGCGGCTGAAATAAATGAATTGGTTGCGAGTGGGTGGAGCCAAACAATCCCCTGGAGTCATACTTTTTTTCTAGAATCAAAAGGATTTTGATTTTAACGCGTCCTCACCGGAGCTGAAGCGCTGCCGTGAGTCGTCTTCAGCGCTGTATGGCGCTCACGCTCATGCTAGCTGTCGTAGCCAGAAGCGAACCGGACCGACTGTTGAGTGCAGCGCTCATGCTGCAGCTTGCGTTGTGCTGTGACATCTGGAGACGTCGCAGTATCAGAGTTTCTATCCAACTATTAATTCAACAAAAATGTATTACATTTTGAATATCTATCTATGTAAACTGTAGAACTGGACGCAGCTCGTCTTTCGTTTTGTTTTGATCACATTTTTGATGGCATACATTGATGACATTTTTACAGGAAACTTCAGCATGACTTTTATTAATTACGTTTATTTAAATACTATACTATGTTTTTAATGAAATACTACATTTTTAATTTTTTATAACATAAATTTTTGTAACATTTTCTGACTATATATTTTTGTATAATGTTTTAATGGCATATACTATACTTTGATATTTAAAAAATGAAAAATAAATATTTGAGGTACTTGACTGGATTTTTATGAAACAATTTTTTGGCCTTTTGGTGACATTTTATAATTTACTACAGTATGACTTTTATTGAAATGTTTTCATGGCATACTATACTGTGGCTTTTCTAATGACAATTGAATGTCATGCTATACCAAATATGCTGTATGCAAGTTATGTAAGACATACTATAAAATGTTACATGATATTAATGATTAACAGTATGAACTAGAAAATTAAAATCTGTGATTTAACACATTAAAATTTAAATCTGTGACTTGATCGACGTGCACGACACGTCGATCAGCAGCAGCGACTGTCACAACACGCTCCAACCTTAAATCTGAGATTTTTAGGCCCCTCCCCACTGAGGTTCAACACAACCAATGTCATTATTTCTGCCTCCTGCTGTGGCCTTCAAGACATGTTTATAGTACTGAGACTCCAATCTGCAAAAAAATATTACTTTTTGCATCGTTATACATTTCCATGCACATTATGACGAATTATGCTGAAATAACTATGAATTAATCAAATAAAAGTTCTTAGTCCTGCTATACACATAATAAATCATGAATCATAAACCACTGCGTTGCGATTACGGCTACGTAGAGCAAAGACTGCTCATCACTTCTCTGCAGCCGGTCCACTCACCGTATCCCACGGTGGGCAGGCCCAGGTGCTTCATGCGGTTCTTGACCAGCTCGGACAGCTCCTGTCGCTCGGAGCGCCGGTACAGGTTGAGTCTCTGCTGCGAGATGCGCTCTGCTCTGCTGGACGGCTTGGTGGTCTTCCTGCTCAGCCGCCGCGCCCACTGCATGCTCTTCTTCCTCAGCAGCGGGTGCTCCGACTGGTCACTGGTGGTGGAGTTTCTGTGGGACGTCTTCTCCTTCCAGGACTCTCCTCGCTCACGGTGCTGCTCGCCTTGCTGCATGTTTATGGACACCTGAGACTGGGATCGCAGGGTGGCAGTGTTATCGCTGGATACCATGCGTGAACCGGTTGGCGTCGGCTCCACGGATTTGTTATTTATGTTCAGTTTTTTTTTTTTTTTTAAAGAAACGCCTGCGTGTGTCACAATAACAGCAATGCTCATAATTAATGCTACTGCAAGTGCATATTTTCAGGTGGCTGCTATATCAAGATGTGACAGTAATGAGCTTTACATGGTGTTATGCCAGAAAAATGTCAGTAAAAAATGATTGGTTGCTGTGTGCCGAAAGCAAAAAAGAAGACATTTGAGGAAAATATCCAAATTATAAAGGAGCACGTTTGGATCTTACCTGTGCGTAACTGTCCTTGCACTGAAACAAGAGACAGACAAAAAGACATCCAAACAAAAAGAAAATGCAATAAAAGATGGAGGCATTCAAAGCAAACCAAATCATCCAAAAGGCTCAAAAGTTTGCACATTCGTTATTAAATAAGGTACATTTACAATTCCATTATAACACCTTTTAGCAGTGTAACATTTCTAGTTTGTGGCTGGTGAGCTTGGATCTGACGTTAGCCGCTTGCATAACCTGCTAAGTATCATATTGAGCTGGTTTCATTCTTATTTATCACACTGGTTACAAAACATAGTGAAAGTTGGCTCAAATGCATATTTTTTTCTTTTTCCTGGCATTAAACAATTTGTAGAGAGATATGCAAAAAGGAGCAAAGAACGACAGACGAACAGAAACATTTTGAATGTCATAAAAGAAAGAAAAAAGGTAGAATGAGAGGTCAGCAGGAGGAGGAGTGAAATAAAAGTTAATAACGGAAAATTTGAAAAAGAAACAAAAAAAGGCATCATCTCAACCCAAAATTAGAGAATGAATACTGGAAGTTGCAGCCGGACCAGAACTTGCCTCTGAGGTTGAGAACATGTGCGACTCAGTGCGGTAGATCCCGATGGGGATCTCGGCGCTGGAGGAACAAAGCTTCTGGAAGAGCCGTCCGTAAGTCCTGATCCACAGATCCTCTTCTGTGATCTTCATCTGAGGACGGAGGATAAGAAACCAAGCAGATTCGAGCACAAACTCATTTACCTCAAACGCGCCAACGCTCGGCAGTTGTGAACGCTCCTACTCACGGCACACAGGTACCCGGAGCCGGGCGTCGTGTCCAGACCAAGAAGCAGCCTCGCGATAGCGATCATGTAGTCCTTAACGAACGACTGTTAGAGCACAGCAGGGGGACAGCGGTGAACTACTGGGAACGAGCCCGGCCGCAAACATTAGGGTTACCATGGATCATGGCTATGAGCTTTGTTTTCCCACCTGGTAAAGCAGCGTGTCCAACATGCTGATGCTGAACACCCGGCCTGCGGCAAACGGCAGCCGGAACATGAAGGCCAGGTTGGAGCCCTTATCGCGCTCCACCTGAAGAGAGGAACCGAGCAACCCGGTGTTACGATTATGTTACCGAGCTATTGCTCTGTCGCGCATTTCCAAAGAGGACTTTAAGATCCTAATAAAGGCCGAGCATCTTGGTGACATTCTTTACAATTCCTGTGTGTTTTACTTAGATTGCACAAAATAATGAACATATAGAAGTTGTCAAAGTTAAGAAGAACTACACGATTCCCTCAATCCCATTAAGACTCATTTGAAACATTACAGTGCTGCAGATCGTCTTCCATAACGCAGCTTTGAAAACAGGAATGGACCCCCAGAGTTTCTTTCAGAAAGGAAACGGCGAAAGAAGACAAGGCCAAAGCGTCATAACGCAGCTGCAAAGCGCTCACCTTCTCCAGTTTGGAGAGAGCGAGTGAGTAGCAGTCCTTGGCTCTGAACTGCATGAACCTCATGTTGGACGGGTGCGTGAGCTCCGTGATGATGCTGAGACTCGGGAACAACCTGAGCGAGGGAGAGATCAAAAGAGAGGGATGTTGGCGGAGGGAAGACATGCTTTGTGCTGAGCCGAAGACCCCACGAGGCAGTGATTGATGCTTTTTAATTTGGGTTGCTGAATAAAAGAGTGTTTTTGGCAACTGCAGTTTGTCTTTTGGCGAACGCTGAGAACAAGCGTTTGCTTTGCAGCATCTTAACGAGAAGCGATAAGGAAGTTAATCAACTGTTCACAGCTCGTTTCCACACACTGGCGCGCTCTCCCAGCGTTACCTGAACATAGTCTGGACGTTGACGATGGTCTTGGCGTCGGCCATGTAGTCCTCCTCGGCGCTCATGGTGCTCTCCTTGTCCACGACCACCAAGTTGTCGGCGTAAATGATGCCACACTGAAGCAGGTTGTCCAAGCTGGTCCATTCATAAAAACAACAGTGTTCATAACGGCGTGACTCGACAGGACATTTTCCATCCTGGATGTTATGAGGATGGTGACGAATGTATTTATATTTATCCGCGTACACAGATTGTGTTACAGAAGGTTTTACATGTTATTATAAAGTTAAACTACTCAAATTGTAAGAAATATTAGAATATGACTTTGATCCTTTTTTTTTTTAAATCACAAACTGACTTCATACATGTTTTATTAGTACATTTTAGAGCATACTATGTCACAAAGTTTTTAATCACTATCTACCCGGTATGCTGATGTAATTCTGAAAAGTACCCACTGTGGGACTAATGAAGGAATCTCTAATCTAATCCATTAACTTTTTATGACATGTTTTGAGGAAATACTAAACTACAATGTTTTCATGGCATGCTATACGATGACATTAAATTACATATTTTATTTTTTGACATACTACTTTGTTTTACATATTTTAGGACATACGGTGCTATACCATAACTTTTAATTACATTACTTTTTTAAAATGGCATTTCTATATTTTTACAGAATTTCTTCCGACATACTTTACTTAGTCATACAAAAATGTTGTTAAAAAGTCTAAGATGTTTGATTGGCAAAATCACATATTCAACGAATTTTAAATAATATACTTTATTATCACTATTTATTCATCATGTTTTATTTTAAGGACATACTAAACTATACTTTTTAAGAACATTTAATGGCATACTGTACTGTAGAGGTTAGTCTTATTAGCATTACAGCTATAACATTGCGAGGCGTGACGCTTGAGCTGCTCACTGGGGATCATGTGTTCGCGCATGTGAACATACGACATGCTAAGATTGATGAAATGGAGAACACGTGACCAAGATGCTGATTTAAATGATATTTTAACAAAATAACACAATATATCTTCAATCACAAAATGATCTAATGCACTGGTTCACTCCCTGTTCACAAAGCTGACTGATTTTCATACAACAGCAATGTTTCCGTCTTCATTAACGAAGCTTCCTACGAGTTAAAGGTCCAACCTGGTTTACCAAGTCATAATCGTAACAACCAGAAAATCTGTGTGGGAATAAGAATACGATTCATTCATGAGGCATAAAGAACGGTGTGTTGCTACGACTGAGATGAACGTGATCATTAAACGTATCAATCAAGTGAGGCAACAAACAGGTTTATAGGTAATCAAAACACATACTTATCGATTGTGCCAGCCATGAAGTAAACCATTGGAAAGCAGCAAATGGCCTCTAAGAAGTGGTTATCTGGCCTGTGGGAAACAGGAAGCAGGAAACAGCGCATGAGCCTCGCAGGCTAATTACCTCTGAAACCAGCGGGGACGCATTACGACGCTGGTGCTGCGATTTACTGATCTTCACTTATTGATCGGGGCGGTGCGGAGACTTTTCAACTGCATTCATTTCGACGGCGAAAAGAAAAAAAAAGTGGGCGAGAGGATTTAACTGGTTGCTATGGGAACCCCCAAAGTCGTAACGCAAGTTTTTTTGGGGGCCCTCCGTCTGCTCACTTTATTAGTTTCAGCGACCGTAGAGATTTGGCCAAAGTTAATGAGAACTCAGAGCGAGCTGGACTAGAATACAGTGGGGATCACGACAACACGCACAAACGTTAACACACAACCAGGCGTTCTTACGCAGAGGACTAAATAATGCAAGAGCCATTTCTCTCTTGCTCCTGAACTCACGTTAACCTAAAGCTCCAGTTGTGCTGCATTGTGGTCGCTTTAAATGACAAACTTAGAGAAATCCATTTCAAACCCACGTGGGTCCAAAGGTGAACGCAAACAAACACACAAACAGGCACAAAGAGATCCATTTCCTCACATATTTTTCACTTTCATACAGTTTTAAGCTTCAAGAACCGTTTTTTTTTATTAACAATGTAAAACAATTGAGACTAACTTCATCCGCAGCAGGCAGTTCAGTCTCTCTGATGATATGCTCATATATAAAGATTATCTTTTGCAAACTGGGAAATCAATTAAATTAAGAAATAATAAATAATTGTAGTACGAGGTTCTCATACCACTAACCCTGCGTCAATGTGAATGTACAGTTGTATCAGTCTCATGTGTAACTGCATACTATCTCATCTTCACAGTGATATATGGACATAGTTCTAGGTGAAGGTACGCGTGTTAGAGGCCTCAATATTAACACGTTACTCTTAAGGGTTGTTGAAGTTGTGGTTTTACATCGCTGTCGGAGTGAGAACAAACAAATAGCACAGGTAGAGGTCTTACTGGTAGTCCAGCAGCAGCACTATGGGGTTGAGCTCCTTCCGGGGCCGATAGTAAGCACGCAGAGGGACAATGAAATTGTAGAGACCGTTTCCCGCCGTCTCTGCAGACACTATTATCAGCTTATTCTTGAATCCGTACGCTTTGGCATCCTCAAAGCTGCTGTGTGTGCAGCCCTGGACGGGGGCAGACAATTCAACAGGAAGGCCATCAGGTTTTAGTCGTGCTGTGCTTTTCCCAGATATTTCACAAAACATGACAAGCTGTATGAAAAAAAAGATTTTGGTTTAATCCTAAACCGTTCCCGTCTGTTCCTTTGTGTGGATTCACCTTGTCGAGGCGAAGGCAGCAGAACGGAGCTTTCTGTGGCAGGAGGTGGCACAGAGTGGGGGAGCTGCCGATGTAGGGCGAGTTGGGAGGATAGCCCTTCACGAAACTGATGGAAAAGAAACAAGAGTTTACTTTAACAACATTGTAATAACGAGGGGTCAACGCACTGGAGTAATGAGGATTACCACCAGTTTTATTAGTATATTGATACTTGAGTTATTGCCAAAAATGTGGTTTATGGAGGTCACAGTGACCTTGACCTTTCACCATTAAATTCTAATCATTTCATCCGTGAGTCCAAGTTGAAGTTGTGCCAGATGTAATGAAGTAGCCTCCAGGTGTTCCTGAGATGATGTGGCCGGACAATCCAAAGATATAATCCCTCCGGCCCCGGCTGTTGCCTTCACTGACATATCATATGTGACCTATAAGTATGAGATATCCACCAGGAATGCTGTCCATCCGGGAACAGAGAGTTTCCTTCCTTCATTACTTGGTCCATGAATGACTGCCACCATAACATTTATTGCTCAAATCAGTTTTCGCTCGTGATGTTTATACGCCCGAAAGACTCATCCCGGCCCAATACAAACTACACCAGCAATTACCGGTGCAACTCTTTTTTCAGTACACTGATTCCTTTTAAATGAGTCTCATTTTGTTTGCAACAATTGTGTCGACACGGTTCCGTGAGCTCTGATTTGTAAAAGGCCGGTTGCAATTAGCTTAATCCGTTTCACGGGGCCCTCTAGTTTACCAATAAAAGAGATTCTGACGGATGCACATACCGAACCGCCACATGGTGGCGCTGTGGGTCCTCGAGCAGCTCAGTCTGTTTCCTACAGACAGTGCAGGTGCCTCCATCTCCCCAACTACTGTGTCCGACATTTCTTAAAGAAGAGAAACTACTCAGGTGTCGAGAGGCACAGTAATAGGGGCTCGGAGGTTAGAAGGACCAACTTCATAAGACTTAATAACAGTTTCAAAAAGTGTTCGAAAAGCCTTGTATGGGCTGAGGAACAGACTGTGAGATGCAATCTGTCCTAAAGCTATCTCCATCTAATGAAACCACATACAGGGAGGGAAAAGAGAAGAACAAAACTGCTGAGATGAACTGATTACTCTGACTGATAGAGGAGCGTTGAGGGCGAAAGATCTATATAAGGGCATACAGCATGAGTCCACTTAAGAGTTAAGTGCTGACCTTCCCTGTCGTGACACATATTCATCACCGCCGTGTCATTACAGCCTCATGACACACGGATTACATGCCCATTTCAAACCCATCAATCTCTCATAGAATCACTGAGACATGACGAAGAGGATGATATGTGATATCAATCAAGTATATATAGCACGGGGCGCCCGCAAATATGATGACGTTCCACTTGTTTTATTGCCACATGGCAATACAAAACCACAACATCTCTTCGGGTCAATAACGTCACTCACTCTGAGCCGACAGAACCCTCCTCGTCTGATTGGTTGGTCTCGTCCTCCGACTGGTCGCTGAGGAGGTCGCAGGGCAGAATGGCGGAGGAGTCGGCGATCTCGAGGACAGGCGCGATGCTCGGCCTGCGGCTTCCGGAGCCGTTCTCCGTCGGCAGGGTCAGCTTGCCGCTCTCCTCGGGAGGATCGGGGTTCTGGAGGTCGATGGCCACGGTGCCTGAAAACGACACGGGGTTATTGCACGAGCAGAAAACTCTGCGGCCATTTAGAAACAGCGTGTGCAGCACTTTAGGAATGTGTTAAGCCCTAAATGTCTTGATGAATCCAGAAGCATCGCAGAAAACACACGTGTGCTTTTTCACACTGTATGTATTATAAGTCCATGTTTAGCTTGTTCAGCATCTGTCCCCTTATTTAACCCAGCTACGTTTGACCTTGAGGAGAAAATGTATTGCACTATAGAGTTACAACAAAGAAGAACATGCAAACAGTATTGACATTGTATGTGTGTCAATTGCACGATAATATATATATATATATATATATATATATATATATATATATATATATATATATATATATATATATATATATATATATATATATATATATATATCCCTAAAGTACATCATACTGGCTTCATGGCTTCATATCAGACATTAGATACATGATGATATATGCACAAGACATATATCAGATATATCAGATACATGATGACATATGCACAATACATGTATCCATGAATACATGTATGATACATGATGATATATGCACAATTTTTATATCAGATGTATCATATACATGACTATAAATGCACAATACATATATAATCCTTTATGGGATCATTAAATACACATAAAGAGTTAAGGTGTTATTATTAATTATAATATAACAGTCTTGTGGTGTATATAATACTATCAGTTGTAAAGTTACTCCTTAAATTGCAGGACTACTGAAAATGTGTGGAAAAAGTGATGCATCATGCGCAAACTTACCATATGCAGTGGCCTGATCAACTTTCACAGGTCAAAGAAAAAGCACAACACAATAATGTCAGCCAAGAAAGTAAAAAACGCATGTGAGAAAAAAAGTCATGCATAACAGTCAGCGAAAAGCATACAGCATCACCAAGGCAGCCGCCACTCACAAGTGTGAGTAAGTAAGCATCAGCAACAAAGCATCCATTTTCTCTGTGTACATGGAAACCAACCTATGTAAAAAAATGTAAAAACTGAGTATACAGCATCTTCTACGCCCCTTTTCCTTTCTTCTCCCTTGACTAACTTCCAAACATTCTCTTTTCCTGTCTTTTTCTTTTCCCCCAGCTCAGAGTCTCACCCATGCTGGCGATGATGCTGTGCACCGGCAGCCTGGGGGGTGCGTCGTAGAGGCCGCTGACGGACAGGCCCTTGTTTTGCTTCTCCTCCTGTTTAAAGATGAAGGCCGAGTTCTCCTCCTTGGTGATGTTGATGTAGTAGC
The DNA here is from genome assembly GCF_023055335.1 of Clinocottus analis. Lineage (NCBI taxonomy): Eukaryota > Metazoa > Chordata > Actinopteri > Perciformes > Cottidae > Clinocottus > Clinocottus analis. The sequence continues at coordinate 6,167,226 of NW_027176229.1, read as the reverse complement.
AGGTGTCTGCGGCGGCCATGATGTGGCGGGGACCCGGGTTAAGAAGGATGCTCTTGTTGTCCTCTCTCTTCACTCCGATCAAACACACACCGTACCTGTGAGGTGTGGGGGGGGAGGAAAATGACACACACACACATTAGAACATTACTGTAGTGTGTTGAGATTAAGCGAGTGGAAGTTTTACTAACTTCTTGTGGGCGTGGAAGGAGGCGTAGGTGAAACTCTTTCCATCATACTCCCCGAAAAACTTGCTGTCACATAAGCGGATGTGGTAGACCTCGTTTCCAGAGCAGCGTCCATAAATCCTCTGCCACTGCTCCGGGGACAACTGCCCCTCCCTGAAACAGCATCATCATTAAAATTACAGCAACGTAAAGTTTCAGACTCTTTCAATACAGCTGCCTGAATTAAATGTCAGAATGTAATATGACTCAAAAAGTCATTTCAATGCATAGAAGAGGGCACCTCCGATTTCCGACTTTATTTTTTAACTCAGAAGCTTCTATTTCCCCATAGACTAATACATCTATCTGACCATTTACGACCCTATACTGCCCAGCTTTCATAAATTCTAGTCAAACCAATGAAGAAAAAGGCTATACGGTCATTTTATTTTGGCAATTCATGTCTTTCCTGACTTTTAATCAATGACATAACATTTTAGTGAAGGCCAACCAAAAGGAAGTCTATTCCCAGTCCTGTCTGACCCAAGTCAGTACACATTCCCATAACGCAAATTAAAATGGATGAGCTGCGTCTGGACAGCAGTGACAATATAGTGGTCACTTTGCACAGAATATGAAAAACAGCACCAGATTAATTGCCGAGCAGGAACCAGGTAATTTTACTGACTCGACGGTGCAAAGCTTCTGCAGTCGTGACCGTACAGTAGTCAGCTCTGCAGAGACAAAAAGCAGGTGGTCTGTATTACGGGGAAAAACTCTGCTGCGGGTGTGTAACTCACCTTTCTTTATTACTAATATTTCAACATGAATGATGACACGAAGGGATATAAAAAATTAACGGCGCACTCTAATTTAGCAAGATGAAATGTTGACTTGGCGAAAGCTACAAGGGAAGAGAGATGTCCCGCTCTCTTGCTACTGCACAAAACCACTTTGAGCAAATAAAGTTAACTCGGGTCATGAACAAGTTTAATATGTCAAGAACGCTGTCAACTCAAATCACAGTTTTAACCAAATAAACCTAAAAGAATAGTTCAACTTTTTGGGAGATACCTTTTCTTGCTGGGGTGAAACTATTGATACTACTCTCACAGTGCACAAGACGCTGTAGACAGAAGACAGTGAGCTGAGCTTAGCATAAACAAATAAACAGGAAAACACAACCTGGCTCTGTCAAACCATAATATAATCTGACAACTAGGATCTCTAAAGCTCCACGTTTCACAGTATCGTGTTTATTTAATCTGTTCAAAAACCTTTTGGGAGGCAAATTTTGTTAGATACGGACTGAGCTAATTCTTTACACCTGTTTCCGGCCATTATGCTAAGCTAAGCTAAGCATCGCATCATGTTTAATTGACAGATATTTGAGTTGTTATCGATCTACGCAAAGAACTCGAAGCAAAAATGCGAAGAAGTGCATTTCCTCAGGGATCAAAATTGAAACAATTAGATTTCTTTGACTGTGAGAGCACTTTCTTGAATTTGATAACTTTTAAAGTGCAAAGTTTGTACAGAATATTACTTTGAGAAAGTTGCAGGACCACAACAATAAAAAGGAAACATGGTCAGCGGAAAGCACTGTAAATCCACAAACTGCTCATGTTAATTGCCATAATTACATAGCATGTACTCACTGTCCTCTGGAGGTGTGAACCAGGAGTGTGACTAAGGTCGACGTGGCGGGACACACGCAGTTTAGCGCCAACATGGCATACTTGAACTCCTCTTCACAAACTACGTGATCTGATTCAAAACGGATAAATTGCAATAATACAAAATGTTAGACTAATTGTTGTTAGGCTGGGTTGCACCAACAACAATAATTTGTCTAAACCCGTTTAACTTTGAATTATGTTGCCCCAAAGTTCGAAACTATCTTAAAAATAAAATGACATCAAAACCTTTCTTTAAACATCAGTTTGTTTTTTTATTCTGAGCTTAAGGAAGTTTAAGCTTCAAAAAAAAGGCAGCAATTTCAAAATGAATTGAGTAAAATAATCAAGTAATCAATAAGTCGGCAGTCTTTACGACACTTACCTGCAAACTTAACATGGAATTTATTTTCTGGTTTGAGAATTTGGACGTAGAGAGGGCAATTCGGAGCAAAATCTTTTGCAGCCCAAGCTCTCAAAATAGTCTGATGATCCTGTGGGACAAAGAAAAGGCTCCATTTCACTTATGCAGCAACTCATTTGTAGACGCAATACAAATTTTATGGACGATAAAGTTTCACTCAGAGACTCAACGTGCTCCCAATACTCGATGGCATGGCCACAACGTCGTGAATATATCCAACGAGGAGGGGAGTGTGATGGGAAATCGCTCCATTTAAATCACTGTTAGAGAGAGATTGTTTGTACTGGACTTGATTCCTGTTGATGAGACTCACAGCAGCAGTTCGGTCGACCTCGTTCCTGCTGCTGAGGATGAAGCAGGCCTCAGCATCGTCCATCCTGAGCACGGATAGCGAGAGGAGACAGAAAGAAACACAACTGTGATGACTGCGAGGAGGACATTCTGCCAAACGTAAAAGACATTATTTATGGGGATCAATGCTTTGTAGAAAAGCCAGGCAGGGGTGAGCACCAATGTCCTGTGACAAAAGCTTTACGGCCCCATTCTAGTGGGTGAACAATCCCGCTGATGTTCGACACAAGCACACACAGGAGGCAGAGACTGTTTATTTGTGACAGGAGACACACATGGTCTGAGACATGAAATGTTTGACATCTTTCAGCCGAACAGAGCTGCTGTCTCTATGAGGTTTACCTGTGTTCAAAAAAAAAAATCTCTAACACATTGGTGCGCGAAATTGCCCTTGAATCTAATTACCTGCGTAACTTTGCACACTGAAGAGGGGCTCTTGGAAAAGGAGACGGGCTACTTAACAGATATATTTCACTGGTATCTCATCACAAGCTGCAAAACCTTTGCCAGCAAGCAGCAAGAGCAGCCTGAATGGCCCACTGGTGCCGCAATATTTTGCAGACAGAGACAAAAATAATATGTCAAACATATTCCTGCGTGATCCACCAGTCTCTATTGCTGCCTATCCTTTGTGGCCTTTGATGTGAGCAGATGATCAATGTAGAGTGAAATCCCGTTACACTGATGTGCAAGCAGAGTGCAGCCAAGTGAACGCGTAAGTACCTGCTCCTCCATGTGAGCACTTACTGGACTCCGATTTGCCAGTGGAGACCTTAAACTTTACATTAACATTTGAAGTAATTTCAAGATTCTTCTCCAGAACTTAAAATGAATAAAGCATGGATTTTTGTTCGAGACTTCGAGTCAAACTTTGTAAAAATAGCACATGATCTGCAGGTTTAATGACTCACTTCAGACATTAAGGCCGGGGTCTGGTTTCACGTAGCCGGATCTTCACATTGAGTTGCCATTAAATACACTATTTGGTGCACGCAGCATATGCGGCTAAATGAAAGCATGCATGCAACACTTGAACTCACTTGGCCCTCATCAAGTCCTGGTCTTTGAGGGCAGATCCTTGAAGGTAGATGACCCTCTGGGACCAGAGTGGGATCTGGAGAATACGGCGAACCTGAATGTCTATCTCCGTTGGACACAGGATCACGACGTAGTAGTCCTGCAAAACAAGGTTTACGAATGCATTCACTTCAACCATGCGATAGCTTTTTTTATCGTATGTGAGAAAATGGAATAAAGTTTATGTACCGAAACAGAAATCTTTAGTTATTGTCATCCTGCTTATCACTTAACCATTCCTGTGTTGCTGGGATAAAGCAACTGACCACAAACAACGGTTTTGTTTTGCTACCTGTAGTCTCGGATGAGCGTAGAACTCGTTGAGGAAATCCATCAGCAGGTCGATCTTCAGCGAGCTGACACACAAGACCACATGTTTCTCTGTCTGTGCCCGATGGCGGCTGTAGTTCCCTCCTAACTTCTGGCTCTCCATCCACAGGTACGCTAGTTCTTCAAACTGACAACAACATCGGCGGGATGTCAAATGCAACCAGCCATTAATAATACATGGCAATTGATTAGCTGTCCGGACGGTTAAAGCACTGAAGTGAAAACTGCTAATGCAGTAGTTTGCCAGGCAGCATGAACTCATTTCTATTCCTTCCCCAGGACGTCTGGGGAACATTCAAACAAGCGTTTGTGGTCGTAGAAAATAAATAGAACGGCGAAAAGGTAGATTTATCATGCAGCAAGCGTGACCCGATATGACTTGGCCTGAATTTTTTGTACAATTTGCCGACGTCTTCCGCAGCCAAAAATGTCAGAAGAGAAAGCACTTTATTACGTTTGTATCTTGTATCCTGTAAGAAAATGTCATTTCATGTTTGATAACAGTCCCACAAAGGTCATCACCAGATGCAGAACACGACAAGAATTGCTGATGATGAGGAGACGGCACTGAGTACCAGACAAGGTTTACTGAAGTGTGCAACCCTTCCAGGTGAGTTCACCCTGCATTCATTACCTGCAGTGGGAGCACCACCAGCGCGACACAGATGAGAATGACCACAAGCAGCTGGGAGGGCCAGATTTGTGGCGTGACGTCCCCGTAACCCACGGTGGAGAAGGTGACGATGCAGAAATAGAAGGCATCAAACAGGGACAGGTGCGCCCCGGCTCGCTCTAGATGCTGGATCCCACAAGCTCTGCGGAAAGATGGGGGAATTATCGTATATGGTGCTTCATCAGGCATGTCTCCTAGGGGTAATGATTATTAAAATATGTAAGCTTACTAGGGGAAGCTGTTTCAGCCCAGTAGACTGGATATTAAACTCTATTTGCATGAGATCAAAGGGCAGTAGAGTAAATACACCTTAGGCTTCTCACCAGTGTGTTATTTAAAGTGACACTATTGATTCTCCGTCGGTTCCACCTCCCAGCTTCTGCCAATGTATTTGTAATTGTTTAATTGATGAGTTAGAGATTTAATGAAACCCTCAGAGGGGAATGCCAATTTCTGAATGTACGGAGTGAAGAAGGGAGGTGCCGACCAAGTAGGTGCATAAAGGTACAGTGTGTAGCATTGAGGAGGATATTCTGGCAGAAATTGAGTATAATAATATCAAGCCTGTTTTCTTTAGTGTATAATCATCTGAAAATATAAATAGTTGTGTTTAGTTGCCGTTTATATCTTCACGCAGCTGCCAGTCATGTTTCTACCGTAGCCTAAAACGAGACATTTACTTTTTTGTGTTTTAGCATCGGCCACCATAGTTCTCCTACAAGTTCGCCTTCAAGAAAAGTTTGCGTTTACTCACCGCCAAATCCTACACACTAGACCTCTAGAAGGAATACTTCTCCCACAAATTGTATATGAGTTACTCATCTAAAACCTAAAAAAGACGTTATTTAAAAAAAAAACACTTCCTCATAAACAGGCGTGCTAATCGCATTGTGAGTCCAAAAAGCATTAAATTGTTGTGTTTTAGCAAAAATCCATGAGACTTGGAATATTTGCAAATATTGTGCGAGGGGTTGAAATCATATGTTTTGATATATATATAGTTGTTATTTCAATTCATGAAGACTTCTGTCCATTAATAGATTCTACGGTCAACGTGAAGTAATGAAAGAGAAACATTTCCTTTTTTAAGAATGAAAGGGTGAGTAACCCAGGGTGAGTAATTGATATACAAATGATCATTTTATAGCTGAAGTATTCCCTTAAAGAGCTAAAGATATAAGTGACTGCTTTGATAAAACCACATTGGTTTGATAAAAGCAGAAATGAATAAGACAAAACAAACTGAGAATCATCTTTTCCTGTGGTGTTTTCTTGCCGTTATTTTTATCACTATTTTTTTGTCACAAAAGTTTTGCATTTACATGTATTTCCATTTTAGAAAGTTATATATTTACCACTAGCGTTTGCCAGATAACGTGGCTAACTGGCCTTATATTTCATAGCCAACTTCATTTCGTCAGATAAAACTTGAACTACATGTTCAATCTCCGCTATTACAACGTATAGCTTCTTCCAAACAATCCACCTCGTCTACAACACGCACGACAGTGAAACTGTGCTAGAACTTTTTGTTTTCTGGGCCGTGCGGTGCACAGTTGACACAGATTTTGCAGCGAGAGACCATAAACAGGAAACCCATGTCGAGGTTCACTCACCCAGTGAAAACCAGACACAGTAAGGTGCAGATGAGGATGAACACCTGGTTGAACATGGCAGAGTGGGTCCTCTGGATGGCGCGATGGAAGTCATTCTGCACATGGGGAAAAAGAGATTACTAGACAGCTGGGTTTTTATAATCATATCCATACCAATGACTGCTAATTGAGATACATTGACGTCTTTAACATGTGTTAGTCTGTTACTGTCTTCATACTGATTAACTTTGCCCTGTTGACGGTCATGATGGATACGAATCATTAACAAACAAAAGAAATCTGCCAGACATTCGTTACACACTGTCCTACATCGCATTTCCTCCTACTCCGTATTGAGATGTAGCAGCTCAAGACTCATTTCCAGTTGCACCTTGTTAGCATGTTCTGCCTGCCACCGCCTCTCTTCCTCGCCTCTCCAAACTGTCCCTGTTTTCACTCCATGTGCTGGTCCGCTTGGCCTGGGATTCTACCATCTGCCCAACTAGCGCCTTGGCATGAGGCTCCTACTCTGTCATGGTCTCATCTGAATCACAGCGAGAGAACACACTACGCCAGTTGTACACCATCTAATTGGTTTGAATTCCATGTTGCAGCACCTACTGTATCATAAATCCTGGACAATATTGACACTCTGTGTACCAGACAGTTTTTCTACCCCTTATATGTTTGTATGCTGCATTGCAGTATTTTGTTCTGCCTGCATTAGCTGTTGGTGCTGCCTGTGTTTATAATGCACTGTGGCCCCCTACACACTATATTTAGCATTTTCTTGTTCCGTTTAGGCCTACAATATATTAAGTATTTGCACGCTCTGCAGTTGCATCATTAATCCCCAGCAACAACTGTTGGTCGCATCATAATAATCAACTGAACGAGTGTGAGTCATAAGTAGCTGCCTATGAAACCATCCATACGAGACACATATCCTAAGTAAAATGCTGTAATATGGATGTGAGTCAATATTAATGCAGCAAGCCCTTAACGCTGACAATGATTTGATCATGCGTTAACTGCATGTTGTTGTTTTTAGCTTTAGGGAGGGACTTAACATGCCGCACACAGCTGCTGCACTTTAAATATCTACCAGACGGCGTAATTCAGACCTGGGCTTTTTAGTCCGGCCCACATGAGGTCAATCAAAAAAGCACGCCATGAATGCAATACAATGGCACTGCTTTAACTTTGAAGGCAATTTACGTATGTGCGCGTGTGTGCCCACGCAGCCTCAGCGACAGGCAGTGTTGCCAACTTGACGCTTTAAGACTGACGTGACAGCGAGAATTGTTCTGCAGCTTGTGTCATCAACGGGCAGCGGGTGCTGCCGCGAGCCCCTGCGCCGTCCCAAAGCGTCAACAGGCGGTCAGTTTTATAACTATGGAAAATACTTACAATCATGTTCTCCAGGGCACCTTTGGCAAGCCAGCAGTTTAGAAACACCGGGACAAAGATGTTCCTCAATGGAGACCAGAAGATCTTCAGGGAGGAGAGGGAAAAAAATACGGAAGAGAGAAAGGGTGAAAACCATCAGTGTTATATTTACCCGTAAACATTCCTGAGACACGAAAGGATGGTTATTGTAGAGGGAAGAAAATAAATTAAATATGCCCTTGGATGAAGTAGACATAGTAATTGGGCTTTAAGCATAGATTATTGTATCGCTCAGAGCCAAAATGACCTTGAGTGTTAATGCATTTGTTAATGAAACATATTGACTGCTCAGGTGATTAAACTAATTACTCACTGTAATTATGAATGGAACTGAATTGATCATCTCCAATATGAAGGATATCTGGAAGATCTGCTCCCAAATGTTCCCCTGGAAAGCAAGTTGATGGAAAATGAGAAAAGATTCAATACACCAGTGCAGGCACAGATTATTTTAGAAAGAAGTGTAACTCCAGTGATAATGACCATCAGCAGAAACTTGAGGTATTCCAAGAGGATACATAATGCTAATACCTTTACTTACTACTTGCACGGTTCCCACTCTTAAATGCATGTGGAAACCTTTTGAGGGGCACAAAGTGCACCTTTAGAGGACTCTCATAGATGAAAGGAAAACAGCACTTCCAGCCCTGTGAACTGGTTTATGTAACTTGTAACTGTGCGTGACGTCCGAGTCTAAAATTGGTAGCGAAAGTCTTCGAGCGCCGTGTCTCTCCGATAGCAATACTCTATTTCAGGCAAGAGGACAATGGTTTTGTATGTTGTGAGTTGTACGTCCCTGTTACTCTTATAATAAAATATAATGTGAGCTGATCAAAGCTGGAACGGAGAGGTTGGTACTTAATGCTGTGTCGGGAAACAACACTCATTGACCTGGTTTTGTTCTTGAGGCATTCAATACAAGTGCCTGTTTGTGGAGCACATTAATGATACTTGTGCAGTGTGTGTATACGCAGACACAGAAATATTATCATAACCTTTGTAATTCAATCTCTCTTGACCACAAAGGCTTTCCTCTAGATCTTATGTCTTTTTGAAGAGTTGACTGTGTAAACCACTTGTATGTTGATTTCTTCCATAGGTTATGCAAATCAAGCTTATTAGTGCCCCACAACTTTTACATGCCGAATCGTGTATTCAATAAGGGCTACAATGAAGAAAGGCCAAGCTATTGACAAACAACATCGTGAGGGGTGGGGAGGAGGGGGTCTGAAAATACTTTGTGGGCACTGTGCAAGCTGTAGGCCAGATAATAAAGTACACTGCCTGGCCAAAAAAAATTACTACTGCCTACTGTACAAGCCTGTGGGGGCAGTGCTGTGATCTGGGGTTGCTGCAGTTGCTCAGGTTTAGGTTCAGCAATGACCAGGTTATTCTCCATCAATGGGTTTTTTTCTTCCCTGATGGCCCGAGCATATTCCAAGATGACAAGGCTAGGATTCATCGGGTTCAAATTGTGAAAGAGTGGTTCGGGAAGCATGAGACATCATTTTCACACATGGAGTTTAGACCTGAACCCCATTGAGAATCTCTGGGATGTGCTGGAGAAGGCTTTACGCAGCAGTCAGGCTCTACCATCATCAAAACAAGATCTTGGTGAGAAATTAATGCACTGGACACTGGACGGACATAAATCTTGTGACATTGCAGAAGCTTATCGAGCCGTAATCAAAGTGAAAGGCGGTCCAACCAAATATTAATGCGTGTGACCTTTTTTTTGGCAAGGCAGTGTACATACATACCGTGAAAGTATGGTGGCAGCTAAGCACAGTCAGTCAAACGATAAGCGCGTGGGACTAAATACTAATCCCATATTGAGAGTGCAACAGAGTTTACGGGGTGCAGTTCAGTTGTGGCCTATGACGCTTTTAAAAAGCTTAGTGGAGAAAATACAAGTGTGGTTTTATCAGTCGCTGAACAAAACAGGATTTTCTCTTTCTTAAATACACATAAAATATGTCCCTAAACAGTCATCTGAGAAAGGGGGGGAAAAGAGACATGGCAAGACATGAAAAGAATACAAGAAACTGAAAATATATATATTTTTAAAACAGACATGACTCAGCGGGTCACCACAGGGGGAAAAGCTGAAACGTACAGAACAACATGTCCGAGAGACACTAACAGTCTCAGAGAAGCAAAGCTAAATGTTCAAGCAAAGCGCATCTTTCCAGTTGTATTTCTACAGTTGTACTGGACTGCATTAAATCGCAGGGGCTTTTTAATATGTTGTCAACCTCTTTATAAACTGTCCATCTCCCTCTGCTTATCCCGGAGCTTTCGCAGTGGAGGAATCTTACAAAGACTGACCCTTTGTATTTGTATATATTCACGGCAACTTGAGGTATTCCAAGAGGATACATAATGCTGATACCTTTACTCACTACTTGCACAGTTCCCACTTTTAAATGCACGTGGAAACCTTTTGAGGGGCACAAAGTGCACCTTTAGAGGACTCTCATAGATAAAAGGAAAACAGCACTTCCAGCCCTGTGAACTGGTTTATGTAACTTGTAACTGTGCGTGACGTTTGAGTCTAAAATTGGTAGCTAAAGTCTTCGAGCCCCGTGTCTCTCCGATAGGTGCACTGCTTGGCATCGGCACTTGGACTAGCAACTGAAAGCTGTCGGCTCACGAGGGAGAACAAACAAGGTGTGCGACACTTTGATCAGACGGTTGTTTGACGTCAACTCGGCTTAAAGAGAAGAGAAACGGTGCACCGGTTCCTTACCTTGTAGCTGAGATATGTGATCAGCACGGTCTCCAAGAAACTGATTAAGGCCACTGTCACCTGGAGCAGAGAGGAGAGGGAGACCAGTTAACCCAGCAACGGACATCTCGCCTCTTCTGCAATGCTTGTATCTTAAACATGGCTGTTGGAGGGTCTGGGTTGCTTTAACACGTAGTTCAAGCAGTGGAATTTGGTTCATGTGTGTTTTATTCGACGGTTATTAGTCTCACCTGTATCGCCCACACAGGTTCCCGTCTGCTAACGCAGAAAATCAACGACCTGTCGAAAAACATAAGAAGGTTTTCTTTGGCGGACCTCCATGTAATTGCAACATCAACACTGAACTTCAGTTTATAATTAAATGCCATTAAGACGGAAACATACCAGTCAATTCCTGCCGAGTCTGCTGTATTGTTGTGGTAGTTGTTGCTGCTGTGGCTGCGATATATTACACTGCGGAGAAAAACGGCAACAGGGGAAATACGAGTGTGAACGTGTGTCTGTGTAAACATGCCCACTGGGAAACATTTTGTTTAGTTGGTATGTTGCCATAAAGAACAAACCCACATGTCTCCAAAAGCTACTGGCAGTGAGAACAATACAAACAATCCACTACTTCCACATGACTGCACAGACGGAGCAACACACAAAAATAAAATCTCTTCATCCCTTCAAAATAAATAAGAAAACATTAGGATGGCATCAAAAACCACATGTTATGTGGTTTTTAGATTTGAGAGTAATTCTCAATTAGAAACCCGTAGCCATATTCCAAGTGATGAAAGCGACATTTGAATATAAATAAATGTTCTCTGGTCTTATTATTTCTTTCCCATTTGTTGCTCTATGCACATGGCATGGGGAAAATATTCTTGAAAGAATCCTCTGGCATACGAAAGTGATGGAGTTAATTTCAAATATAATACCAGAGGATAACAACAGATGTCATTAAAGCTGAAAAGAAGACAGTTATGAGTGGGGCTGCAACTGCAGAGAGTGACTCTCACCACGGGTTTACGTTGTCCTCCTTGGGGTTATCCAGGGTGACCCTCAGCATGTAGAGGACACAGGTGAGAATCTTCAGCGAGAAGTTGAACAGGCGGATTCTCAGGCCTGTGGACCAACACAGACAAACGGACATGACGATCGCCTAAAAAGAATTTGTTTAGGCCTTTGATATTTTGGTTGCGTTGCTTTAAAGCTCGTCACACTTTTCCCACAATTGTCCATCGTCTAAAGTTCAGCCAGTGTTGTGACCACCTGTGTCATTGTGAGTCGACTGCTGACGACAGGTGCAGCCGGATCTCTCCTCAGTAGAAAGTTGACACCGCTTGAACAGTTGTTTCGCTGCATAAACTGCCATTAGTAAAAGGTTTAAAAAGAGGCCAGATGTGTTGAAGACCTGAAGCGTGACTAATGCAGTTTTATGCCGCTCTGGCACCTTGTCACAACGGATTTTCTCTGAAGCACGGCTTTCAAATCCTCCCAAGAATAAAGCAACAAAATAATCCCAGGACTTTAATGGACATCAAACATGGAGAAAAAGGAAGATCAATGATATCAAGATAAATTACTGATGGGATGGCACAGAAAAAGGGAAAGCAGGATTCTAATGTTTGAATAAGTGCAGGCGATCACTAGTAGGCACACACCACCACCAAATATGCAGAACAACAATGTGGCAGTAGACAGCCTGCTGGGCAGATGGTGGCGCTAGTTGTATTACCCAATTCCAATCAGCCTTGGCAGCTTCCCTAATATCTTGTGACACCGACCTCTTCAGATGAAGCAGGTGTCGATGTTAAAAGGATTTGAGACAAACAAAGCAAACAAACAAACAAACAGTGACGGCATAGAGCAACAGACCCCTGCAGCCTGGTCTGACATTTACTTTAGAGTCTGCTAAAGTCAAAGACCGCGGTGGCTCATTGAGAGCGACAAGTTGAGGGAAAGACGGCAGATGTCATTACCGAGGACACGTCAACACCGTGTTCAACCAGGGACACAGAGTTCTGAAATCAAACATTGTCACAACAAGATGCAAAAGAGCAGCTTCCAGACACGATGCACCAAACTGCTGTGCTGCACCAGTGACTCCGTCAGTGATTTTTGTGGCATCGCCGCTTTTATCTTTGATTGAGAAAAACACTGCAGCGCTGCCTCATTTATCAACAAATGAGCCGTGCTCTCTGTACAGTAGGAGTGCACACAGCAAGGACAATATCTTACGATGAGGCAGCCAATAGCCCGACTGAAACAGAAATATGATATGCGTCGTCACTGGCTGCAATGTCCCACACTATATTTGTATTTGTCCACTTAGCTCTGAGAAAATCAAGCGGCAGCAAGCCTCTTTTGCATTATCGTGTGATGCTCCCCGTCGGCTATACTTACTTGACCTTTGGTTTTTGATGAAAAAAAGCTTCAGCCTCTCCTTGAAGGTGTTTTCATTCACATAGAACTCCACCTGCACCCTGTGGGGAAGCAGTCACATGTGTAAATGTACACAGGTCAGCATGCACGCAGCACAGTTGCAACATATATAGACACACACAGAGAAATGACCAAACACTGTTAATCTTACCTTGGTAGTGTCTAATCAGGCGGGAGAAAAAGCAGTGGAATTGCAGTGATATTACTTTGGCTACAGACCAGGACAATACTCGGTTTTGGTACAGATACCAAAATGAAATACTTGGTTTGCGGAATAAAAAACACATTTTAGAACATACATACATACATAATGGATACATTTCGGTAAATACACAAAAGGTATTGAGGTTTAATACCCAGACTTTGTTTGCATCCTGCTATCGTAAACAAAACAAAAAAAGAAAAAAACATTGGTAATGTAAATTGTGCCATTGCCATAATAGCGAGTGCTTTGTGTGAAAAACCAGTGCAGGAAAAGGCTGGGCAAGACTTCCATCTGATACATTAATTATATTACCATCCATTTACCGTCAGTCTTTAAAAACTCCCCTTCCCAGTGCAATAAAAAAAATCAACCACAAATGCATAAGCTTGAAACTTAATCTGCAGCACTGCTGCTTGTTAAATAATGCAGATTATTACATAAATAAATGGCCCATTTTTTCTTATTCTCCAAACACCGACATTCCCCTTATGGTGCACCCACCAGCCAGGACTTATAGGCATTATGTAAAGATATAACACATGCAAAGTCACGGTTTTGTTAATTACTCCGAGGCCTTCCATCATTCAAATTGATCAATTTGTGCGTGTACCAGGGACCAAAGAGGGTGATAATACTTTCTATTTGCACTTAATATTTCATGAGCACAATTAAAACCCAACCACGTAATCTGAAATGGTTTTTTTACGACCGTCTGTCTCACTGCCTGCTTTACACTGAGCATTACCACAAAGGAGTCCATTTATAAATGACAATCACCTCCAACCTTAAAAACTCCTCGCCCTAAAATTAACTGTTTTCTCTCTCATGACAAATCTTTAGGGCGACATAATGGACTTTGAAAAGGCGTGGGAGCTTGACCAAACGGCCTCTTAAGTATCTACTGTAGATGGGTTCGTTGAATACAGGTAGTGAGACAGGTCTATTAACAGTTTATGTAATGTCGAGAGCGTGTTGTCGCTAATGAGCATGCAGGAGGAATTAACCACGGCCTCGTGGTTACAAGAGGGATCCTTCAGCGCCTGACGAGATGAGTGCAGGGAGCAAAAAGACAAGCGAGGAGCGTAGGCGGGCAATTACAGCAGCCAAATCCCAAGATAGGTATGTATGTGCGGATTAAGAGTGTAGGTGGAAGAAAGAATAGGAGATGTGCGCCATCATCCAGCTGTTGCCCTCTCTCTCCCTTTTTCCGGCTCTATCTCCATGGAGACAGCTTCCCAGGCAGGACATGTTCACGGCGGGCTGCGTCTGCGTGTTGAGCGGTTCCAGTACAAGGAATTACCCGCTGCTGCGCACACGTACATGCACGTTTACTTGTCTATAGGCACATATGAAAATCTGGAGATCAAGAAAGATTGTCGTCTCCGTTGACACAGCCGTCAGAACGCACACAGACAACAACCATACAGGCTTCATGTTTACCCAGCTGGACTACAGACACCTGACCTGTATTACAGTCTGTAAACATTGGGGCGGAGACACGTTATCGGTTGTGTTGGCTCTGTATTATTTGATGACATCTTTTTTTTATGAAACCATGATTATGATTTAAGGGTAATGACTTTATCTCAGTTTGAGGGTGTTTCTTCTATCCATACTGGCAAAACCGCATGGAGAGGATATTATAACATGTTTAGGCATTCTTGCAGCAGAGCTGTTTCTTGCTCCATAGCTTTGCTTTTGCTGGTTGTTTAAGGCTCCCGTGCCAGAATATTTCTGTATTCTTATTAACTTGCTTCTTTTCTTTCGTGCAGTAGGCTCGTGCGAGTGCACTGCGTCCGAGTCAGCGAACGCTCCCGACTTCAGATAACTGTGTCCTGCGACTTCCACCTGCGCATGAATGAGTGCATGATAAAGGCTCCAAAACCACCGTATGCGGCAACACATCCTGACCCGTATGTGCTTTATTGAAGTCCTGCTTTCTAAGATCCATAGAGGAAAGTGTAAAATCCTTTCCAGAGCCAGCAGCCAAATTCATTCATTCATCCAGGGACCTGCAGAAGCCGAGGAATGGGGAAAAATAACAAGTGTTGAAATGATTCGATATGAAAAACATCTCGCCCCAGCAAGGCGGTCGATGAGGTGGGTTAAAAAATTTAAGTCGTTCTGCAGTTTATTGTTGTGTTATACAATAGCAACAATAGCCAATTTAAAATCATTGTGATATTTTTGGCTATATGAATGGACATTTGGAATTGTATTGCCCTGCTATGATTTGCATTGCCAAACAGGACAAAGGAAATATAATTATTTAATGTCATTCATTTTGGGTTTTAAAACTCAAACTTGCTTCAAAGTAATGAAATATACAACAGATTAGTGAAGAAAAAAATATCCTTTCTACAATGCCTACACTTGACCCAATATGAACGCCGTCAACATCCGTATTCCTCACTATAATTTCATAATAAAGAAAATGTGACCCTGTCAAACACTTACAGACCACAGTGTTAGCGGTTTTGTTTTTTGACCACGTAAGCAAAAGGTTACTTGTTATGTTAAAGCAATTGTCAACCCCTAAAACACAAATGAAAATAAATGTATTTTTCTAAGGAGCTCTGACTCAAATGGCTCTTCTTCCAGCTTGGTGACTGCCACTCACTGCAGGACAACAGCAATAACCTTTAAGTACTTAGGCTCTTTTCTTTGGCATCTCTGTTGTTTACAAACCATCACCACCAATCCATGGACATTAGCTCGACATCACAAATACAAACAAGAGCTATTTGAATATCCGAGACAGACAGGTCTTAGCCTTAAGAAGAGACACTCCTACTTCCCTCAATAGAAGATAAAAGGTGGATGGCCAGGAAACTTTGCACATATTCACAATAGATGGGAAAGACCTTTTGTCCTCAATTAACAGGTCTACAATTAACAGGTCTACATGGTTTGTGAAGCCTTTTGTACATATAACAGAACTAGTATACAAGGTGTGTGATCATAATGAAGGCAATGAGGAGCAAAAGAAAGAGAGGAAGAGGGAGCTGGAGGGAACAACTTGTGATCAAGCCTTCAGTGTTTAAGTAAATACACAGAGTGCTTCATGACTGTTGGAAGTGATAGGATTACAATTTGATGCACCCTCGCCTGAAACAGAGAGTATAACTGCATTATAGACTCTGTAAATAAAACATCAAACTGTTGATGGTTATCACCTGAGGCTAAAAGGATCAAGGGAACTCTGAGCAACAAAAGGTCTATCTTGAAACAACCCTGTGTCCAGCAAAAATATATTCCCATCCAGTGAATCTTTTGTTCGGAAGGTAAAACATTCTCCACTTGGGTAGGTTTAGTAAGAAAAACATGATTTGTCTGAAGATGACCTTCGAATTAAACCAAAACAAGCTTCTGTATGCTCTCGATTCAAAGCAGCAATATAATCCTGTACACAGTCTCGTAATGTCCGGTTGGGTCGAGGGCATAGTGTACAATCAGCATAAAGTACTTCACCTAAAAAACTATACTACCACAAGTTTTGGCAAAGCAACAGATGTGGCAAATACTTTCCCTGTTAATTCTGACCAATTGGAGTTAAACTACACACTCGGGTTCAACGTGTGTGTTGTTCTTATCCTGCGATCTTGCCCTGACACAAATTGTTTGGTTTTTTTCAGATTTGTGGTTAACAGCAAAGACTAAAAGAAACCGCCATGTCTTATCCACCTTGCTCTTAAACTTGGGGCAAACTGTGCAAAATAAAAAGTTAAACTTTCCTTCGCCGACGTCCAACGTCGCCATTTAAACTCCTGTTTACAGGATAACTGAAATACTTGCTGCACCTCAGCTCACAATCTTCATCTTTTTCCACCACCATTTTCTTGCAAATGCCCAAATGGATATTGTGCGTGTGCAAGTCGCAACAGAGATGAGAAGGAGGCGAGACGGCTCAAGTTTCAAGTCAAGTTTATTTCAAAATTACTGAAGTTAACCAGAGTGCTGCACTTTGGCCAAACAACAATACAATATATAAGATATCTCACTCCTTAGCTGCTTCCATCATCAGCTCTGGTAACAAAGCTTGCAAGCCTTATTGTTGAGCCCGGCACACTATATCATGGTTAACAATAAGATCCAGACCTTTGGGCACAGAATCAGAAGAACATGGACCATTACCACGCCATCTTGTTCCCTCCCTTCTGCTTGTCGAAAATAGAAACCTTCCCATACACCACCCTCACACATGTGCTGGGTATAAAACCTGCAAAGAATAGAAAAATTACACTTGAATATGAATATTTAAACGCTGTGGACATCTTTCTTATCCTCCACTTCTGTCCCATTAAGCTTCATCTAAAACTTCTCATGGACCAGACACGAGCTTTACAAAAATGTAAAGTATGTCAAATGGATACTGAAAGCACGACTTTCAACGGGGATATGTAAGAGTTTCTGTTGTAATCAGACATGAAAGAGCGGGCACAGGTCATTTCTGGTCCTCCAAGGCAGCGGCCCCCAACCACCAGGCCGCGGCCCGGTACCGGTCCGTGAGTCTCTTAGTACCGGACCGCACAGAATGAATGAATGAAAAAAATGTTCGGAAGATGTTTTAATTTGAAAAATGACCGGATACAACAGTCTGTGCGTCTGAGCCCAAGAGGTTACGTAATACGTTACCCCAAAAATTAAACTTAAGTCTTTTCCAACTCTGCCGGTTAGTTAGTTGTGCTCTAAAATCAAGGCAGAATATCCTGAGATCGCCAAAAAAGCTCAGAAAACCCTGCCTCCATTTCCAACATCCTGTCTTTATGAGGCGGGTTTAAATTACACAGTAGACCGGATATAAAAAAAAACACGTCGGGTCTCTCCCATCACCCTGACCCGGCTCCTTACAGAGAGACGAGCTCAGGACTCCCACTAATTCGGCGTAATTGTGAGTTGTATTTTAGAGCACTTTATTATTGTCTTCATGCCAGTCCTATCATTTTATGATGTCATATTTATCGCCCAAACCGTGAAGGCCGGTCCGTGAAAATATTGCCTGACACGAAACCGGTCAGTGGTGGAAAAGAGGTTGGGGACTGCTGCTCCAAGGCATTTTGTAAGCATAAGCAGCTCTATGTGTGCATTGGAGTTGTGGAGCGGGTTATCGCTGTTCTGTGTGTGTACATATGTTCAAGGACGCAGAAATCCCTTTAGAGTTTTTTCCCCAAAGCTTTTTGCAAGTGTAAGTGCAGAGCAGCACAATTTATTATATTTTTACCATGAAATCAGCATGTCAAGAGATGCTGATTCAAAGCAGTTGTCACTTGTCTTTCAAGGACTATGAAAGGGTTCTGACACAAGTGTGAAGATATAATGAGTGCTGCTCACTTTATGGACGACTACACGGTTTGTGTTATAACAAAAGAATTCTCCCGTTCCCTGAAGGGAAGCGTTCAATAGCACTCAGTCCCTGAGAAAGCACTGGAATATCTATCCGTCCTTAAAGAGATGCAATGCTGCGCTCAGCACTAGGGGGCGTAATCCACATTCAGAATCACGGACACAAACAGAACTGTGTGCAAATGAGGCTTAACGCAGAACCAACTTTCATCAGCCTTTAAAAAAGGTGAAAATGGCAACAAAATAAAAGTGTGGATGTATGAATTCAGTAAAAATGGGAATAGTAGTAAAAAGCTAATACAGTGGATTAATGCAGATGTTTTGTCATTCTCCTTCATTAGAGAGCACACTTCGTTGTGTGTTCTACAACTGCTTGACTGGCTTTACTTTCCCAAGGACTTTCAAGAAAATGTGTCTTCTCTCGTCAGACACTGCCACCTTCAGAAAACACAGACATAGGCTCATCACACCAGCCTCTGTACACACTACAAAGTCAGAAATGACAGCATGCCATTTGAAAAGACGATGGTAGGAAACAGCATCAAAAACAATGTCAAGCAGTGTCGAGGAAAGCTTTCGGAAATGAAGGCAATGTTTCTCTCACATTGTGTGACAGAAGAACATCCACCTTTAGTTACTTTCGCTGTTGTTGTAAATCACCAGTTTGTTACAACCTGCTACCGACTTAGTGTACACGTCTCGGGATCAAGCGCTTCTATATATTGAGAGGAAACAGCGGTGTTGGGTCGAGCACCCACTAAGAAGGCACCTTGAGCACCCTTGACCTCGATGCAATTTGAGGTTTCATAACGTGCTGTTGCTTAAAACGTATGACACTTGTGTAGCTCTTTGATTCTGCTGCTTTGAAACCAAACATTGCGGTTTTCTGAATGTGCAACATTGAAGAATGCTCTTTGATACGCTGGAGTCATTTCCTGTGATGTTTTAGTATAGTTTCAACTCAACTGCAACCACAAGAAGAACCTCAATGTCATTTGTGTTCATGTAATTTGTCATAGAAACAAAACAGAAACAGCTGAATATGTCTTTATTATCTATGTGTATAAACCTTCTTCCTTGTTAACAAGATAAAACAAAATGCAATATGCTCCATCAGCCTGAATTTCTACAGAAAGGATCAGCACAAAAGAGGATAACGGTGATGAATTGAACCCTAACATGTCAGCACATGATTATATCTATCCACTTAGCACATCCCCAAGGATCCCAATCCACTTTCCCACAGCAGAACAGGCCCAGAAAACACCACACTCAGGAGACATCCCACCACAGCCAAGTGATGAATGCTCTGCAGCAGGTCGGCTATTAACATGCTAAACTGCCAGCATGTATTGTCTAAAAAAATAAAAAATAAAAATCTACATTCATACTGCAAGCATATTATATTTGTTTCTCACCTCTGCAACAGAGAAAGCTTAAACACTCATGAGGGAAGTAGCAGGAAGCAAATTGAAAGTGCCAGAGAATTTATCTCGGCGCCTGTCCACGGACAGTTTTTCTCCTCTGTTGTCCTCCACAGCGGCTTGCTAGTAGCAGCATGGTATGCTCAGCACCTACACAGCTTAAACATGTAATTTGAGCAGTCAGAGAAGTTCCAGGCTGAGACACATCTGACTGAAATAATAATTTGTGAAAATTGCACTTAATTTATTTTTTTTAAATCAGGATAAAATCTAGATATGCTAAAAAAAACAAAAAAAAAACGGATACGATCTGGGAATCTGAACAAGGGATTTACATATTCAAGAGGGGAGTTTGCCTTATTGTCTCAGCCTACCACAGCCAGCCGTAACATTGGCTCAACACTCAATGGGAATTTTGTGGCTTCGTTCACAGCAAAGAGCAATAAAATACATTAACCCAAATAAACAATTAAAAAACATGTCCTTTGAAGAAAAAGGAGAAGCCATGTTTTTCCTACCCAACAACCAAATCTTTTGCACTTGCACATTTTAAGGCTTAAAATGTTATTCTTATGCAGAATACAGGACCCAATTCTGCCATTCATGATTTTCTAAGTTATAAATACACAAGATTTTACATGTCTGAGGAAAGTATGACAGCTTGTGTTGTCGGCTTTGAAGCTTCTAATGTCTCTGGATATTCCCGTCCTGATACTTAAGAATAAACCTTTGTATGTTCAGTGATGAAGAAGCAGTACACAGCATTAGTACAGCGCGAACAATTTACATTTTTGTGATTTTAGTGCCTGTTTCACCGATGTAACCACAGTGTGTCAGAGACTCATCTTCAAGCCAAGATCTACCAGTGACAGAGTGAAGACTGGTGTGCACATTCAGTCAAGGGACAGATAATACACCCGGAATATGTTGATGAAAACACACAAGCTGCCTTTTCAACATTTACTGCATCGTGATCGAATGCATACAAAAATGTTTCCAAATGTTTCTTTTGAATCTTTGCCACAGCAATTGTTGAAAAGGTAGCAACACATGAATGGGTTATTCTCAGCATTCTGCACACGTCACCACACCAATCATTGCCCACTTTACAGACATGTCACGGTGAGATTACCTCCAAGGTATAATGCCCACGTACAGTTTATGCAAAATCCGAAGCGAGCAATACTACGCATGTGCTTTTGTGCTCGCAAAACAGTCCAGTGTACAGTTATCATTGTAGATAAAATCCATGCCATGCAAGCATGATGCTGCCAGGGACTTACTGGGCATTGGTTGAGTCCATACTGTACTCCTCTTGATACCTGGACGCAGCACACATGGACACAGATAGGCATAGGTTAGGACAGAGTGGGGTCGGGGAAGGAGGAAAGGGAAGGAAAGAGCATAAAAAATAAAAAAAAGGATGCTACTCAGGATGCCGCTGTAATTAATTTGCATTCACTTGCATCTCGAGTCAGAATGCAACCATTTTAGGACCTTGTAGAATAATATGAGCTCAGTTTGTGCAGCAAGAAGGTTGAAGATGCGGATCTGAGGCCATGTTCGCGAGTTGATATCAGATCAGACTTCAGCTGCTTCTTACTGCACAGTTGAAGCCCACATGTCGAGACTTTGCTGACAAGGTTTCATTGAATCACCTTCAAATTCCACATGCAAGTAAGCATAAACATTCACGGTGGAAATTGACTGCATCCGAGCCCCGACGGGAAATACAAAATGTATTTCAGAGCTATTAATTCACAGGGCGCATGCAAGGCAAAGTCTGCACATGAAGGTAAATCAAAAACGTTGCTTCAGCTGACTAACGGACAGATGGGACACTTAATGCAAACCACAGGGGACCAGAGGACACACTCTCTTGGTCAATCGCACATGTTGAGATGGCCACGGAGAAAAGGGAACTGACAGACCTGGAGTCATACCCAGATATGTAACGGCTGACAGGCACATGGACAATTGTGATGAAACAAAGGTTCATTTTAACAATAAACCCAAGTTGAAAATATCGTAAATGGTTTTATAATGAGTTGCTATGAAGTTTAGGTCTGGCATAACAAAGACACATTTAGATACATTTTATTTACTTGGACTCTCTTTACAACAATCCTGCATGTACAGAATGTGCCAGATCAGATATTAATCAAAACTACATATGGCCTGAATACACTTAGTTCCTTTACTGAACAACATATTAGTTTTGATCCAAACACAACATATTATCTGCATAATTGCTACAGTTCTCTTGGTCTTCTTTGTAATATAAAAGATATTACTGCAGATTAAGTCCATCATCCTTACGTGTAGACATATTTCCCAAAGATTTAAAACACCGTTAACTATTAATCAATGAGTACTATATCTGTAGGTTATAGTCCTGTTCTTGCAATTCAAAAACAGATGCGAGTACACCGTTAGTCTAGTGAGTAAAATGCTTCAAGGCCAAGTCCAAAGCACCCAAGTCTAAAAATGTACATTTCAGCAGTGGCTGTATGAACATACACGTTAGGTTGATATCCCTTTAAACCTTGTAAATGATCAAAGTCTGTCTGCTGGTCAAAGTGTGAAGCAGGAAAGCCGGAGAAATAGGTGTTGTGAAAAGGTCATTATTTAGCAGTTCAGGCTGTTTGGTTGAAAAGCTTCTGACAAAACAATCCATTTTAAAAAGGACTAATGGAGTGTCCATTAAATCTGGAAGTTGTAGGTCACAAAAGAGAAACAGTACTTTGCCGGTAATTAATCAAGTACCGTTCAGCATCTCAACAACAGAGCATAGTCAATTATTATGATCCCCAGGAACCAATGAAATCCTCAACCGTGGGATTCAGTCCTTTAGTCTTTTTCTCAAAATCCACTCAAAGCCAATGTCAACAATGTTCCTAAATAAAATAAAAAGGTAAAAAGAAAGATGATTGGCGTGTATTTTTGGAAACTTTCTGATAGCAGTAAAGTTCAACTGCATTGCAGGATATGCAACAGACTGATTCGCTGTATGTGGCAGCGGAAAAAAAATGCATTTTCAAGCTATTTGAGACGACCTTTTATCTTAGGTTTTGTATATGTAATGTGACAAACATGTTTTCTGATGATCTGCTGGGCACCTCCAAATTAAAGATTAAAAAAAAAAAAAATTGTTCAGAAGTGAAAAGACAATTTACAAATGCTTAGCCTGCTCATCACAAATACTTTTCAAGCATGAAATCAACCTCACTGTCCACTTTGTGGCTATTGGACACAACAGTGTAATGAGCAGTAAAGATGCTATCAGGCTGTTAAGAGCTTTAGCATTGTAGAGGATACGATTAACAGAGGCTCCTTGTGCCCCATTAGCTCACAACACTCAGCACACCGGCTCGGTTCTTCCTCTGTTTCTTCAACATAAGCCAAATAAACTGAACCATCCCAACATTGATGCAGTTAGCGTCATGATGCCCTTCAATGTTTCACTCCAATGACGATAAAACAAATACAACAAAGCAGCGAACAGACCCTCACCTCCTAGCAGCTGATCTCTGATCACAAGTGTGCGCTGAGCTCCAGAGACAACATGTGCAAAATGACTAGCACTTTCAAAATATGGTTTCAAATGGCTCAAGGACTGACGGATAGAAAGTGGGAGGGCCTCACACACATACACCATCTCTGCAGCAATTTCAAGGGCAAATGGGACTTGTAGTTTTCGATCAGTGAACCTTCATCAGGAAGCGTGCCAACATTTTCTCATAACAGTACACAGCACTTACAGGCAGCTCAGGTAAATATAACATGGCACCTATGACACCTGGTTAAAAAGGAACTATAGCAGCAACAAACAGCAGCTTAATTAGTCTGTCCAAAACTACTACTGCTGCTGATCTGAAAATAAAAGCTGCTGGACACAAAACACTACTCCATTTCCATTTGACCTTTTTCACAGAGAATACCTGTTTCTGACGGGCTGGCAAGTGTCCATTAAAACCTAATAATAGAACCCATTCGATGGCTAAAGGTATATTAAACTGCAGGTAACCATAGCAACAGTACCTCCGTGTTACCTTCCCAGCTACAGTGTCTCTTATTTTTGGAAAATGACCTGACCAGGTGCAGGACTGACTACGAGTGGCAAAGTAAAAGAAATGAAAGGGCGGAAAAGTATTTTGAAAAAGTATGGCAAGAACTTTTTTTTTTCTGTTTGCCTATGGACATGGTGTCTGTTTTATAGAATATGATGGCCATTCATTTCATGTGCATCAGGACGAGTCATTACAAGTATGGATTACTAATAGATCCCCATTTCTAAATCCAAAACTGTGACACCTGCAACTAAAATGTTCCATTATAAAGCTTCGATGTTTGTGGGGTTGGACAATCTGATTACAGTCGTGAGACGACAACACTCAGACATCTGGTTTCAATCTCTGGGACAATGTAGTAGATGATTATGGATAATGTTGCAATCAATAAGCAGAAACGTTTTGTGGCTATACTGAACGTATATGATTTTTTCATCAATGTTATGTCATTTCCTACCTTTATTGATATAAAATTCACTGGACTACATATAAATATATAAAAGGTGCTTGTGATCTTGTGTCCCCCTTGTTGATGCTCTAGGCACGAGCAGCTTACTGGTAACATCAGAAACACTATGGACTCAATGATAGCGGCATTTTAGGGAGCTCTCTACCAAGCATCTCAGCCAATCACGGGGCTCCTTTCCTCGCTCACAATTCGGATTACGAAGGTCTGTGCTGGTGCTACTTTGCACTCTGCACATCACTGGTTGTGAGCGTTTTCTGGAACACGGCCCAGATTCAGTTCATCTGACATCCAGAGCTGGCTGTGTGAGCCTCTCAGTTTGGCAGCTTTGCTCGAATTATCCCACATCCCATTCTTAAGGTCTTGTAATTCATTCTCTATTAACTAATGCTCTTAAGAAGAAGGTCAAGGAACGGGAACGACGTGTGTGATCAATGATTTGGCCAATGCATGTGCACAATTACACGTTCATACACTGTTTCAGTGTGAGAGCCGTTTTAAAGGCCACTTCCACGCTTTTACATGTTCCCTCTTGTTATCTAAGGTACTTTTTAAAAAAGGCACATTTTCTTTAGGGACATGTATTAGCAACCGGAGCGCTCGTTATTTTTGGATTTCAACTCTCAAGTCAATCTCTTGAGATATTTTCATCCTCAGTGAATAATAACGATGGACAACATGCAATTTACCCCAAGGACCACATTAAAACCCCTCATTAAACCTCGAGTACTCAAATCAAAATGAGCGTAATTGTACCGTGAAAGCAGAGCACTATAAATAAAGATGAAGACAAAAGGGCAGAAGACACATACTTCAGCTGCCTGTGCAACAAATAAGTTGGGAAACGCCGTAAAATCGCTAACAACCACGGAGCAACTGGGCAGCCATGAATTTGAAAAGAATGTGAAGTAATTATTAGCTTGAAAACTAATTATTTCTCTGTCATTGTGAGAAAGTACTAATGATAGGCCAAACATCAACATCATGCTGTGTTAAAAGCAACCACAAGGCAAACATCCATCTACAAAAGAGAATAAGATAGTTTGTAGAGAGTGTCGACAGGCAGAGGACAATAGGATTGCAAAATAACACACCCTCTTCTATTCTAGTGAGCTGCTGCTCTTTGATTACAGCGACACTCGTCTTAGTATTTATTTAAACGGTGTAAATGTCCATTTCGCTCCAGCCGTTCCCCAACTGACTTCTGCTTACGGTAAAAGATATCCTGATTTAGCTATTTTTGGGTCATTTATTATACTCAAGGCAGCTGTTGGAGCAAAACCTCAAAATGTGGTTCAGGAGTTAATTTTGTTTACCTTTGAATAGATGTAAATGAATGTTTAAAGATGCACAATACACAAAAGATGTAGCGTGTGTGTGTTTTCGTGCACAAGAAGTAGTTGAAGGAATAACATCTTTTGCTATCCATATAGATCGACATAACATTTTATAGATTTGAATTTTTCCAAACACAAAACCATTCTTTTGCGAGACCTTTAGTGGCGCCTTGTCTAATGAGCACACCCCAGATGTTCCTGTTTAACTAGCAAAAGAAGGGACGATGCGTTGAGGGGAATATCAACATTAGTGAATGAATTCATGATTCTGTCGAAGCATCAATCAAAAAGTGGAAACATGAAATCAAAGACTGCGGCGTAGCTTTGATATCGAGGGCCGTTGCTGACTGTAAAAATGTAAAAAGGCATAACTTCATGAAACGCAGAACAGCTTTGGACTGACAGACGTGCTCTGTCGAAAGCTTAGTGCTGCTGAAATGTCAGCAAACTATATAAAGTCTATGCTGCATATCAGTCAATCACAAGTCCTGCTTTTTTGTTTTCCTCCTGTTGGCCTCTATCCAGTAAAACACCCAGTGTAATATACTAGTCTAGCATTATTGAGGAAATGAGTAACAGCTCCCACTGAGAGCTAACATTTCATTTCATTTCATTGCACACCAGCAGGCTTGAACCAAGTGCCCGTTTTCTAAAACAGATTTTTCACAAAGAGACCATGTGGTGGCGAGGCAGGATGGAGCCAACATGAATCTGTTCCTTGTATAATACAGTCCCCCCTGAAGATCCTCCAGGTCTCACTTAGTCTCCGCGCCACTTGGTGTTTGTAGTAGATGTTAATACTGTCGAAAGGAATCCATACACAGACATCAAGAACACACCTCGCTGCTGTATACTTTGCAGAATTCAATAAATTCTTTACTTGTGTTGCGGGCCAGACGATTGATCCACTCACTCCTCCCTCCACATCCTCTTATTCTTGAGCCAGCTGGACACAAATCCCACGCTGATCAAGTTTCTAAACCTGCACAGCCGGCTTAAGTCACACAGGAAGAGTAAAAGCATCGTGACAGGAAAAGGATGAAAAGGCAAAACGTTCATTCATTCATTGAAGACAGACAAACGTGTTGCCAAGAGCAGTAACCAAATAAATGGTTGACAGTGGTCCAAGTCTGGTTGGCCAGGGCAACCGGCCAACTGATAAATTAGGGTTTTACAGCCCTGGTCTTATTAGATCACCATGCAAGCAGTCTGGTGTTGCCGCTTGTCAATATTGTTTAATGTCTGGAAGGCAGTCTGTTTCTTCTTTTAGCATATTGGGAGCAGGTGTCAGCTGAGTCGCTGGCTTCTGTAAGACGGAGACTTTGATCGCTCCGACTGATCTGCAAACATCTCTACAACACGAGCTCCTTTATGCCACATTGTCACTGCCGGCGATGCCGGCTTTGTCATCGTCACTCTCATTCATGTCAGCATCTTCTCGTTACAAGGTTCCCATGATGAAGTGCTCAGTTCTTGCTTGTATTGTGAAGAACAGTCGTCTTCATCAGCACTGTGCTCGCTCATTAAAATGATGAGAAGTTTGTTATTACACTCACCATAAAGAAGCTATATGTACACACATCCTACACGAGGACAGCCATCTAAAAAGATCAAACCAATATTAAAAAATCTACTCTGAACAACATTTGAGGTGTGCCAGCATTGCATGCTTAATAAAGGGCAGGTAAAAAAAAAATAATTTTTTAAATCAGCCAGCAGCTAAAAAAATTTGGGCCAAAAATATGTATTTTTTATCATCAAAATGCAAAAGAGCACGCGACTTCTTGGAGTTGTGCCATTAAGTTAATATACTTTATTTCCTAACAAAGGTCATTCTAAAACTAAAATAAGATTTAAAAAAAATAATAATCATTGTCGTCTCCAGTATTTCTAACTCCTCTTCAGAGCCAACCATCCGTCTCTTTTAAAAGGACAACACTGTCCGCTCCGCAACACATCCTGACACCACTGACAGTGAGTCTCCTTTATTGATGGTAAATGAAGGTGAAGGAGGCCGAGCAAGAATGTTGACATATAAAAGAGACGTCAGCGAGTACAGAGCTTTATGGTTATGATTGCAGTGGTGATAATCTGCCAGACTATTTGACTAAATCACATGTATCGATCTATACCGTTTTACACTGACACTAAATGTTTTTCCACCCTAATGCTCTTGCTTTTATTATCAAACTGGAAAGAGGCATTCAACAACAAATGCTACTGCATTACATGCAAGAATGCCCACGGATGAATATTGGCGAGAAAAATGGGTTCCTGTGAGAGCTGTGCAGCGGTCTCTGAACCGCTGCCAAACAAAAACAATCTTTCTTCGGATTTGGCCAAACCCAACCTCCTGAAACCTGCAGATAAGAGTGCCAGTGTGAGCTTTGATGGCAGCATATCTGCTGATCTCAAGTTCTTTTATCGCTCTGAAAGAAAAAGAAAATAGATGGACTCGTAGTCTTCCTCAGTTATTACTGATTCAACCCATCCACCACCAACCACAATCTGATTTGTCTACCAAATGGGAGGAAGTGCCCTGATGGTGTAGGTCCCTCTGAAGAGGTGCAGGCGTGCTGAAATGTATGTAGTCTTTCTACCAGTATGTCAACCTAATCTCCCGTGGTTTGCATTTTGGTTTTTGTAAAAATGTAGTTTAAAATATAACTTCAGCTTTGGATGCAGTGGCATAGTGATATTGTACAACCCTACCAAAAAAAAAAAGATTCATAAAATTGTAATAGGAATGCAGCATCTACTGAATTATGCAATCACAATATACTGCAGCTATTAAATAAGTCCAACCCTGTGATGCCAAAAAAAATGATTGACAGCTGAAGCTTTTGCAACCATGCTGCTGTCTGTCATCAAATTGACTCATAGTGGCGCACTGGATGCGTTTGTTAAAACCTCAATGGGAGAACATTTATATACACATATATCCTGCCACCCGTAACGATTACTCATCCCTACAAATGTCCCTGGGAAATAACAACAAACGGGTTCACAGATTTTATGGAAATGGGATGTGGATCACGGCGCATCGTATGCCTAAAGGATGATTACGAGCCAAGTTATCCGGGAGACTTTATGCACCATGCGCTGGCGTCACATTTATGTTGGCGGATGCAGCGTGTGCGCAAGCGAGCTGCATTCACAAAAACATGCAGATCTGCGGCAGCTCTACCTTTGGCCGGCATCGCTCCCGAAAGAGCCCACGGTCCGCAGAGGACTGGAGGGGTTGACCCAGGTGGGCTCGGGGGTTTTCTGCGCCTCCGTCTTCACATCTGGGTCGATCTCCGAGGGAGAGGGCGTCAGTTTGGCGCCCGCCATGGCTCTCCGCCTCCCGAGCGTTGCCTCCAGCAGAGAATGCGCGGCCAATGCCTGGTCTCCTCCTGCTGGTGTCAGAGCGGGTGCTCGCGCTCAGCGACAGACTCCGCCGGAAAACCGCATCTCCCCAAGTCTTTCACTTTGGCTGCGCGGAGGCGGAGGGAGCGCGTCTCCCTCCCTGCCGCATCACGGGTTCCTCAGACACACCGAGCGCTCCTCCATCCCGGATGGTCATGTGGGATCCGTGAGACTCCGCGCGTCGTCACAATGGAGGCGTCAAACCCGCGCGGCTGAGCCAACGCGCTTCCTTGACGCGTTACATAACACGAAGGCGTGTCAGACGTGCCAATTACTCAATCACGGTCCGTCATTGCTACTTAATGTTGTAATGGTGCTGAATGGGAGACGGGATTACTCCAATCAACGCGGTCCTCACGTCACCATCCTCGGGTCTTCATTATTCAGCTGTTGTTATCGTTTCGACATAATGAGATGCAACAGGCACGAGCAGGTGGCCCAGTTAAGCACCCCATAGCACGATCGTCCTCATTTGCATACACGTGACACCTGGAGTGCAACCTGCACCAGACACAATATTAGACTGTCGGGTTAGCGTTTTAGAGACACGTCACATCTCTTCTAAATGCCCGAAATAATCCTCGGAAACACTGATTCGTAATTGGTAATTATCAATCAGCAATTAACCCGCAAGTCAAGACTGAGCAGCAGTTTTCAAAACAAACTGGTTTACTTTAAAATAAAGTGAATAAGAGTGTGAAAACAGTTAAAGTAAATGCAAAGATACCCAATGAAATGTGCTTTTATCAATTAAATATGTAAAAATGTGTTTCCAGCTGATCTAGTTTGCCAGTGACTTAGATGAGGTCACATGTAGTCAAAACAAACTGGTTTACTTTAAAATAAAGTGAATAAGAGTGTGAAAACAGTTAAAGTAAATGCAAAGATACCCAATGAAATGTGCTGTCCAATGCTCAAGTTGGATCGGCTGTCAGTGACAGTACACTATCGGATACCATGATTAAAATGAATAAATAACCTAATATTACATGTTTATCTGCATGTATTTGTTCCATTTTGTTTTGCAAAGCGAAGTTTCAGTCAAGCCTGATGATTCTTTACACAATGAAAATCAATAAAGAAGATCCCAGTTACGTGCACACAGTGCAGCGTGCTGCTTTTAATTCACCCTGCTATCAGATTTATTCTCCATATCAGCAAACATCCAAAGCTCAGGTATCCGTTTAATATCGGGGACTGTAAAAACTAGAATAGTGCATGTAATCATAGCATGTGGGCCACGAGAGAAAACAGAGAATATTTACATTTAGACATCCAATTAAAGTGTCCTTTTTTTTAAATTGACTGATTCATTGTTGCAAAAAGCCTGTGCTTGGAGAGTGGAAGAAACTGGAGCACCTTCATAAAACATGCAAAGGGATCACGCAAATCGGACCGTGAAAAGTACATCCCAGCTGGGAAGGGACAGCGTTGACAGCAATGCAGCCAGGTTGGCCCGGAGGGTTTAAGAGCTTCAAGGTGTGGTCTGTACTTAACTCGTCAGTAGCCTTGTGGGTCATTTTCATATTGAAATGGAAAGTGGGTGTGCAACAGCTTAGGTGTACAGTAGACAAATGAATCAATGTTTCCTTCTCTGTTTAACTGGTATAATGACCCTTGGCTGTAATGCGCTGACGGGATGCAGTTTATTCCTAATGCAACCCTGTGTCTTTATTGCTGGAAAATTATTTGGGATGGTGGGAGCGCAAGCACATCGTCACTCTGCAGAGCTTCATTGTTGCGATTCACAATCCTACAAATGTTCGCAGAAAACAACAACTTTGGCTTGGCAGGTTTTATCCTCGCCCAAGGATAATTGCAAAATGAGTTATTAGAAAGACTTTATGCACCCTGTGCGCTTGCATCCTGTTATTTTTTGGTGGATGCTGCATGTCTGCAAGTCGACCGCATTCAGAAACGTGTGACCTTGTAGCGGCTCTGCGGGCAGCTAAAGGTCCAGAGCGGGTTGAAGGGCCAGGTGAGCTCGGTGGTGTTCATGCGACTACAATGATGACATCATGGGTCGATCCGAGCGCGGAGGTGAGGGTTGGTGTTCATATTTCTCATTTCCTGATCATCATCATCATCATCATCATCATCATCATCATGGTGAAATTAAGGATCTCCAGGCCTATTGACAGACGTGCACTTACAGGATGCAGTTTATTTCTAATGCAGCCAGCGCAGACACACAAACTGAACTCTCGTTAGTAATGCATTTAGGAAATGCATAAAGCAACCCACGTTCATTCCACATGGCATTTGAGGTTTTGCCTTCAGGAAACGCATCAAATTATCTGTTGATAGTTGACGCGGGCCTGCAAAGAGTGTTGCATATTTAATCGGTGACTGGAAAGCTCTTTTTTTTTCTTCTCTAAAACCCTGGTATAAATATATAAATTAGAAATCTACTTAGCACCGACTGCTCCATTGGAGCAACATGGTGTTAAACAGACTCTGGTTGTACAGACTAACCCCTTGTTGTTGGTGCATGTTATGCTTGTAAAAAGGTATTGGTGATAACATTATGTACTGAGTCAATTCCCTCCGTATAAATAAATAATGGTTAAGGTCATTCATTTCATGGTAAACGACAATATGCAGAACAATAAACGATGTGTTTTTATTTTAATCATGTGTGAAAAACAAATATGTTCTTAAAAACTATATATGTCCATCCTTGTGGACTGGTGTGGTGCAAGTTCAGGGCAAAGAATCCAGAGTGGACTGAGGAAGAAAGAGAGCCGATTGAGACAGAAAATGAATGCAGACAAGTTCATCGGTGGCAGAAACTGACATGAGCACAGAGACACTCTGTGGGGAAGTAGAGAACTGCAGATTGTGCGAGTGTGATGCGATTTGACAACAGGCCCAAGGAGCCACTGTACTACAAACAGGGCCTAATGTACTGCTTATCTAATGACACAGATGGCAGTATAGCCCTGGCTTTAACTCCCGTTAG
The DNA here is from genome assembly GCF_023055335.1 of Clinocottus analis. NCBI lineage: Eukaryota > Metazoa > Chordata > Actinopteri > Perciformes > Cottidae > Clinocottus > Clinocottus analis. The sequence continues at coordinate 6,135,090 of NW_027176229.1, read as the reverse complement.
GTCGTACTAATGCAGCAGCGCCCTTGAACAAGATGCCCGACCACTTTACATGCTGCAGGTACATAACACCTGCTGGGACCTGCACCACAACCAGAGGAAAATGACAGATCATGCTCCAATTTAAGAGACCGCTTAATATTTCTGATCTCCAAGCTCGTAATTATTATAAGCTTACAGACTTATTGAGCATATGCTTACAGGATGCGGTTTATTTCTATTGAAGCAAGAGCTCCAGAATTATTGTATTATGATTAATCCACTGAGCGGCTTCAGATTCACACTGGTACATTTACATATTTAAGGCTGGATTCTGACAGCACAGCAAAATGCAGGAATATAAAACCAGCGAGAGAGAGAGAGAGAGAGAGAGAGAGAACTGCAGTGGAGCCTATTAGCGGAGAGCAGGGTATATCTGCTAACTCCGAAACGTCTGTCACTTAAACTTGAATGAATTCCTGTTACTAACTTCTAGCCACTGAGATCAAAACATGAGAACAGAGAAAGAAAGAAAAAGGAAACGGAGTATTTTTGTGACCATGCTGCAACAAAGTGCCATTGCTGTCACATTTTTGCAAAAAAATGCAGTTGAGGGAATTGCTCTAAATATGTGATCATATTGTCAGTAGAGCTGGGCGACAAGCCGATTGTATCAAATGTTTTACAATACATGGTTGAGGACGACGTTCAAAAGTGGAAGTACATTTTCTGTATGACAAGCCTGTAAACCCTGTTAATCCGACCTTCGAGTATACCAGCCAATCAGAGGCAGAGTAGGGCGGGTCATGGCTTCGCCAGAGCAGGATCACCTGTAGTTCATAGCCAACGTGCAAGCTCTCTTCAGACACGAGTAAACACAATGATCGCATTAACAAACAAGAGAGAGGAGTTTGTTTATAAAATAAACACAAGGCAGGACGCACAATAAATATTTTCCCCCTGTTATTTCCAAAAGTGTTTTTAAATCAGGGATTCAATGTATACAGAAGGAATATATAACAAAAATGAATTTCAACTGGCATCATTTAGCTTTTTTTAAGAAGTAACGTTTGGTGGAAGTGAAATAATGTACTTGTCTTTTATAGGCTTCTTTCACGATACTTACTGACAGTTGTCGCTTAAGTAATTAACAGAAGTTTGATTGAGTAAAAGTGGAATATTTTCTTTTCCTTTGCGACTTTTAAATTGTAAATTGCGTCGATGCCCTGTGAGAGCGCTGCCACCGCTGGGCCGGAGAATGTTGTAGTTGGTGAGCAACCGAGCCTCCCTCCGTGCTGCAGATGAGCGTCAAGAGCTGTGATAATGCTTCCTCTGTCAAAACATATTAAGGCAGTGAGCTGGCGCTGCTGTGGGCGAGCTGTCTGCCGGTGCACAGCATAGCCAGAGAGGAGGAAGGAGTCTAGCCAATGCCACTGGCAGGCTTACACACAGGAGTGCACACACGCACTCGAGCGCCCCACACACGCGCGCGCACACACACACACACACACACGCACACACACACTTTTAGCTTGCCGACTGCGGTTTCGCCAACGGCTGTTTTGTGCAAAAAGGTTCACCTACCCATTTACTGGACATAACCTTATGTTCTCTTTCCGAATATGAAGATGTTGTAAGGAATGTTCACTTGTGTAAAGAGGGTTTGCCAAAGCCATTGGTTCATTCATCAAAGGAATTAAAGAAAAAGCCATAGTCTTCATTTTGTCCCTGGAACTTTTAAATAATTTCTTTCAATATCTTATAAAAGACGGGAGTCCCTTGAACTGTAAATAAATACTACTTCAGCTTGTGCAGTATTTCATCATAATATGCCTGAAAAGAAATACAGCATGAATACAACTGTTTGGGGTTTTAGGATACAGCCATTTCCCTTTGAAACTTCCCTGAAAATATGCAAACACTTTTCATGATTCCACATTATAAAAGGACAAACAGGCCATGTTCAACAGTTTCATGAATAAAACAACAGCTCCCAGCGTGACTCTGTGCCAGAAAGCCGTATGGTGTCATCCTCATTTGCATTAAGAGGGACAATCAGCTTTTTTTGCCAATCTATTCTTTAGTTAATACACTCAATGTGGGGATGATGTACTAGTGTCAAAGTAAACGGACAGTAGGGGCAGCTACCACTGGGCTCTTTTATTAAATGATGCAGAAAATCCGTGATCAGTGAAGCACAGCAGCTCTATTGATTATGAAACCGTTTCCTGATTACATTGGTGGGGCCAATACCAAAAAACAGGCAAATACGTTCATCAGCACCACAGACAAAATCACCTCCAAACAAATGCAGGAAGAGACATTTATGTGATATTTGTTGATTATGATCAGATTTATGAAACATCTGATCATAATAACCGCCCACACACCCACTTACAGTGCTCACAACCTCATCCAAATGCCTCCATCATCACAGCTGCCTATTGAAATCTGACAAGCCAACTCCACCGATGCTAATTAAGTCAGCAGGACAAAGCATGGGGAATAAACTGCAAATGCACCAGAGATTTCCAAGCACAAAGATGTAAAGGCCCATAAGGGAAACCAAATCTGAAGAGTAACTGACATCTTATTCATCTCGAGACAACCCTCTGATAATTCACTTTCAATAGTCCGTCCTATTTAAGCTATTCCTCCGAGACTGTTCGTTTACAGAGGTAACCTCCGCTTTTTCAAAGACGAGCCAACTATGTGGGAGTGTACCTTAAACTAGCGTTTATTCAAATGGCTAGCAGGAGGCGAATCCTCGGGTTGCAAAAAGAAGTCGGGATTGTATAGAAATCTCTGAGAAAATTACCCTACTTCTCATTTAATTTAACAGTAAACATGAGTGTATTTTCTTAATCGCTAGTTTAAAAAAGGGTAGCGCTATAGGACATGGCTACTTTGTGATTGACAGGTCACTACAATGCTGTTGTCTGGTTTGGACATTTGAACCCTTTCCCATTTGAACCCTCACAGTGTGTTTTTTTAATTTGGGAAAGCCAATTGTAACACCTTGGTCCCCTTAAAGAGATTTTATTCAGGGTTTAGTTATACTTGGTTGCACTAGCTCCAGCAGCGCGTCACATTCGGTAGTTTAAAATCAAGAAGGCAACGACAAAAACGCTAAACTCCACAAACCAATAGTTGACATGATCACAGAGGCTACTTCCACTTCTTATAAACAGGTTATGTGCACTCAGCCACTGTAATGAGGAAAAAGAGCACTGTTATAGTGAGAAATTGGCAATTAATGCTGATGGCAACCAATTTTTTTAAACATAATAAAATACAGACAATGAACAGCAAAAAGTTCACCCAAAAGTGAATACATTCTAACATTTATTGACCACATTCAGATGCTACATGATGTACTGGTTGGCTCGCCGAGCCTCATTTAGCTGTCTAAGCAGAATAAAGCCAGATTGGTGGTCATCTCTGAAAGAACAGATGATGGACAAACAGATTAGTCTCACTCGGGGCAAACGGCTCTGTGGTGGGAATCAGCAAAAAGTTTAATAAAAACGAGTGATGAACAGCCAACTAGTGACTCGCTAGATTCATTTTTGGGAGATCTGTGAAGAACACAACAGCTGCACGACTACAGGCTGGCAACCACTTTTAAATGTTACTGTTGAGCCCTCCGATGTGCTTCCCCATGAACACCAATAAAACACTTCAGCAGAGATGCACGCTCATTGCTCCCAGCTTAAGCACGCTGTGCTGATTTCACCAATGCCTCCACTGTGTTAAGAGGAACTAAATCGGAGCGGAAATTGCCAAAATTGAGCGTTTTTCAAGGAACACAATGTCTGGTCTCGCCACAATTTTCACCGTTGACTTGTTCACATCTCAATTCCTGCTCACAGGCGGCACAAATCCTGAAAGAAACGTACCCCTTTATAATGCGAAGAAACAAACAGAAAGTGGACAACTTGTTTGTGGCCTTTGTCTCACTGTGATAACACCGACATGCCGGAGACACACAGCCACTCTGCTTTTCTGATGAGAACAAGTCTAGCGGTGCCTCCCACCTACTCTGTGCTGACGGGGGTGACTAATGCCACCTATGGTCTAAATTGCAAGCTCTGGGTGCTAAGTGGAACCGTTTATTTCACCAGTGATGACACTCAGCATTTCAAATAAATCAAGACTTTTTAAGTGAGAGGCTGTTGGGAAACTGTAGGGTCGCAACTTATATCATTCAATTTGGGCTTCTACCCGCCAAGTCAATTTCATGCAACTTGTCCGAAGTCATTCATCTCTCTGCATCGTCTTGACCGCAGGTTAACCCTCTGCTGTCTCTGGTGCCTTAACCGAAGTGCTCAGAGCTGCACTGTTCTCATTGTGGAGCAGCACAACACAACATTTAAGAGGAAACTCGCTTGTGAAGGGAGTTGTTGGATCGAGTCAAAAATAGGAATTCATGTGCACTGAGAAATGTGTGCAAAACATAGGACAAAATATATTCAACAGTATGAAAATGTAGCACAATATAGAAAATGTCAATATAAGCAATTGTTCCACTGCATTTCATTATGTAATAATAAAAACTATTATTATTTTCTGATAAAAAAAAATATGTGTGTGTGTATGTATATATATATATATATATATATATATATATATATATATATATATATATATATATATATATATATATATATATATATATATATATATATATGGTCTTACAAAAACTAAGCTAGCACTCCTCAATGTCAACTTCCTGTTCATTTTACATTGAGCATGAGGGCCTGCGGTGTAAACAAGTCCTCCGTGACTTATTGGACCTAATCATCCTCATCATCTTCATATTAGTGTCACGGATATATCTGCCTCCCTCGGATTTTATAATCCTTCTGCTCCTCCTCTCCTGCTGTGTCTTTGTTCTCTATCTTACCATCACCCTCCTAAACTCAGGTGGAAATCATCCAGGCATCAAATCCCAGCGGTCACTTCTGCAACAGACTCAGCTCAAACAAACAGCTGCTGCCAGTATCAGTGGACAATTTCTCTCTTTTTTCCACATCGAGTTTGATTCTTTAATATGTAACTGGACCGAGAGGGAAAAAAAGGGAGCAACCCCTGTCATCATAACAAAACAACCTTTTTGATTTACGGGAAACACACGGCCTGGACTAAACCTGCGGCTTCTTCAACATCAATAACTTTGGTTTATGAATCCATCTAAATCAAGTCAAAATGATTGCCACACTAAATACAGGGCCCTTTCATGAGCACTGTAAAGCTGTCATATTAGAGATAAAACATTTTCACGGCAGTACGAGTGAACGATCGGTGTCTGGGACTAGCTGTTGCGCGAAAGCAGAACATGAGTCAGTGCTGGGTCGCCATTCCAAGTGCCACTATTTGACTCATAAGGAGGTGTTTAGAGTTGATTCAGTGACCAATTAACACTCTTCACTCGGTCGACATTCCCATCAGCATGCTGCCTTGATTAGATGAGAAAAAAAAAACAAGATTAGACATGCAGAGGAAAGATAGATGGAACCAATTTCCACCCTGCTACTTGCTCTCCGTTTTCAAACCCTGTCGGCATGGACAAAAAAAAAAGAAAAAGTTCGATGGCTTAGTTGTTTCTATTTCTGATGCTGACTGAGGCTTGCCCCCCCTCCGCTGGCTGACAGACCGAGAAATAAGCCCACGTATACACACTCGGATGTATAATCAGACACTCAGAGGTGAACACACACACACACACACACACACACACACACACAATACTCAAACACTCACAGACCAATCGCCTGTCAGCCTTCATATGACTTCAGCGTGATTGCTCCTCTTCAGCACCCAGCCACCCACACAGCCGAGCCATAATTACAGCCCTCTTACACACAATCCTGTAGATAATGACAGCTCAGGAGAGCCCCCCAACCCACCCAACAACACACTCACACATCCACACCAGACAAGAAGAGATGAACGGAAACACAAAGACACACAATACTGTAACAGCACAGAAGGAATAATAGCCTCAATACTGTTGGAGCAACACCCATTGAGAAAGTTAGAAAACCTGTGAAATAGTCAGTAACTGCATTTATTTGACATTGTTAAAAAAAAAGGAAAATTCTGCTCCTATTTTGTTGCACTTAGGAAACATTAGAGGTGCTTCCACAGCTTAACTGTATGGTTAGGTAAAAAAACAACTTGGGTCCCTTTTTCCTGATTAGCACGGTTGTGTGGGCTGGTGTGAACGCTGTCAATCTAACTCTGGTACGGACGGACCAACAACCAAAATGAGACCACTCGAAATAGAGGGTCTCAGTCTGCTTCCAAGTGGCCTCTGATGCAGTTCGTGTGTGGCGTGAAAGCAAACTAACAAACCACAGGACATTATGATAGCAGAAACGAGATTTTGGCATCATTTCAAAAGCTAAGCAACTAATAAATACATCTGATGAGATCTTCTCCTTACCTGCAAATTAACTTGTGCGCATATCAGGTTATTTCCCCTGATTAATTGTTACAAAGCTGTTAAAAATTCTTCGCTTATTTCCGACTGTGTTATTTCATTAAGTCCATAAAATAAGCATCAACTCATTTCTGCGCAAGACTACTGTGCACTCCCCAATGTTCACAGAAATCATCTGAGAGTTTTCAAAAGCGGCTCTTCTTTATAGAGTCCTGTTAGTTCTTGGTCATAACATGTGCGTCGGGTTTATTATTTGCTGCATTAAATACTTCATGTCTGGCATTACTCAATTGCTTTGATTGTTTCCGTTTCTGTAGAGATCCTTCCTAGTTCAAATTGGACTTTCTATTGCAAACAAATTTGTAAAAAAATATGACATTGACATTAGGAAAGTGACACAACCCTTAATTTTGATGATATTTTTTTTAGCTAGCTAGATCAAATTTCATATTTTTTTACAACCTGTTTGATCATCTGACAGCGCTTCGTGCTGCATAACGGGACTCCCTTCAAGCTATATTTAGTGAGCCATCACGGACTCTTTCCGCCTACTGTCTTTTACTCTCATAGCCCACTATGACAGATGCCAGGAAACAGATGCAACAGGCCATCGGGGCAGGGAGTGGGAGCTCTCTATCTTGGGGTTAATTTGTTTTGAGGCTTTACACTCGACAGGGCATCAGCACCGGAAATAATCAACAGCAGAAACTATGAGCGGGTGCAGGATCATCAACCAAGAAATAAACTGTCTCCGAAGCTCAGTGACAGCGTCTGCTTCTGTTTCCACTCCGGGGCTCGGAAAACAGCAATTAACGGCATTACACACCATCAATAATCCTGTTTCCTTCTTTCGCTTGCTCATTTTCTAACCCACATTGTGCAGATGTTTGTCTGACAAGCTGCAGTTTACAGCGGTTATTTGTTTTAAAGAAACAAAGGCCGTTTTTTGTCTGCATCTGCGACAAGATCTGGCGTGCGCACACACACACTGCTAGCCCGACAACAAACCCTAATTACCCTTTGCAATTGAATAGCGATCAGCAAAACAATTCCCAGGACACACACACACACACACACATACACACACACACACACACACACAACTCAAGGTCTACAAGGCAGAGAAGTGATCAATGTCCCTGCATGTTGACTGAATTTCCATGTAATTAACGTGCAGTCTAACCTATATTGTGTTTCGGTGTTGCTTGATTTTGCTTTGGCCTCGAACCATTCGTTATGTTGGCAGGACAGATAAAACAGGCATGCAGCTAGAAAAACAAAGCCATAAAGGATCTGTAGCCCACAAGAAATCACTGCATCCCTTGGGAAGGCACACAGACCGTGTGTGTGTGTGTGTGTGTGTGTGTGTGTGTGTGTGTGTGTGTGGAAATGGTTAAATACTAGGCTGCTGTTCTAAATGTTACATGTAGTGTTGATATGAAACATACTGACAGCAATTTACTGCAAGAAGCCCCGGCAACAGTGGGTGAGTGAACAGAATGATGATGAAGGATGGTGGAGAAAAACAAAATGTTATATTTACTGCAAAACCCTTGGGTCAAAATACACCCTCACAAGTGCCGGTATTCACTGTCTGCTCACACAAGATGCACATCAATAAGCTAATTACAAAAACACAAAAGCCAGGGAAGGTGATCGACTCATTGCTGAAACACGGCTTCTGCCACTGCGGATAACCAAAAGCCTGGAGTAGCGAGATAACACACACACACACACACACACACACACACACACACATACACGCACACACACACACACACACACACACACACAATGTGTTGCCTGTCAGATTCAAACCATTGATATAATGATGAACGGTGCTGTAGCTGGTGGGGCCAGCTACACTAGCTGAATACGCTGTGTATTCAGTAATGTTACCCTGAGACAAGAAAGGCTCCAAAGACCCGTACAGTAGATGCGAGGCTACTGCCTCTTCTGTCTTTGCTCAGCTCATTTTAAAAGAAGCCCCCTGCTGATATTACTGGCCGAGTCCTGAGAAGCTCTTTAAACAAACACAGTGGAAATGTGATAAAGTTAAAAATGATTAATCTAATGTTAAATTTAGGGTTACTGAAAAAGCAACTGGAAAAACTGCAAAGCAGTGTTCTCCGTTTGCTCTTTGCAAGCCAATATTGAAGTGGCTGCTGATCCCTCAGTGAGACAGCTTCATTTCAGCACCATGGAGAGCTCTACAGCACTCAGCCGAGGGCTCATGCTCGGCTAATTCTTCCCCTCTTGGGCGTCAAACAGCATCTGTTGGTCGGCCTCTCCAACCGCAGCAATAATTTAACTCTTAGGAGACTCCCAAACACTTCAGCGCTCCAATGACTGTAGCACCAATCGAGCATCAAGGGACGGGCTATTTCATGGTCAGTTCTGAGCAAAAAAATAAAAAACACTGAATTATTTAAGAAGACAGACTATATCAAGAAAAGGTGTAATGTTACTTGCTTTTCTTTCGAAAAAAAATAAACAAGGTCAAAGTCACAGACAGAACAAGGCTAGAATTGTTTTTTTTTCTTCTTTGCAACCAGATAGTCCGCAGTGAAGTTCTGCCACTGAATCGGTTCAAGTCGTAAGACGTTTATCACTACAGAAACCTCAGTTCGTTTCTATTTCCATTGCTCTATCCTATCCACCTACACATAAAACCAACAGCTGAGAACACAAGTCACGCCACATCTCTAGGGGGTTGTCATGAGTAGTCATTCTGGGAAATGTAGGAAAACAGTAACCGAGGTAGAAGCAGACGAAGCAGCTTGAGGGAAAGCGAATGCAGCAACTACAATATTCGGCACAAGGTAAACCCCGGAATGTGTTGAATATAATAAACGTGTGAAAACAGTGTTTCCAGCATCCAGGGCGGTTTGAAGATGATTTAAGTGCATGTACGCACACGCAAACAAACTTACAGGCCCCTCCGTGGATATCCATGAGTATTTCCCTATCATATACTGTTGTACAGTTACACCAACAGTGTTTTTCATGCTACCTGTCGTCGTTCTGTAATGTCTGGTCCCCCAGCAGCAAATCCCTGAAGCGATAGCGAGGCGGAAGAGGTGGCACCTCCGTGTCCACCTCTGCCATCTTGAGAGCCGAGATGTCCAGAATAACGCCAGAGTTGCTGCTGTTGTTCCTCTGCAGGGTCTCGGTGGAGGGCCTGCGGGACGAGAAGGACAGCAGCATCAACTCATTGACATGCCAGCTTCAGAGAGTCTGGTACACTGCAGTAACATTTCAGCAGATATTTTTGTGCTCGCGGACCACAATAAGGCACCTGAAAATGTGTGTGTGCAGTGAATAGTATTCATACTATAGTATTTATTCTATTCACTGCACAGACTCAATCTTTTTTTGGTTTGTAAACATTTCGTACACAAGTAATTTAGGAGAACTTTGTTTAAACTTGGTATTTTTTACCTTGGCTTTAGCGGGTGCTTTAATTCCGCTGCTGACAATGTTGAAGAGTGTAGATTTTCCCCCAAAAGCAGTACTTTGATATATGACATAAGGGCCAGGACGCAATGCCTTATATGATATTATTGATGCTTCAACTATGCTAATTTTCCATTTTCATGAACACACGGGTGGCAGTCATTATGCTTACGTCATTGACAGCTATCTGAATTTAGGAGAACCCTTTGAATCTGAGGCGACCCCCTCGTATGAGCTCACCACACGAAATAAAGTAACTGACTGTTAAGAAGACAAAAATGTCTAACTCTTAAGCCGTTCGGTCACCAGTGTTATATGTGAAAAAAAAGTGAAACAGACGGTTTCTTTGAGTAAAAGAGAAAGTCATGCATGACAGTCTGACCCAAAAGATTAGACGCAGCTGTCCAATAAAACAAAATAAAAGCTTACAATCAAATGAATTATAAGTCGGTTTCCCACCATCAAAGTGGACACTTCAAGGACTGACGGGTACGAAAATACAACCCACCTACTTTACATAACAGTAAATGTGCATGCGTTTGTGTGTGCGTCTAGTGCATACAGTGTTGGTGCGTATATGTACACGTGTTCCCACCATGTCACATACATATAGGGGAATTATATGCTTCAGGAAATTACCTGTCATCATGGGAACTGGAGGTTCGGCGCAGAGGGCTCGATTGTCGACGGGGAGGGCTCGATTGCCGGCGTAGAGGGCTCGATTGCCGACGGGGAGGGCTCATGGCTGCCTCTTGCGGGGGCGAAATGAGTGACAAGCGGGAGAGCGAGAGAAAAAAGGAAATGGACAAGAAAGACAGGGAGCGATAGTTTAAACACAGTTATTAAACATTCTGGTCACCTCTTTCAGACTTAGTAATACAACTACAGTCGTTGCCCGTGTCTCAGCTTAACTCTCCTCAAGAGTTCAGCCAGACCTCTGGAATGCGCTGCTCTCTGAACGGAGCAAAATTACACTGGCATACTTCTAACGGCGCGGTTTAATATTGATGTGTTCGCTGTTGTTTTATTATTTATAGTGCGTATTCTGATAAAGTGGAAACTAGCATTTGAGGTGGGTTGATCAGCTATGATTTACCCATGTATTTTAGGCACTCTAAGGAGAAAGGAGGCAAATAAATAAAATAAAAAATAAAATTGCCTAATCAAGTGGTGTTAAATCATTTTTCTGCCCTCGAAGAAACACGGGGAGAAGAAAATAACTGCAGAAATTGGACACTGAAGTTGCTATCTACAATGTATGCACGATGAAGGTTTCGTCCCATTGAACATGATGGGCTTCATTCATGTGTCTGGGCGTGTGAATGTTTGTTTCCACTTGAATTAAATCAATGTTCATCTTATTGCATAGATGGCTTTTAGAGGTCTTATCGCATAATTTATTGGTGGATCCTGTTTACACGACTTTAAAATCATCCATTTAAGCCACAACCGTGTGTGTGTGTGTGTGTGTGTGTGTGTGTGTGTGTGTGTGTGTGTGTGTGTGTGTGTGTGTGTGTCCTCGTGCAGTGTGGGCAGCCTTGAGAGTGGGCTAATAGCACCCAGAGACACACTCTCGCTGCTTTACCAGGGAAAGCACGAACCCTCAGTAAAAGGAAAGGCAGTGGGGAGATGACAAATTGGTGTGCTGGTGAGGAAAACAGGACATTGAGGTGGTCACTAAAAGACTGATTTTATAGGAGCAAGGACATACAATAATTAAAAAAAGAGCCAATGAATGCAAGTGTACCAAGATCAGCCTCATCCATTATTGAAATACAGAGTGTGCAACCTCTGAGGAACGACATAATGGATGAGGTAAAGTGACCACAATAATAGGGAACAGAAGTGCCCCTTATAAGAGTCCACAATACTGCAGATAAAATTGGTCTCTATAAGACCCAACTGAACCAACTTATAGGATCCATGGAAATCTGTCGTCTTCTTTAAATGTAATGTTTTGCGATATAGGCCCAACGTAGAGGCCACTTACTATACATGAGACTACAATGCAGAGACCATAAGCAATATATAAAAAAAATGTGTCCTGTAAGTTTTTATTTCTGGTCACACACACAAAAAAAAAAAAAGATTTGGCTTTATCTTTAAAACAAAAATCATCATGAATCAAAGAAAAATGTTGTCAGTAACGGCGCAAAAGCGTTTAAAACTACTTTTGGTAGATTTCTGAGCAACTTCTGGCTTCTAAGAAAAATCTTCATGACAGTTTCATATACTGCTGGACAACAGAAGTCAAGCAAAACAGAGAGGATGCAACCCAAACTGTACCAAGAGCTTATAGTTAAACTTCCACATAATTAAGTCAACAAGACTTAACATAATATGAAATTAGAACAGCTCGAATGTTATTACATAAAGACACACACACACACACACACACACACACACACACTAAAAACATACACCAGGTTGACGTTGGAGTATAACTTATGCATGAGCACAACAGTCACAGGGGAGAAAAGCCGGGCTCCCCCCGAGGGAAAGCGGGCTAAAAATCGGACTCGACTTTCTCGCTAACTCCGGTTTACCTGGCTGCTTCCCCGTGTCTGCCCGAGGTCCCATCATCGTAAACACCCGCTGGGTCTAGATAACCTCCTCCGCGCACTGGCGACGCATCGCTGCCTGTGAGCCGGAGGACGTCTCCCATCAACTCGCCCGGGCTGCGCGAGCCCCGCCATCGTTGTGAAACAGGTAATTAAGAAAGGAAGGACCCCTGTGTGTCAGCTGGTGGCAACCAAGACTCCTACGGCTGTCGACACTCTTGGCGACAGTAACTCTGGGTCTTAACGAGCTAGCTTACTGTCAGTACTTAGGTTAGCTGTTAGCTAACTATCTGTCGGCTTCCATGCTGGGTTGTTTAGGTTGGTAGGTAAAATAAACAAAAAAACTAGTCCCGGTCCTCGGCGCTGATTGGCTAACACGCCTTCAAAAAAAAAAAACGTCGTAATTTATCCGCACACCTGACGGTTCATTTAAATATCAATGCGCGAGCCCCCAAACCTGCCACCAATACCGAGAGACTACATTGTCGCCTAGCAACAACTTTATTTGCTGGCGTTGACGAACTACTTCGCTCGGCGGAAGGAGGGACAAACTGGTATTTTTAGTCTTGTATGCAGTCGACTATGAAACCCAAATAATCCCCTCTCCTTGTTCTAGTTTTAATTAGCTCGCAAATCCTGTGCGACTGTTTTCCCAGCATTAAATGGCGCTTTTCTGGCTTTCTCCGTTTTACCGCGGTGTCTCTGCTGGTATCCATGCTCTCCTGTCAGCATCAGCATCCTTTCCTCCCCCTCTCTCCTTAAAGACGCTCAAGTCACCCACGGGTGCCTCGCCATCTACCGGGGAAGTTTGCAGTGAACACTGATGTGTTTGATGCTGACAGGAAACTTCTCTCAGCGTTTTGTGAAATGAAATACATCTAAGAATAGAAACTTCAATTCTGCATCATCATGATTTCTCGCCCTCCCCACAATTTGCTAAAAAAAGTAAACTCGTCTGTGTTGATGATGCCAAGACCGTGCCAAATATAGACAAATAAGGCTGCTTCTTCTGTTTCATGAGCCATAGACGTGATGTGAAATGCTTGTGTTGCTCCCGTGTATGTGCATTATATGTCTCCATCAGTCACGAGTCATCTGCTGGTAAGAGGTGGAAAGTGCAACTGTATGTAAATGTTGTAACAGTTGCATATCATTCGGTACAAACGAGTAAATCTGTCTTACCGAGGTTTTAAATGCCCCCCTTAGACATTACCAAAAAACTAAAAACAATGCATTGGAATTAGACCACAACAGTCCCCAATTCTTAAGTTATTTATTATTTTTTCTCTTTACGTCCCAATATTCATCATTAAAGATGGAGTAATCACAGTGCATGCAAAGTCTTTGGCAACTTCTACAAATCCACAATCTCTAGTCTGTACATCCGTTATTTCTCTCCTGGTCAAACATACCTGCAAGTGCTCTGTCCTCTGCTATTTGTCTCACGATCGTTCCCCTCAAATTGAAAAATATATTCATTCTGTGTGCGCTCGAGGACTGGCTGGAGACACCGCTGGCTTGTCTGTGTGTCTCCGGAAAGAGCCGCGTTGCTCTGTGTGCGTTCCTTGTGCTCAGCCTCTCCACATTTCAGCCCATTATTCTCCAGGGGAAACAGCTCCGAGCGTCATCATTTCAAAGCCCACACAGCCACTTACGCTGCTTTCCCATGCCAGCAGTCAGATTTCACTCACTCGTTTATCTCGTTGGAGATCTTGATTCCCACAGATTTCCTTTCTCACAACTTGATTTTTTTTTATTATTATTTTGCAGCCTGTGGCTGCCTTGCCTTTTGAATGTTGAACATATATGCAAGCGAAAAGCCGAAATCTCATAATAGTAATATTAATTTGTTTACAGTGGATGCTGAGGGGTAATTAAAGCGTGATAGCGTCAGAGATATTCCCAAAAGCTGATCTATGCTTACAAGATGAATATCTACATTTCAAAGGGGAAATAATTACTGGAGCAAAACAGAAAGAGTCACAACACACACAAAAACACATCATTACGCACACATTATTACACCATTTAACTATATTACTTTGAATACATTCAGTACACTTTCTCCACCTCCCACCTCCGTTTCTCACCTTCAAGACAAATAAGATTAACATTGAAGCAAAATACTTAATATTCAAACAATGGAGTATTTCTTTTCACCTACAAATCCTGCACATTCTTGAACCAAACACCTGAATTACTTCCATGTTTCCTTTCATTTGTGTGGCTCATACCTGTTATACTCGTATCAATAAAACATCACGACACAAATTACAATATTCACAAGCAGCGCTCATGCACTATTTTGTGAAACATGGGTCGCTTTGTCATAAACATCACACTCTTCTTGTCTCATGTAATGGTTAGTGCTAGACCGATACAATTGGCTCGGCTGGGATAATGTAAAAACAGCATAGGTCTGGCTATCATTATGGTGGTGCAAATATCCAAATATTCGACATATCTGTTTTTTGGAGGGGAAATAAAAAACCTGTGATGTATTTGCTGCTGATTCATCTCTAAAAAAAGCTCAGTTTTATGCTCCAGACATAAAAATGACCCATAACTTGAATGGTATCCTTTAATGTGCTTTAATTTAATGCTGCGGGTCACGTTGTAACAGCAGCTGCCAGCTTTTAACTAATGCAGCCAGCGATGTCTCATTTTGAAGCGAACCCGTTAGTTATTCAGTCGTTATCCTGCCTTATTCAAACAACATCACAATGTGTAGTCGGGCTATTTCTCTGCAACACCTCTGTCCTCTTCACATAATGTGAGCCTCTGTCTCAGCACAGCACAGCCACTCTCCCGCCTGGATGCTTGCTCTTCATGCTTCCAAAGTGTCTATAAACAGATGGAGGGAGGAAAGACAGACTCAGACATTGAAGCACTCCGATTCAGTGAGCAGCGGAGCCTGAAGGCGTATATTAGATATAGGAGCCTTACATCAGCTCGCCACACATGAATCACAAAGTGGATGACTTTGTCTGGCTAGAAGAAGCAGTTCTTGATGTAAAGTTTTTCAGTGCTTAGCTTGAAATTCGTTTGGCAGCTGCATCATACCGGAGAGCGATAGAGCGGCGATAGAGCGGCGATAGAGCGGCGATAGAGCGGCGATAGAGGGGCAACTGAGATTTAAAACTAAAAAAATAACAACAATGGTGGGAACAAGTCAAATCACAAAATGCCTGAAAGCACAAACTAGCAGCAAAATTACAGTTAGCTATTTGTAAGCAGCATTCACACATAAAAAATGAGCAGTATCCCTTGATGTAAAGTTTCTCAGTGCTTAGCTTGAAATTCGTTTGGCAGCTGCATCATACCGGAGAGCGATGGAGCGCAATCGGTATCATGAATTGATGTAATTGTTTCATTTAAATTGAAGAGGAGTGATTTCTCCGACATGGGTCACGAGGCCTTTTCTCTTTTCTCCTCGTTCATCGTAGCACTTTTTTAAGTTAACATCGTCCATGACTTTGAACAAAGGACATTTTTATGGCACCACACTGCAAACTGTGTAATTCCACACCATAAATAATGTACATGTTTTATTCCTCACAAGTGTGTGATCCGAATTATTTATGTGATCCAGCTCATTCAAACTTGGTATCTCCTATTGGTTGTTGAAAAAAACTGAGTAGTTAGGAAAACTCTCTCTCTCAACTGCTCTGCTCCTCCATTGTACTATATACTTGTTTTTTCTGTTTTGATTTTTTCCATTGTATTAGGTTTTGCCTTATGTAGTCTCATCCGTCTGTCTCGTGTCACATTAAAAAACAAACGTAGATCCTAACCACCAAATATTCTGGAGCCTTACTTGAATGAAGAGTAATCTCTTGAAAGACCATAGAAAAGCGCAACAGGATTTAGAATTATATTCGCAGCATCAAATAAGTCCCGGGCATTGGTTTTCCTCTTACCTCCACGTGTTGGTTTCATGACAGTACACTTCCAGTGTTTTCAGATTGGTGACGCCATCAGAGCCTCCCACAGCCATCAAGGCACCATTGAACACCACGAGGGACATCTGAGGCACAATACACACGAGTGAGTGTGAGAGGAGGATAGAAAGTTCCATCAACAAATGAAATGCTCTTTTATATGTTATAGAAAAAGCAGAGCAGCAGTAAACCAGGGGGGGTTCCTTAAGTATTTACATTACACTGCACCATCATACTTCTGTAACAGCTTAAATTCAATAGTTCAATAGTTTTAGCATACAATACACAAAATGTGTTTTAGACAGCTTTCAGCCTCAATAGCGACCCCATCAGGATGAATTGTAACAACTTTGGTGCTCCATTAATGTTTCATCTAGCACCATCATCAGGTCAAAATGATTTATTTCTTCCATATTTGGTTCATGACCAAACACCTGCGAAACTAATGTTTTTTCCCCCCATCATCTCTGTTTGGTGGTCATCGGCACGTGTCAAACGTTGAACTACAGCGGTGAACATGTTCAAGGCTTGTACCGAGCAAACCGGCATGCCAGAAATAAGAAATGACAAGTTACCAGAGTTTCACCCGTTATTGTGCTCTTATGTAGAGAGAAAGCAACAAACATTTAGTCTGTGGGATCCAAACATAGTGATGACACCTTTTAACCTCCACTGAAAAATGTGAAATCTGTTGAGAACTGTGTCTTTCACTCAGTCGTGACAGTTGGATTGCTTCCCTCCCTTTTTTCTTCTCCTATCGTTTATAAAAATAAAATGCACCTGAAGTCTTCGGAGAGGCCTTACACCTGATGTGTCTTGCTGATCCATTACTCACGTCGTCCCTCTTGCTTCTCATGCGTTTGACAGGAGTCCACCTCCTGGTGTCCGGGTCAAACCTCTCAGCGCCGCAGAGCTTCAGGTTGAGCTCGTCTTTGCCCCCGGCCACGTAGATGCAGCCCAGGTACACGGCGCAGCCGGCGTTCTCCCTGGGACTCAGCATGTGGGCGCATATCGACCAGGTACCGTCTACAGGGTTGTATCGCTCCACTGGGGGACATTTAGAGGATAGCGGGAGTCATAAGAGGCCACATATACCGTTTAATAGAGGACTGCACACACTGTATGAGTAACGCTACCTTATGGACAGGCAGAGCTTATATTTATATACACAAAACGCCCAGGGTACATTGAACGCAATAAAAAGAACCCACAAAAAAAAGCTGAAACGTAATGCAAGATTTATTTAGATCTATTTGTTTTTCAATAAAAGCCTCTATTAAGATATAACAACAGTAAATGTTTGATGGAATCCAAACAAAGTTGTGGGAATTTCCCTGATGTGCTCTTCTCACAGACTGAAATAGTCAGTGATGAGTGGCAGCACAACATAACCCCTGTTTATCTTTGGCAAGGGCACAGGCCTTAAGTGTGTGTGTGTGTGTGTGTGTGTGTGTGTGTGTGTGTGTGTGTGTGTGTGTGTGTGTGTGTGTGTGTGTGTGTGTGTGTGTGTGTGAATATGGGCTTGAATAAAAGGTCAAGTAAGCGGTTATGTGTAACTAAATTTCTGCCACACGTCAGAAAGCTGTCAACGGCAGCTGAGATTTAAAACTAAAAAAATAATAACAATGGTGGGAACAAGTCAAATCACAAAGTGCCTGGAAGCACAAAATAGCAGCAAAATAACAGTTAGCTATTTTTAAGCAGCATTCACACATAAAAAACGAGCAGTATCCCTTTAAGCTTATTGCATTTGTTATTCTTTTCTTAAAGTGCTACTTTGGAAGACTTGCCAGCTGTAAAAAGTCACATCCTCGCTCTATAAACTCAACAAGCATCAGCAGACAATTAAAAACAAGTGTATGTAGTTAGATTTATAATTGAGTATTCCAATAATTGATTAATAATTCAAACAAGTGCTGACAGCATTAGTCAGTAAATCAATTAGTCGATAGAAAGCAAATGAATCATTGGCAAGTTTGAGAATAAATTCATTCTCTCAGTTCTTCTGGATTTACTGGATTATCTTTTCTTTTAGGGGGGTTTCATATAATTTAAGATTGAGTAGCTTTGGGCTGACAATTTGTGAAGTTTGATGCCTTCTCTCTTTTTTGTCCGCCACATCTCTCACCCGAGTTCAGAGCCATGTCGCCGTCGTTCCCTCCGATCACATACAAGTGACCCTCCAGCACCGCGGCCACCGCTCCGGTGCGGCGGGTCAGCATTGCTGCCTGCTTGCTCCATGTGTTCATGTTTGGATCATACCTAGAAGCCAAAAAATGAAAGAGCACAACAACAAAAACAAGGTCATCATGACCAATTTGACATCAGCCAGTCACGTGTTTACATAACTCACATGAATCATGTTCCTTCCTCTAACTCAGTCACTCCGGATTGCTCTCAAAGTGATCTGAGATGTCAGGTAATTAAAATCATCTCTGCTTTCATTCCAGATATATGTAAGATGCGGCATACTTGTGTCTCGCAAAGACAAATGAAACAAAGCGTGCTTTAAACATATATTATATATTATGACTGTGGGATATTATGGAGGGAAAGATAAATGGTAGTGCCACTTAATGTGAAATAGATCCCCCTTTGTTTACAGTCTGCATTGAGATGATTCACAGTTCATTTTAAAAAATACCATCAAGACCTTTCGCAGCATGCTTCCATACCTCTCCACAGTGTTCATGGCGGCAATGCCGTCGTGTCCTCCGATGGCGTACAGGTATCCGTCCATCGCCACCACACACACTCCGCCGCGGGGGCTGCTCAAGGGTGCTACGTCTGCGCTCCAGCTGTCTGTGTCGGGGCTGTACCTGTCGGGACGGGGGCGGGGTCAAGGTGCAGAGAGGACGTCAAAAGTCTCGAAGAGTGAAATTAGGTGCTGCTGGTATTCATTCAACTTGAGTAGAACCAACACACAGCCCACGCCTTCAGAGAGACGTATGCTCGCGATTGCTTTTGAGGAACACAGTTGCACTGGGAGAAGGGATTCGAGTTGTGTCTCCTCTCCACTGGAAGGTTATTAAACATGTTTTTCTCTCCATCTGAGGCCATTAAATGGGAAAGCCCACATCCCATAAAACCAACACTTTTTACTAATTGGCAAATATTTTTGCCTTGAGTGGCACGTTCTCCGAAAATGGATGCACTCTGGGAATGAAGTTGAGAGCCCCAGCTGGTTCGGGACAAGCCAGCCATGATGGACATTAACTGGCTGGAATTCAGTGAAGGAGTGGCTGACTGTGGGAAGTGGAGGCGGAGCCAGCTCATTTGAGACATTTGAGTAGGAGAGGAGATGGGAAGAAATGTGCAACAGGAAAGGCAGAGAGAGAGAGAGAGAGAGAGAGAGAGAGAGAGAGAGAGAGAGAGAGAGAGAGAGAGAGAGAGAGTAAGTGTGTGTAATGTTACAATGTTCACTATCTACTGGCTATGTTAGCCCTCTGCACAGCACCCCGCCCCCCCCCCCCCCTCCCTCCACCCCAGCCTGGACTTCTTCTCACCCAACTTGTTTTTAATTTTTAATTTGGACAATCCTTTTCAATAGTGTGTCTGTGTTTGTATATGTTATGTGGTGTGATGTCTTGAGCTATTTGGACCATGAAATTCCCTACGGGGGATCAATAAAGTAATTAAATATCTATCTAAAAAGAATGCTGAAAGGTTTTTTCTGCGATTTTTGAAAAAAGATTGTGTATCAGAACATTTGGAGGAAAAAAAAAAGAAATCCTGCAAAGATGTTGGGAGGTCTTTTGCTCACTAAAAAGATGGGTTGTGGTTTGATGTTTAACTGTCTTCAGCTAATCTCTGCCCCAATGCTGACCTCTGCTGGTCATTTATGTAAACAACAACACATGTTTCAACAGATATTTCTTTCCCTCTACCTTACATAGTGATAAAGTACACAGTATTGGGTTAAAAGGGGGCAGCGTATTATTCTTGTTGACTCGCAAACCTCAGGTTAATAGTCATTTTGCCTATATTCTGGTGTGGAAGAGACTCTGCAATCAGAACAGATGGATGCAGCGTGATGATGCTCTGAAGAATCAGCATCAGCTTCTCTCCCTACCCGACATCTATCAAAGCTTTGGAAAAGGCCAAATTTCCTCTGATGCAACACCACGCTAAATTAATGAGTCTGTTTGGCTCAACATACACATGTGAGCAAACATTTTCTGTTCACTCTGAGCTAACGTCGTGTCTGAGATGTCAGTGATGTCTGTGATGTCTGAGATGTCTGAGATGTCTGTGATGTCTGTGATGTCCTTCGCATCTCAACCACCAAACTTCCTCCTGACCTGCCGACATCCTTCAGTCCACAGTGCAGCATATTGCACAGTATTCCTGTATCAATGAGCCCAATTACAGAATAAATGTTATCAATTTCATAACATTTCATAACAAACGTTAGTTGATTTGTTAACAAGCCCAATAATGTATTTGCATAATAGCCATACTCATTCATCCCCTTGTTTTTCTCCCTGTATGGAGCTGGTTTTGAGATCGAGTTGCCAACCCTTTTTGTAAAAAAATAAATGATTTGCAGGTAATATTTTTCTTTTGAATTACAATGTGTTTTATGTAATGCATTTTAAGTTTCCCCATGCTGAACACAATGTTATTCATTTCCAGGAATAGCCACATGTAAACATTCACATTTTGCATGTGGATATTCCTTTTCATTCAGCTTTACAGTCAATCTCTATTCTCGCCATCTTTTGAGCAATATAAGTCTGTGCTTCATGTTTTGTGCCCTCTACGTTCTAACGTGCTGCTTCTGTCTTGGTTAGGACTCTCATCGAAGTGCGAGGCCCGTTTCTTGGTTGATTAAAGTTACATGAACAGTAGGGCAGAGGTTTCCCCATCAGCAGTACAGCAGCTCCCTGGTTTGGACTGTAACCTTGAGATATGGCTGCTATCTCAAACCGTCACTCCAGCTACAACTTGCTGTCACTCTCTCCCGCTGCGATAACCGGTGTGAGGTAATGAAATGTCAGTGAGGATAACGTTTTACTGGAAAAGTGAGATAATCCAATATGAACTATTTCAGTTACAGCCTCGCATGAAGTCAGCAGTTTGATTTAATTGCATTTAACTGGAGCACGAAGGAGCATGTGACAAAAGAAAACATGTGTTCAAATGATGATACGAGGTTCGTGCAGCGAGAACTCATTCACCTCAAAGAGCTTAAAGTGATTACACCGTGGGGGAGAATTAAAAGTTTGATGATTTGAGATAAGAAATAATTGCCAAATTAGGACCCCCACGCAGACTTTGTTGGCCAAAGACATTAAGAAGCCGCACTGTCTCTCACCTCTCCACGCTGCTGTAGCATGTGATGGCGTCTTCCCCTCCCACGGTGTAGATCTTGCCCTCCAGTGTACCCACCGCCACTTTGCCGCGATTGTTGACCATGCGTGCTGCTGCTCTCCACTCATTGTACTCGGGGCAGAACTGCTCCACCGAACAGGACGGGTCGTCTTTGGTCCATCCCCCGACTGCCAACACAAAACAGAGCTTCATTTTATTACAATTGTCTGTCAAAATGTATGACTGAGCACCGTGCAGGCGTGTCATTCTGATGCTGCCATGAGAGGGAAATACATGTCTTTCCTGCTGTAAAAAAAAAAAAAAGGATCTACTGTACAACAGCATCTTTAAACCGTTAAAGTTGCAAAGAAAGATTTCCTAAAAATATGATAGTACAAGTTGTTTCTTTGACTTCCTCTTCTGGCTTCTTGAAAAAATAAGATCTCACTTTTTTTTTACCTTTCTCTATTGGCTGGAGAAGCAGTAAACACATTAACGCATGGATCCATTAGCGTTGCGCTGTTCTTCCCCTGGTTTCCATGGCAGTGCTTGGCAGAAAGACGTGCGATGCAGGAGAGTGAAAAATCTGAAGAATGAGTTATTAATAAGACTGCAAATGCACAGACGGGTGACGAATAGAAAACCAAACGCGGTAAAGTGCTGGGCCACAACCAGCCCTCTATGTGAGCCTTTTGTGTTTTGATGGCCGTGGAGGAGAGAGGAGAGAGAGCCGTCTCGGCTCGAGATCGACTGAATGCGAAGGTCTGACAATCCTGTGCCCTCTTGTGGGCCTGTTTGGAAGCTTTTGTTCTGTTTCTTCACTCAGGCTTGTCCTTTAATTTGTCACCTGTCAGCAGGTTTTTAATGGTCTTTGCTTTTGCCTGAATGCCTGGATACAATATGAGGCCATTGTATTGATACAGTATGTAATCAGCAGTTCCCTGTGCGGGCTTTCGAGCTGCCGGCCTCTCCGTGGAAAAGATGTGATGTTGTTCTGGAGGCTCTGTTAGCGCTGGCTCCTATAATGACTCGCATTATTCACAGAGGTGTGGGTAAAAAGAGAGAACTTTGACGTTGTTTGATAACTATTTGTTAGCAACAGCCATGAAATATTAACAGGAGATCCTCTTGAGCACGTGTAACTTTAACAGACTGCCGCAATACGGTAAAAGGTGACCTCATTGTGGGATTGTGGTCAGATTTATTCATTTAATGAGCATTGCATTCTGGGCCTGTCCCAATAACTACTTTTGTGGAATGATATTGTACAATAAGTGGATTACTTAAAAATAAATGGAGGTCATAAGTCTTGTGATTTTGCAATATTCTGCAACTTAGACATTGTAGCAAAGCATAGTGCACTTTATACACTGAGCAAGACTGTTGTCATATCTTTGTGCAATACTGATCTTTAATATTTTGTGCCTTATTGTTTATCTTAAGTCTATTGTATTTCTGTGTATGAGGAGGACCCAGCAAAATGAGCTTTTCATTCTACAGAATAACTGTCTGTTATCTGTGCGTATGACACGCATGACATCTTGAATCTTGACTCTTTGCTCATTTTCTTGTCGTCTACGCAGAGCAGAAAAACCAAAGCGGAAAATACAAGTTGAGTCTAATCAGAAGCTCGGCTTGTCCGACAGACACCAAATGCTTCGACTGACCCATAAACATCACGTCATCAAAGATGTCTTTGGGGGGCAGTTTGCTGAGGGGCGCTCGAGCGCCGCGCCGGCGCAGGGTCCCCGCTTTGCTCTTTTGGATCGTCATGTGGCGAGACTCTGGCTCCTCCAGGGCCGCCCTGAAACATACGGTGACAAAGTAGACCAAAGTTATTATGGAAGGCACAGCTCACTCTTGAGGGAAGTATTCAGCACATTTCCTCATCAGAAGGAATTTTCAAAGGTTATTTATTTTTTAACAATATACTTTTTTTTAACAATATACTTTTGTTTATTGTTGTTATTATCATGTTGAAATTTAAGTTCTTCATATGCACGATGAGTATAGAAAAGCAGGTGTTGCATTTGATATCTTAGATCCAAGGCTCCCTCCAAGAATTGATTATTTTTTATTTAAGACATAAAATAGTGCCATGGTTAAGTTATAGAGCTAAATATAATAAATATAGAAACTTGGAGTGGACAGACATGTAGTAACTGAAAAAAATTCTAATAATAATTCTAATAATAACAATGCTCATAATTCTCTTTCTTCCCCAGTGTGTGTGTGTGTGTGTGTGTATATATATATATATATATATATATATATATATATATATATATATATATATATATATATATATATATATATATATA
>NW_027176229.1:5908577-6108577 GCF_023055335.1 Clinocottus analis | reverse complement strand
GATGAGGTGTTTATTTTAAATGAGTTATGTAGCTCATGCATTCAAGCTATATCTTGACCGACAGCTGGCTCTGGTGCGTAGGAAAGTCCTCGCACTCATAAATCTGAACAAAAGCCAGGTGACTCTTGAATGAACCTCAGACAGTTTGCCAAAGTGCTTGTAGAAATGGAAGTCCTGCTATTTGATCATACGCCCAGGAGCTTTTTTTATGGGTGTTAATGCAACAAATGTCCTCACCATTAGTGTTTTTAGTTGAGGGACCAGGAAAGTTCAACATATTCATTGTGCGCATTAGGCATTGAAGGTGACTCCCCCCTCCCCCCCCCATCATTTCAAGACACAAGTGACGTAATCTGCATGACAGCATGGCGGTGAAGCGCGAGGGAAGACCTCAAGCAGATGACTCTCAGGATTCGCTGGACCTCTTAAGAGCCAGAGAGCCTGCCGGCCCCTCAGCCGGCCGATGACACGCTCGCCGTCCGGCAGCTGCCTCCAGAGACTTTCCTGCCAATCACAAGTCATAACAATGAGGCGTGTAAGTGATCTTCAACCTTGACACGTCATCCCCCCCCAGATACACTCTGGAATGTGTCTGAGTTGTAAGCGGTGGAACGGGAACGCTGGTTGGGCATTTGTGTTGCCGGGTAAGGGTTTGAAGATGTTTCATAGGAGGAGGAAGGGATTAGATGAATGGGTTTACCCCTTAAAGGAAATGGGAAGTGCAGAGATGAGTCTGGAAGTCTTAAATATAGCATGGTCCACACATGGTTTTGTTTTTAACCGTGATTTTAACATTACATGACTTCTATGAAAATGAGTTATGGTCACTTTTAGTGATTTTATCATCTGTCATATGCATAACACCTGCTATTTAAAATGTAAGTTTATTTTTGGGTATTTGCATAAACAGTACATAAACCATACTTTGAATCTTAGTTTTAGTATCTCCATCTTAACATTGTGTACAATGTCTTATACTGCATGGTTTTCTGACCATCCAGAGATTTTAAACATGTAACTGTTATCTACCACTTGATTATCAAATGTGTCAATTGTTTAACTTTGAATTGTTTATTAAAGATGTTTTTACTAAATTATATCAGATTTGGGTCCAGTTAGTGCGGCCTTACTGTAGTTATTACACGTCCAAACTTGTATGATATAAAGTCAGCCATAGAGATCTATTGAACTAAAACTATCACCAAGTTGTATTTTCATTTATTGATATATATATATATATATATATATATACATATGTATATATATATATATATATATATATATATATATATATATATATATATATACATACATATGTATATATATATATATATATATATATATGTGTGTATATATATATATATATATATATATATATATATATATATATATATATATATATATATATATATATATGTGTGTGTGTGTGTATATATCTATATATATATGTCTTAACCTAATTTTGTATGTCCCTCCATATGCATCTTTGCTTTCTACTGTCATTCATTTGTCAAACACTTTGAATTGCATTTGATTTAGTTGTTATTAATAAAACTTGGTTGACACACTGTACATTTTGAAAAGTTGTGTAAGTGCTGACTAAAATAAAGGCTGCGTTTCTATAATCTCGATTTCTTTTTTCTATTTTTCTATTTTTTTCCCCAACAAATTTTTGTTGACACATCTTCACTGATGTAAGTTGCTGCAGTGCAAATGGAAAAATTGGCACTCTAGACAGGTGAGGTTAGTAGTCAAGTGGCCCCTTTATCATCGTGTATCATCCCACATGGATTCCTGAGACAAAACGCCTACTAATGGCAATCATTGTGTTGCTGCGTGATTCATGAACGCTATCTTTTGTGAGCATGTACAGTTAATATTTTCAGTCCTTGCTCCTTTAAAATGAGCGTGAATAAGTCGTCCCAAGTCCCTTTAAAGAAAACCAAAATAAGCCAGCATGGAGGGGAGGGGGGGACCTACCGTCTTTAAAGGTTGTGGAGATGTTACATGTCATTTTGCAGTTGTAAAAAAAAAATGCTGACACAAAGTCCCAGTTGAAGGGAAAGTGATATAGAGGTCGTGAAATAGACCTCAATAAGAGAACCTATAAAGTTAACAGCTGCACAACATGACTCTGTGTTGATCCCCCGTTGACGGAGGATCTGGCATGCGCTGGATATTTAAGGAAAGAGAACACGGAGAATCCTAAAACATATCTGTAAATGTTTGGACCTTCATCACTTCAAAGATATTCAGCATGTGTCCTGTTGATTTTTGTTTTTTGACCATCATGTATACAGAAGAATAACGTTATTTACCATTTACAAGCTTATTTCAACATTTTATAGTGTTTGCTATGTAACAGCATGCCCTAATGTTCAAAAGGGGATGAGACAAGGTATCCTACTTTCATTTAAAAGAATATAATTGGGCATAGAGAGTATGTTTGTTATTTACAACAAAGTTTCAGTCATTGCAGGAAAAAAACACTATCGTACCAGTGAATCCACGTGATACGTTGCCTTTGGAAGTGGATTGCGATCGTTGGGAAAATCAAGTTGAAGCCATGGCTCCCCTGCCCTCTTGTAAATGTTGAAGCTTTTACGTGTCTGAATAAAAGCAGGTACTAACAAGTAGCTATATGAAACTACAATACGTCATCACACTGGACACGCGTCCGCCATTAGCTTTGTAGAGGTGACGTGAAATGATGGCACCATGTTGGAGTATATTTATATTTTATTATACGTTAGCTTTTTACTTCCTACAATTGCATTTACACTTCAAAAAGTAACATAAATTTGTTGAGGGAACCAGAGCGCGACGCTAACACGTCAGCCCTGCAGCATGCTAACACGGCATCCCTTCAGCATGCTAACACGGCATCCCTTCAGCATGCTAACACGTCAGCCCTGCAGCATGCTAACACGTCAGCCCTGCAGCATGCTAACACGTCAGCCCTGCAGCATGCTAACACGGCATCCCTTCAGCATGCTAACACGTCAGCCCTGCAGCATGCTAACACGGCATCCCTTCAGCATACTAACACGTCATCCCTGCAGCATGCTAACACGTCATCCCTGCAGCATGCTAACACGGCATCCCTGCAGCATGCTAACACGGCAGCCCTGCAGCATGCTAACACGTCATCCCTGCAGCATGCTAACACGTCATCCCTGCAGCATGCTAACACGGCCTCCCTGCAGCATGCTAACACGGCATCCCTGCAGCATGCTAACACGTCATCCCTGCAGCATGCTAACACGGCATCCTTACAGCATGCTAACACGTCATCCCTGCTGCATGCTAACACGGCATCCCTACAGCATGCTAACACGGCCTCCCTGCAGCATGCTAACACGGCCTCCCTGCAGCATGCTAACACGGCCTCCCTACAGCATGCTAACACGGCCTCCCTACAGCATGCTAACACGGCCTCCCTGCAGCATGCTAACACGTCATCCCTACAGCATGCTAACACGGCCTCCCTGCAGCATGCTAACACGTCATCCCTGTAGCACTCTATTACCTTTCTCCTCGGCCTGTGCAGCTAGAAACACAGACAGAGCTTAATCTCGCGGACACAAACCCACAAAATCACACAGTATTTTTATGGCTACTATCACTGCAAGACTTGTTATTCACCCACCTCCCTCATGTAACAATAACCTCCTCATTAAAAGATCATCAATACCCTAAACTCTATTTTCTGCATGCACATGTGAAATGACACTGGGGAAATATTACAATGGTATTAATCACATCATTTGTCAACGAAAACCATTACAGACAGACTGTTGACAGCCCGAGCGTGGGCTAATGCTGCACAGGAAACCAGAAGCAGGAGTTCATTAGCGTATTCCTGAAACACAGGGGCTTAACAGTCAGATCCTACTCGTTATTGGCTTGCCAGACCGGTCTCAGAAGAGTCTTATTCAGCATCCAGCCCACACACCACTATAAACCTGTATACGGCTCTGTGCTACAGTTACCTTTATCTTACATCACACAGGGGTCCAATGAGAGATTACAGGAAAAAGCATCCTTTACACTATTATATACTGTATCATCACAATATGACGCAGACTGCATGATGTGTTGGCAGTTGGAAGACTTTTTTATGTGCCCTCGCTCCCTCAATATATGATCTCTTTCCACGAGCAATTTCCTACATGTCCCATGATGACTTTTGCAAGCAGATAAAACCTTAAATTTGGCAAATTAGTTTTTTTCCCCTGTTGAGAAAAGACACTGTTGTAATGTTGCATTCTGGTCTATCAGAGCTGTTGTCAGTGGAGGAAATCTCTACAACGTACTGTGGAGGGTATTTTCACCACAGAAACTATTAACCTTGTAGTTTCTTTGTGTCTCTCTGTAGTCATGTTGAGATGCTTTGTAATTGCTCTGTGTCTCTGTGTAAGAATTATGAGTCACTTTTCAGTTGCTTTATGTCTTTCTGAAGTCATTTAGTGTTTCTTTGTGGATGTATTGCTCATTTTCTTTCATGTTTTTTTTGCTTCTTCTTGTATCTCTTTTTCGCTTTTTGCATCTCTTTGTAGTTTTTCCTGACTCTTTGTTGTCTTTTTTTGTGTGTCTCTGTTTAGTTGTTTTTATTTTTCTTTGTGGTCATATTGAGTCTCTTTTTGATTGCTATGTGTCTCTTTGAAGGACATTTTGTAGCCGAATACCTGTGACTGGTACTAATTCAACCATAATTCATAGACAAGCTTAAGTCACAAAAATGGGCACCTAAACCCTTTAAGTCTTGGGTCTGTCTGGTTTCGATTTCAAATCACACTGTTTGAATCTTTAACTATGCATTGGAAGGACTTTGTTTGACATACTATATAGAAAAATCGTCATTTTGCGTAGAAAAAACACCACCAAACAATAAAAGAATACCTGAAATATAGGAAATAAAATATTATAAATTTGTCTCCCTGATGTGGCCAGATGTTTCTCTTTTCCGCTCCGTCTGTTTTGAAAAAGAAAGCGGCCATATTATTCGTAATGATGAATGAAGATAAAGACCCGCGGCGGCAGAGCTTCTCGTCAGACACACTAATCTCCTGTCGGTAACACTCCAGCAGGGATTCACCGATGACTCCACTTCACCTCCCATCAGGCAAAAATCATCTGAGGACAGTTGAAGTGTGCCTGTCCTTGATCTACCTGTCTTACGTCTTTTACTCTCACAGTTTTCCATCTTATTTTGGACCCAGTGCTCATGAATGAAGATTTAAATCTTGAGCTCAGTCGGGGAAGCTCTAAAGATGGCTGCTAAATTGTCTTGTATTCTTTTTTAAGGACAATATGTAAGGACCAATGTCACGTGTCATTGTATTTATACTTAAAGTTAATAAGCGACTGTTGTGCACCGATACAAATGCTGCATTTCACTGGTAGTCTTTTCTACTTTGTACACTTGTAATCAGCGCTCTTATTCTTTATAGGCCGGCGGATGGTAAGCTACACTTTTATTGTGATGGTTTCTCAAGTGTCTTGGAAACTGAGGTCAAACTTCCAGCAGTAACATAATCACCTTTCTATTCTACTTGCAGCTTGCACATCAATCTTTCTTTCACAACGATACTGTACACGATCGTGTTACCTACTCCAGTCCAGATTGAGAATCTGATGTCTCACACACATAATTGAGTCAACTCTGCAGATGGGTTTGAAGATGATAATATACGGAAAAATATATAAAAATGCAATTGTCAGGATTATCAGCAGTAGAAGGAAATACACTCTGAAGCAATACTTCACATGAAATAACTGCGGTGTGCGATACAAAATGAACACACACCTCAGCAAAGCAAAGCAGGAGAAGCAATAACGACCAACAATCAGTTTGTACAGAGAATTCAGTATTGGGTTTTTTATTAAATTTGTTCAATATCTGTTAGAAGCAGCTCACATTCGCTCACATTGACAAGCTTTGGGAAAACGTTTTCCATGATGCCATATGTCCAATGAATTATGAAATATTTTAAGGGGGGTTGACACAACATTCAGTCTGCATTATTCCCGTTTTTAGCTGCACCCTCACATAAAGCCGGCACCATCTCCCAGTCAAAGCTTGCCACATGGCTCTGCCAGTCTCCAGCTGGGACCAGCTGGGACCAGATGGAACGGGCCATCCACTGACACGGGACATGGATGTTGACATGGATCCCAGATGGGTGGTATCACATAAGGTCCAATTGTTAAACCGTATGCATGGTGAGCGCAAACAAAGTTATGATCAGAAATTCCAAAATACATGTGCAGTGAAGAGCCAGTCTGTCTGAGTCCTAGAAACAAAAGTAAATGTTGAAGATTACATAACTGGAGTTTTGTAAATTGAACAATAATGTGACAATGGTGCACGACAAGGGTGTGATACTCTTTCTGTATTTTTTTTTTTTTTTTAACTTAAACTAAATCAAAGTGTTACTCCATGTGATTCGGATTGTTTATCTAAAGTTCACTTTTTTGGAGACACACATGACATCCTGACCTGAACCTTGTGGCGACTGTGTCTCAGTGGTTAGCATTGCAGTCTATCTCAGAAGGCGGTGGTTCGTAAAGAGCGAAAATGTAAGTTGTTTTGAATAAAAGCGTCAGCTAAATGTAATGTAACAGTTGAGAGGCATTGAAAATGTGATTTATACATAGCTGTGAAAGGAAGAAAAGAAGCTATAATTGATTCAGCCCGCAGCTAACTGTGCTAACAGTGCTAACGGTGCCCACAACAACAAAAGCAAGGGTGGGTGCATCCTCGACTGAAGCGCTGGCAGCCAGTGGTCCACAACCACATGCACTAACATGCACTAAAGGCCCGCCTGGCTAAGCCAATAAAGTACCACGAAGCTTGGATTACAACACAACCTAACTCTCTGCGTCAGTTTGACATTAAACATTATATATAGACACTATCTCTTTTTACGTTGAGCAAAAAGTTGTTTGCTGCTATTAATGTCGCATTAGACAGCTTTAAAACGGGATATGGTGCCTAATATAGTCCGGTTAAAAAGGCATCTGGGGACCATGTGTTGCTGCTGTGCCCTGGTCAGTGATCATACTGAAGCAGTTACAACGCAATGAAGTCATTATAAACTTGCTCATTGTTCAGGTTTTATTTCATGCAAACGCATCGATTTTAGCACCACTGTTTATTAGCCTAATGTCCTCGCAGGAGGGGACGGCTGAAGCAACGGGGTAAAGATCCCCTGTCGGCAAACAATTTCTTATGTGAAAGAAATGAAACCTGTGCAACACTGCAAAATTGATGACAGAGTATATTTATACATGTGTTTGTGAGTGCTGGCATGCTAGGATTAATTCCTAATGTGTGAAATCAGTGTGCAATAAACACTGTTTCTCTCATCCGCCAATCCCCAGTTTGAAAAAGAAATTCCTGCGTGTGATGTTCCGTTTCTTTTGGGTTTTAAACTAATTAAACCAGCACATTAAATGTGATGCAGCGATTTGATACACCTCCAGACTTTGCTTGGCAATTACAGTAGTTGTGCTCCACTATACCTGCCAGTTTGCAGCCATGAGATAGTGCGTCTGACAGCAGGCCGAGAGGATGCAGCCCTCGAGACGGAGAGGTGATTAACCACAGAGGAACAACAGGGCACTGGAAGAGCCGGCTTCTGATATGTGATATGACAGAGAGTACGGCATGATGTGATTAGTCTGATTGGTCTTCTTGCACCCTCAAGTGGTGAAACGCTGACATAAGAGAGAAGACATGGCAGCTGATGGTTTTTTTTAGTTTGTTTCACTGTGCCAATGAGCACCGAACTCTGCTTTGCATTCACTGTGAGTAAGTTTGTGAATCGCCAGACAGAAAAGATTTTAATCTTCCGACGCCACTCGGCATGAGACAGTAAGTCTGGTAGTCTGAGACAGCAAGATGAATGACTTGAAGTTGCTCCATAAACAATCACTGAATGGCTTATTGATTATGATTAATGACGGCTAATGTTGGCATTTTATTGAGTGAAAATTACTGGAAAGGCTTGCGGGTCACCAGAAAATCATGACGAATGAACAAATGACGTTATTTGATTGTGGCTACAAGACAGCACAACCTCATATGAACCTCATATGATACTACAACAATACGACACAAAACAAACTATTCATTTTCACAATTAACTCCTCAGACCTTCATGTTGTCTAAAACTAAATAACTGGCACACAAATTGGCCTCGAATACAGGAGACATCTGAGTACATACTAATAATAAATACACCGCCCCGCCTTGCTTCCCAGGCCTTTGAGACAGCAATCTGTATTAGGGTTTTGTGGAGCCATTTCAAGGAAAATCAACTCAGGTAAATCCTCAAAGCGCGCACAACGAGGCAGCTCACGATCCGTTTTGAACCTCAGTGGCCAGAGGAACAATAGCAGTTTTTAACTGTGCAACTAAAGATCTTTGGCTTCTAAAAAGACAATATGGATCATATGATTTAGAACCAATCTTGGTTTTGATATACTGTAAAAATTGTGATATTTGCGAGCAATGCTCTCTTTGGCAGCAATGTTCTCTTCACTGGCGGTTAAAGGCTTTGCAGAATGTGGCGGAGGGAGAAATTATTCTATAGTGGGCCACTTTACCGTCACAGTTCGGCTTTTGTTGACAGTAATTCCCAGCCTGGGGCACTTGTTTACTTCTGCAGCTGCGAGGGAGCTCTGAGAGGTTGTGAGGCGCCGCAGCTAAGAATCAATGAAACAACTTCACGCTGAAGTGTTGCAATTGAGGCTGCAGAAAAACTACAAATCTAAATGGATTGCCCAAAGTGGACGATTAAATGGATGAAACTTCTGCGACTCCGAGGGATCATCGTCTGAATGCAAACTCCTCCACTGGACTTGGTATTCACACGTGAAGACATGAATCCAACACAGACACTGTGGACAAGTGAAGTGTTGCTCCATGAAGGCCGTATTACCTGCCAACAAAAGTTTTGCAATCACTGCCATGGGCCAACTGCTGTTTCATATTAGTTACACAGCATTACATGAGAAGAATAGGAGGAAATGAAATACATCCTGCTTCTTTGGTTGTCACAATGAGAGGCAGGATGAATGGTCAGTAATCTAAGCTGTCCCCTGTGAGCAGGATATTACATAGGTTGTCTCTAAAGCACAGTGATGTATGGCTTTCACACAGCTTATAAACTCCAACATCAATTTAGCCTCACTTCCAAATAATCACTGCCGGCAACTTATGTTTCCTCATCGATCACTGATGACTTGTACAAATCCCGGGGCCTCAAAAGGTGCTGAGCAGAAGGAAAATGACGAATCGCGGCTCCTGCGAAGCACCGCTCACATAATGCGTCACATGATGGACGCTGGAGGGCGGAGGAGTGTAATGAACTGACACATTGCTTCAGTGAACATGGCAGGAAGGATGTGCTGGACTGCCAAGCCAAATACACTCAGACCCCTCCTATCAGTTTATGGATGTAACGGATCCAGCAGGCGCACGCCGGCCTCCATGCGGACCTTCGGTTGTGCCACGTGCACAGGAAACTGCACGGAGCCAATGTGCTATACGCACAGAGGGGTCAGGCTTTTGGAGAGAGCCGAGGGGCGTGCACGCGGCACAACCATTCAGGCAGCTCGCAGAGGAGAGATGAGGCCAGAATGAGCATTGTTCTGGGCAAACAGCAGGAAAATGGCTGTTAACAACATCACCATGTGATGGCAGGGACGACTCAGGCAACTGAAGAGAGACGCACGTTGATGGTCTCTATTTATTGGAGCACAGCTTTTTATTTTTTCAAATTGACACATTCATTGTTTTATAGGAGGAAAGGCCTCTTGATGATGGTGACATGTCACACTTTCTTAATCTGTTAACCAGACACATTTAGTTGTAACTTCCTTGGACGTAAATATGGGGAATATTCTGCCAAAATAACTATTTTGTAACCAGTTCAAACATTCAGCCGTTTTGTGATTGAGGTTCCTTTCTGGCAACAGCAATGTAACCTTTTTTTTTTTGCCATGAAAGTTATTTTCCAACCTTGGAAATAGGTCTTTTGTCAAATAGTAGTGTGACAAAACGATCCCAGCTCCATTTACTGGCTCTTTCCAGAGCTTTCATCCGTAACACAAGGTCTGGTCTTGGATCTGTTGACATGCAAGCTCAGTAGCTCTTCCGATTTTATCCGTGGCAGTGAGGAGATTAAGAGCTTTGCCTTATGTGATATGGCTGAAAGCGCCAGAAAAAGCTATGAATGGAACTTGATTTGGGCTTATGATTTTGTTGATAGGATAATTTCATTACTTTAAAAACTTTTCAAAACCAATCCCCCCTCGGGGTAAGACAATTGAGCGATTGTTGAAACTGTAGCTTGCTTTACGAAATAAAGCCTCAAACTGCTGTATTTGGATGTATTGAACACCATAAGTGATATACAAGTGAAATATGGTACATGAAACAATTTAAATGTCACAGATGTGCACAAATGCAAAATTCGGAGATCTCGCCTGAATGTTTTCTGCACTAAACGCTCTCTAACTTTGTTCTGCTTCATTTTATCAAAGTCATACTTTGCAGAGAGAAGGTTCACATATTGTGTTGTGATCTGGATTAGAGTTTAGACCTTCCAGCTGCTTCATTCAAAAGAAATAATAACCCTGAAAGTGCTTCTTTTCTTTTTCGAGTGGACCTGAAACCTTTTCTCTTTTTTTCTTTCTGTGTGTTATCTTCATTTACTCTACAACTAGTAATATACAGATATTTACACATCTAAACAAAATCTACCTTTTATTAGAACACCAACATTATTCAAATCTCCAGTTCCTGATGTGCGTCCTGTGGAATTAATTTTAAGCTTCACTTACAAAGTTAGTCTGGTTTTTGTAAAGATGCAGCGGGCCCTATTCAGAATACTGGTATCAGCCTCCCAAAAAGCAAACAAAAGTAAACGCGGAGCTGAAATCAAGAAACTGACACAAAACAGACTCTTATCAAGTAAATGGTGAATCTTTAATGTTTCTTAAGTTGCAAAAAGTTTCTTTGAATGGCATGACATGTGGCCAGAGCGCACAGAGCGAAGGTCGGGGACGATTAAAGATGGATGGGGAAGCAGTGTCAGGAGGCGTGGGCCGGGTGCCAAAGGTGTCGTCTGCTCAGGTGTCACTGGCTGGCCGTGTGAAGAGAGAGCAGAGAACAGGAGATCAACAGCCGTGGACGTATCGGATCACCTGGCGGAAAGACACATTCAGCTGCGTCGTCTGGACAAGACAACAGGTAAGATCTCTGTGAGGCTTTGATGGAAAACTAGTGAGCGGAGGGAAAAAAAGAAAGAAGACTTCAAACACCTTAAATAGTCATTCGAAAAAAAATCCTGTTATTTTTTCACGTGGTATGAAAAGCAACGGGACACAATATAAGTCATTCCTGTTAACTTTTTGTTGTTGAATAGTTCAGTAATTAATTGGCTTTAAATAAACACATTTCAAATGAAGATATTGATTTTAATACACCACATTTGAAAGCTGCAGATTAAGATTGTACGAACGAAGCATCTAATCTTTGTATAACGTGTGATGCATTGTTAAATATAAAACTACGCAGGTTAACAAGCAGAACATGAGCTCTACCTGGTCAAGCTACAATGCTCTTAATGGGATGTGCTTGATACTTAAAAGCAGATTTTGCTGATGGTAAATGTATACTCGTTTTGTTAGTGGAGTATTTTTCAGTGAGGAATTGCTCTTTGTACGACTCACATCCTGATGCCAGTGGAAATAGAAAAAAAAAGAGGAATAAATCCATCCTTCATTTAAGAAGACAGCATTTTAAGATCATGAAATAGCCTCAAACTGAAGGCGAACTAGATTACAGATTGATCACCAACACATGCCGCTTTATTTAGTGGTGGAAACGCTTCTCTGCGCAGCCACTAAAGGGTGCAAGAAACTGTATATGGCAACGGCAGTCAACAGTTTTAAAGTGAAGAGCTAGAAAAACAACTTCTTGACCACACCAGCCCCGTTTTTCTTGCTATTTGCCATCTGAGGCTGAGGTGCACTCATGCATGCGTACATAGGCTGCTAATCTCAGGACATGGCTGCCTGCCTGCTGCCTCCTGTCCCAGAAGCACTCAGCCCAGCAGACGACATGGCGGTGGATGAAGTGATTAGGTTACAGAAAGTCTAAGTCACTGACAGGCTGTGAAAGGGAACAATGGAGGCTTGTTAGTTTACAGGGGGGGGGGGGGGGGATCAATGTCATCTTAATTCAGTTTCCCCAAGGTGGATTTTAACACGAGTCCCAGGTGAGTTGAACCACAGGCAGAAGACATAACCCAATTTCCCCTGCACGCATTAGTCTCAGTACTTTATCTTCTCCTCACCAGAATGAATTATGACCTCCATGCTTTCCCTCACACTTCTGTTGCCTGATCATTGGTTACATCACAATAAACAGGTAACAATGCTAATAACATTAACCTGGTTTCATCCACATATCACGTCATGTTTTTTTCCTAATTAGCAGACAGGTATTGTCTCTCGCAAATGTAACAGACGTTATTTAGTCTAGCGTAGCATTTAAACCTCTTAAAACCACAAACTGTCGTTTTTAACTCCTCATTGTGTAATGAGTGAGCTTCAGGTGTTGATGTTTTTTAACTTTGGTCAAAGCCAAGCTTACCGTTTCCCATGCTATCACTCTTGATGCTAAGCTAAGTTAACTCTGACTCGTACTAAACCCTCGGACATAAAAGTGGTCTACATCTTCTAACGGTATTTTCAGTATTCATTCATTCACTCATTCATGAAACTCTGTATTAAACTAAACTCTAAACTTCATATAAAAAAACACACATTTTAAGGGCTTTATGTTCAAATAAATAAGTTTCTGTTTCTGCATCAGGAGGACTCGATGAGGAGAATCAGGAGAAACAGCCACACCCTCCTCCAGGACCTCTTGAGGGTCCACGGAGGAGACAGAGATACTCCTGTAAGAGTCCAGTGTTCATGACGTCTGACTGTCGGCTCCACAGCGTCATTGACGACATGTTCATCTTACAGAACCCGGCTCCGCCCGGGAGAGACGCTAACATGATCGCCAGCCTGATCAGAGCGAAGAGCAAACTGCTCCTGCTGGAGAACCCCGACACCGTGGAGCTCTACAAGGTCAGAACTCAGCTTTTGAATAATGCATACTGATAATAATGTGAATATGAATAATAGTAATAATCATTGTTGTTGTATTACAGGGAGTGGTATTTTAACCTCATTACAGGTTGAGAGCTCCAATTCAATTGAAAACATTTTTATACTTTCGTTCAACATCCTTTTACACCTCAAAAGGCAAACCTAAAAGTACTCTGAAATCAAACTTTCAAGTAAATACTTGTGACAAAATACTCTGCAAATCCTAATAACTGGAGAAATCTTAATGATGTAATTGAAAGATAAATACTTTTCATGACATTTGTTTTACTTGAATATTTATGAGTAGAACAGAAATTCTCGGTTTCCTTCCGACCCAAGCAGGCACCTGACTGATTTATAACCAGATATATAAATCATTTTTCTCCTGTTATTCAGGTTTACATTCAGGTTGAACGTGATGTAAGATTGGTTCTCCTCTTTGATGATTGCATGTACCCAACATGCAGCTGGAGGATGCAGCCGCCCGTCCCGGCAGAACTGGTAAAGGCGATGTTTACCTCCCAGCCATCACAACGAAAGCGTCAAGCCTAAACTCAATGAGAGGGTCTCTGAGTCAGTCCTGTCCTTACCTGTACGACAAACGAAGAGGATCTTTCTCCTCCGTTGCCTCTCAGAAAAACGGAGGTCACCCTAAGAAACAGGTCATTTCACATCTGTTAAGTGAAAATATGTTGACACTTCTTCTCAAAGGCAAAACCATTTCTTCACCTTTCCCCATCCTCTCTCTTCTCATCAGAGTAACACAAAGGCACAAAAACAGGCAAAGAAATCCAACGTCACCGTGACGATGACCTACCTGGGGCAAGGTCGTCGGGGGTCAGGGTTGGGGTCAACTCAGGATGAGCTGAAAATACTCCAGCAAGTCAACGGAGGAGAGAATATCTGCGTCTTCAAAGGAGCGATGACTCCGGGAGGTAGGAGCTGTGTTTTTTTTTGTTTTTTTCAAGCTGTTTTATGGCACAAAAACAAGTATTTAGCCTTTAAATACAACTCCTGATCGTCATGCCAGGGGTGTAAAGTGGGAGAGGGCCGATGGCTCCTCACCCACTTTACTTCTGGAAAAAGTCCATATTTGAACTCATTTTGATGAACGACATCTTGAAAGAATTGAATCTTGCGTTGTTTTCGACACAATCACAGGGATCTCTTCAGTGGTGGTTCCTGCTGCAGTACATAGCACATTGTGTCATGATGACTCACACAGAGACTCACAACGTGAAAACAACACCGGCATCTCGCCGGCTGGTTCAAAAATAACTCTTTGAAATGTATTTGTTGGGGGTTATGCTGCGTGCACACTCCGACCAACTAAGTCAGTTTCCACAGAACAATTACACGAAGCTTCAAAAGTGACGTCTGACACAAATGATCAGATGACAAATGAACAAAATCAAAGCTCAACTTTTTACAGCGCTCCAATGGAAACCACTTTCATACCGCCATCTAGCGACTGCGTCTGGAGTGATCTTCGTCCAATCCGAAGACAAAGATTGAAACCAATTAAATCTGGTGATGGAACGGTGACTGGCGCTGCCCGCAGGACAGCAGTGACAGATGTTGTGCACCAGAGGGCGGTCCTCGCCCTCAAAGCAGGGTTTTTCTCCTGCAGGCTTCAGTTTCAGAGAGATATTCTGCGCAAAGTGATGTAAAAGTGCTCGCAAAAAGTAATTTGCTTGCTCGGCTATTTCAGTAGCACGTGCTCGGACCTCATTTGTGTTCGATGATATCGACTTTGACCCCATGTTAGAGTCATTATAAAAAAAATCCATCGCCAACCGTGAGGTGTTTTCTTACATTGAACAAGTCCAGAATAATAGGAATAGAGGTGTTGAAGCTTTCGCCTCTTTCCACACATTTAGTGACTCATCTGGCCTCAAAGCCACCCTGTCAAAAAGGATGATGACACGGCCTGAGGCACAGTTGGAGATGAAAGGAGGATGGAAAGCTCATTTGTGACCTGAGAGACAACCAGCACATAAAAAAAAGTCAGCGGACAAGCAGCTGGTACATGATACACACTGTACAGCTGCCACTCCGGAGAGGGGATCACTGTGTCAGGCAGATCCAGAAAGAAAGAGGTTTTGGATTTCAGCTGGGAACTGTGAGAGTGTGATCCTGTTTATGAAACTGCTGCGTAAAATGTAGAAGAAAAAAAACATACGGGCGCACAGACCGAAAGTCTATATATGATTTAGTAAAGTTATTATTCATAGGTCATGTCTGTGTATTTACTTTTTATTGATTGCATTGGTTTTAAGCTTTGTGTACTGTATTGTTCACACACACAACGAAAGTGAATTGTCCTTCGTTGTATTACGGTGGAAACAGAAAGCGTAGAGATTGATACCTCACAAAACTGAACCACGAACATGAAGAGACAAAAAGCAGGTTTTGGTGATCTGGGTGAAGCACCCTAAACACTCTGGACATATCAGGATGTTTTATTTTCTCCTTTGATATAACTTCCCTGGCTATTAATGAGCTTACAAATCACTGAACAGGATGGCAGAGCAACAAAACAATATTCCTCCTGAATTGGACTCAGATCTCAGCTTTTACAGCCTGTGACAATTCTTTTTATGGCTTTCTCAAATCTCAGCAGAACTGAGACAGCATCCCCCTTTGGTTGGATCGCTTCTAGCTCGCAGACGTAACGCAATACAGCTAAGCAGAGTGTTGATGTTTGTTTCGAAGCTTACTGAAAGACTGTGAATCTCAGAAACAATCTGGATGTGATGACTCTTTGGCAAATAGGTGGTGGGAACCTTACGATCAGTGTTTGTTAAGTCAGTATGAATCAGCAACACACTGAACCTACTGGCTCAGAAGCGATTTCCGAGGGGTTGCGAGTGGCTATGAGGGTCACAAGCCAACAGCATCAGGGACCACTGCTGGGAGCCATTTCCTGATGACGCTGCCAACCGGGAACTTAAAACACAGGGAAAATCATCCCTGAGCCCGTTGACCTGCACAGCAACACAAGACAAAAAAAAACAAAAAACACGTTAAATCTGTTAGAGCGATCACACCCGATCATCTTCAACCTTCAGAGCAATTCCAGGGTCATAAATATGCAGGCCGAGAGGTTACATTAGGGGCGGTCTGTAGAGAGATCGAGCCTTTCGACAGCGTGCTGGGTCAGCGATTTATAGTTACCCGACCCGTTATGAGGGCCAATCCGCACAACCAAGAAACTACTAACTACCACACACACACACACACACAGACATACACATACGCGCACACATTATTTCTTTAAATAAATGATGGCATATTCAGAACGCTGCTTTGTTATTTTTTTGTCGTACTTTCTGTTGAGATTGGCCCAAATTCATCAGACCTCGGGGACGGTTTATGTGAATCTATTCATCAGATTATGGGCCCCTTTGTTCAAAGAAGAATTCGCAACCTAATGGGTGCCTCAAATTATACAAAATGAATGTTTAATGGAACAATACAAAATGTTCTTTGGTGCTTTTGTCGTACACAACAATGATTGCTGGGTATCATAGATGTGTTAATGTTGTCCGATGTAAAGTCTTTATTCAATCATGCTGCTACGATACACGGTGCTAGTGTCTCTCCAAAACCTGTCAAGACTGCATGAGAGCGAGCAGTCTCTCCTTTCAAACATGAAAGCGGCGGTAACAAAGGTGTTTTTTGTGTGTGTTTGCGTCACTAGCGTGCACTTTGGGCACCTCCTATTAGTGTGCACTGGGGCCCGTCATAACTACCGTCTTCCACGGAGCTTTTAATGACACTCTCCTTCTTGTCTCTCTCAGAGCAGTTCCAGTTCGTCTCTCAGAGGCACAGAGGTTTCCCCTTCAGTGCCACCTTGTACGTCAACGGCATCATGGTGGCCCGAATCAGTTCCTGCTGCGAGTACCGCTACGCTCCCGGCTTCCAGCAGGGCAGGAAGAGCTGCTTCCGATTGGCTTGGCTGGCCGGCGGGATCCCCTGTTACAGGTCAGATGCGGCAAAGCATGGGCAGAAAACCAGAAAGGAGTACCCGTCCAAACTGATGGGGTGAACCCTCGGCTCTGCAGATGTGATGTATTGTTGGGGGGGGGAAGTTTGCCTACTGCGCAACATGAGGGACGGGTGTTGGTGTTGGTACAGGGGAGGAAATGTGAGTCACAACAAAAGCACATTTTTCATCTTTTTCAGATGTACAAGTCTCAGAAACAAATACAGCTCCTGCCAGCAGCTGAACAACGGCACAAAGGAAAACCTCATTCTCCCTCTAGACCACAGCCCTGGCAACGGTACAAAGCCTGGAAATGAGTGTCTACATTTTCCATTACTTCCTAAAGCTTATTCATCAACATTTTTTTGACACTAGGCCCAGTCCTTGATTTCAATGGACTGCTTTAAATACAAAATATCCCACAAAGCCTTTTTTCTTCTTCTTCTTCTTCTTCTTCCTCTTCCATTTGTGTCTTATGTCTCCAATGCAGGCACCCTGGAGTCACGTCCATC
This sequence comes from Clinocottus analis, assembly GCF_023055335.1. Taxonomy (NCBI): domain Eukaryota; kingdom Metazoa; phylum Chordata; class Actinopteri; order Perciformes; family Cottidae; genus Clinocottus; species Clinocottus analis. The sequence goes on along the minus strand of NW_027176229.1, from coordinate 6,090,901 downwards.
ATCCCCTCTGTTTATCCCAGCCAAACCAGAGAAGAAGTCAGTGAGGAGGACAAGAAGACATATCAAGGAAGGCGGCGGAGAAGGATCGACGGACAGCGAAGACCCCGCCGCAGCTGGGATGAAGGAGGCGTCCAAGAAGAAACGACGCAAGGGTCAAACTAATCAAAAAGAGAGCAAAGGTAAAGTTGCAGGGAATAAGAGGGAAGATGGACAAGAGAGCAAGGGCTCGGAGGTCTCGCGGAGGTCAACAGCGACAGCACAATGCGAAGACCATCCATTGTCCGCCAGACAAGAACATGGGCAGCAGAGAACCAGCGATGTCACAGAGCAGCCGCGGTCAAACAAGACAAGCAAAGTTCCCGGTGAGCACCGTTCTTTCTTTCTTTAAAGCTGCTGTCATTCCTGTAAGAGAGGATAGAAAACTAGAGAAGAATAAGAACCATCATGTGAAGCTACCTTCAATCCATCTGCATGTGGTATTTCCATTTAATGTTCTTTGTTGGACGAAAGAACAAGAGTTTCGTTGACTTTCTTCTTTGTTTTTGTATAGATTCATTGCAGTATGAGGAAGCGCTGACTAAGCAGAATGGAGAGAAACAGAAGGAGCTTGGATCAAATGGGAAAAACAGAGACGGGGAAAGACTGAAGGACTTCTATGAAGAATGCGTGGAAATGAGCGCCGCGTTGGAGCGCGGCCCACACAAACACAACTGGTTCAAGGCAAACAGTGAGTAGAGAAGCGGCAGCGCGGCAGAGGAGCGCGCTGGAATCCCTCCGGAGTGTTGTAACGGATTTACATAACACACTTTGGCAGAAGAAAAAAAAGTGATGCACTGAGCAATGTCTGGGTGAAGGAAGATAGATGACAGTCAGTGTTCAGACACACACACACACACACACACACACACAGTCTCATGCGGATCTGTTTCTCTATTGAACACGGGTGATGCTGGAACAGAATTTTCAGATGTTATTATTACATCCTCACATCTAACAGTGGGTATCAATATCCCAGTGTGCACTTCAGGACAGACAGTCTCATTGCGCCTGAGTTGTTCTTGTGTCCCTTTCCCACGCCAAGTCCTGGAGAGGCGGCGGCTCCAGAGGAGGCTGTCGTCGTGCCCCGAAGCTCCGGTCTCAGATGTGGAGCGCAGTGCAGAAAGTGACACGGTCCCACGGCCTGACGGAGAGCCAGCGGAGGAAGAGGACAGGGCCAGCCAGAGCGCTGGCAACGGCGAGCCCGCGAAGGAGCGAGACCTGCAGGCGCAGGTGTGTTCGTACGGCACAAACGACTGCAGAGAAGCGGTGTTTTTGCCAGAAAAGCTCTTGGCATCGAATCACTGGCATTGAAGCCCTTGAAATAAGCGCATCCTTGGACCACGCAGAAGTGCACCCTCGTTTGTGCCAGAACCTGTAATTTAAGTGACAGTAATACACGTGAAGTGTGAACATCCAAACAACTTGTCCTTGAAAGTGGTACATTTCTCGTTTGACAGAAAGTAGTCGTCCAGTAAGATGCCTTCATGAGATGATCAGAAGAAAACATTTCAATCAATGACGCAGCAGAAAAGATGATGATTTCACACTTCTCAAGGTTATCGACACTAACAGAGAAAGGGCGTTCTCTCACTGTGACGCAACATGTATTTGACTTAAATCTGATTTTAAAGGGCAACCACAGAGAGGTTGACACACAAATGACTGCAACAAATGGTCACTGAGGTTATCAGGGACAGGCAGGCACTTTGGCTCGCTCGCACCCATCATGATGAAAAAGCTTCCAACAGCACCGGGAAAATTCCTCAAGGTCTAGCAGTGGATGTGGCCGGCAGCCAGACCATATGTCTCTCTGGACTCTCGGCCCGTCTCTGCGTTTAGAAAACCTGCAGCACCTGTCCCGCTCACGTCTCATTCCCGGCCAACTTTTTGCCATCACACTTAAGAAGCGGAGTACTTTTATCTTTGGGTCATGGTGCAGCGTGTCTTTTCTGTCGGACCGTATCGGATTAAAGTATATAAAAACTCCCAACAACATATTTTCATAGCCATGGCCTTGAAAATCAGTCTGCAGCCCAGTGGGTACAACTTTAAAATGCATGGCCATTATTTATTTATTATTTTGTGTAAAGATAACCTTTTGGAGATATTTCTTAACTGTCTACTAACATCTTGCACCGAGCCAATACTGTATTCTTCAGCACGCTCCAATGTCCTCTTGGTTTGTAACTGTAGCTGGACGCCATGGTGTCGGTGCTGAGCGAGTCCGCTGAGGTGGAGCAGCTGGTCCTGAGGAACACGGACCTGACAGACGACCTTCTGCTGAGCCTGGCGTGCGCCCTGAAGAGCAGCATGTCCGAGGTCACGCTGCTCAACCTCAACCTCAACCTCATTGGCCCATATGGCGCCCACATCCTGCTGGACGTTCTGAGAGCGAAGCCTCAGGTCAGAGGCTTACAGTAAGTCCAGGGCGCCGCTCATCCACAATCTGGTTCAGAAAAAAAAAACATACTGAATAGCAAGCAGATCCAGGAACATGTGTTTTTCAAAAGGGTTCCAAAATGACTTGAGAAAAGAACACAATAAAACTGAAGAGACAGTAAAAAGACGCGGCTAATACAAGGCCAGCCTCGTCGTTGCAGAATAAAACCTTCGCCTCTCACTGTTGAATTACGCAATCCATCTCTTTTATGTGAATAAGAAATGCCTCCAGTACCTTACCTCTCTGAGTTATTTTCTTTTCCCGCCACGAAATATAGAGAATGTGCAAGAACTTGTCTTTGTGACGGAGGCATTTTGAGCGATGCAGAGACTTACAGTGCATGCTGACATGTGTGAGATCAAAAGAAAAGCGTGGGTTTGAGAGGAATAGATCAACACTTTGGGAAATACGCTGCCGGAGAGGTATACCAGAAGATTAATACCAATCTGTGATATGTCCATTAAATATAAAGCTACTGGTTGCTGGTCTCTGCCAACAATAAGTCTGACACGTAACCTTGAACTGTGGTTTATTCACAGTTTTTGTGTGGATTCAACAAAGATGAGATGCTCAACTGTATTTCTTTAGTGTGTACAGCAGATCAAACATGTCGCTGTAAGGAATGAGAGTGTTTGTTGAATCATGATGAATATGCACGTATGAATTTCAACAATAATCCTGGAGGCATCGTTTCAAACACGTTGGCAGGTGTTCAATCCTGAGACCTTCAGATATTCGTCCCAATAACATCGTCCATAAGATCGCTCTCCCGTGAGATGCAACGATCTTGAAACTGTAGAACACACAGATACAAATCATTTATTTGATCAGTGGGAAAAAAGAAATGGATTTTGGAGCTTATAATTTACATTTTGCAGAAGGCAAAACTTTCTGCAAGGACATGCACCCTTTGAAGGGAGCAGTTCATGGAGGAATTTAAATAAATCTTCATGGTTACCCAATTTTTCCCCCTCTTTTTTCCCTCTTCTCTTTCCACAGCCTGTTTGGAAACAAGCTGCGTGACCACGGAGTGCTGACCCTGTTGAATGGAATAGCTGAGCTGCAGGAGCAAACGGCGAGAGCTGCAGCTGCCCTGCAGCAGGCCACGCTTCTCCCGCCGGAGCCGAACGTGCTTCTTCAGCTCCCCGCCGGGTGGAGCTCTTTCAGGGCGTTTGCGCTTCTAGAACTGGATATCGGGGGAAACGGCCTGAGCAGCGGCGGGGTAAAAGTGCTAGCCTCCTACATGAGGCACCACTCGAACCTTCGGTACTTGGGGCTGGCGCAGACCCGCGGCGCCGATCTGGCGGCGTGGAAGGAGCTTTTCGACAGCCTCAAGGGGAGCAGCTCGCTGACCCGGATCATCCTGGACGAGAACAACCTGGGAGACCCGGGGGTCAGGCTGCTGGCCGACGTGGTGAGGGAGAACGCGAGTCTGCGGCAGGTGGACCTGGACGGGAACGGCGTCAGCGACGTGGGAGGAAACGACATCATGGGGGCGCTGCTTTGTCGGACGCGGTTCCCGCTGACGCATCTGAGCCTTCAGGAGAACGACATCAGCGCGGGGCTCATGAGCAGGATACAGGAGGAGGTCAAATATAAATGAATCCTGCAGGAGCGGGAGGAACGCAAACCCACGAGAACCTACGCAACCCAGCAAACAAAGCGCTGACATGAGAGCTCATAAGATTTTTTGTTTACATTTTGAGGTTAGAGAGAATGAAAAAGAACTGACTCATGTGACCTCCACGCACAAAGATGTCTTCTTCCGATACGTGGGTGGCCCCGCTAACAAATGCTGCTTCCTTGTTTAGCCTAGGCAGGTAGTGTAGGAGGCATGTTTGCTTAGAGCCGCGCTGTGGTCTGGATGCGCTTTCAAAGAGATCTCAATGAACTGAGCCTTTTTTTTCCTTGTGGTGAGGTTTCATCTTCACCTTGAGTTTTTTTCTTCTTCTTCTTCTTTTTCTTCTTCTTCTTCCCACCAGCGTTACCGCTCCTGACTCCACACCTCCTACTTTGCTAAAACTGATTCCAGCACACTGATCCCGCTGTCATTTTATTGAATAGTTGTGCTGCCTCCTGACAAAAAAAAAAAGAAAAGAAAAAGAAGAAGAAATAAAAACCGCGGTGATTCATTCCACCCACAGCATTTACAGGTCTTTGGATTGTTTACCCACGACTTCCCCCTCCTCCCAGAACATTTCAGTACCCATCATCCGATCCCTCTCCTCCACGTCTTCAAGTCAAAAGAGTTCTGGACAGCTACGCCGTGCGACGTCAACTACCCTCATTTTGTCATTCTTGTCTCTTCATGTGCGAGACAGCGCTTCCATTCAGAACCAAAGCAATGGGGGAGAGACAGAAAAAAAACTAGGGCAAATTCATATGAATTTCGAGGCCGTCATCTCATTGTTCTATCAACACAGACATTCTGAGAATAACTGTACCTGTGATCAAAGCTTGTCAAAGTGGTAATTATCGTCTCCTCTCGGAGCTGCCAGTAGTGACTGTGCTGAAACCAATCCCTCCATATTTCATCTGCAGCCTGCGCGGATTCCTTCCCGTGGAACTCCGATAAAGACGCTCTCCGAAGCCCCGGGAGGATGACAGATAAATGAGACTGTCGCACCTGAAGATTACATCTGCACCGTCGTATCAGTCTGAATAAGCTCTTATTGTGGTGCCGTACATTCAAAACTCTGTGCAGCCAAGAAAAGTTGTCTAGTTTGGCTTGAGGTCAATTCTTTGTATCTACTATCCTGCAGATGAGCCAGGTATGATTTAGTTATCAGCACAAGAAGTATACACATATATTTTTTAAAGTCCACGTTTCCTTTCTTTTTAACTGACGAACCTTTAAGATCTCAACAGCTACATTTGTCGTAGGTTGAGCACAAAACTAAGTGGTACACCATCATGCCTGGCTGAGCGTAAGCTGGCAAACAAGAGCCGCACTGTAACTCAGCGACTCCTCCGATAAGGCCTCCGCGCTTCTCTGTTACAAGTAAAACTCTGATCAGTGACCCCATTGTCCGTCTGCTAATGTTATCTGTATTTGGCCTGGAACAAATCCTGCTGTGTTACCAGCTTCTTTCAACTGCTCTTCCAAAAAAACACGAGCCTTCAAACACAGGAGCTCAATCTGTTTGGAATTTACAGGTTTGGTTGAGGGACAGTTTCCCCTTTCAGGCCTTTGTAGGTTACTGTATCGTATCTCTTTAGCTGTGCAGTGCTGCAGAAATAACCAGGCTCATTCATCAGTTTTAAACTGATAAGAACTGCCAGTAGCTGAACTGTGACCGCTCTCAATCTTTGTAAAACAAGATATTTCTCCTTTTTTAAAACAGATTTATACACATACTTTGGTCCACAGGGGTTACGTTTCAGACAAACGATGCTGTGCTGTGGGAAATATGGAGAAGTCTTGGGAATTCAGTTTCTTGACTATGGCTTCGGGGCGAAAAACAACACAAATGGGGTGAACGATGGTTACTCACCCTCATGGGAAGTTTAGCAGTTAAGACTTAAGTTTCCTCAGCAGGGTGGTGCATTTCATTTCGGTATATGAAAGGTCAGTGTATGTTTGCAGGGCTACTAACTTCCGATGTCTTTGTAATCATGTAGCTGTGGATGAACCGAGGTAGGTCTTTCTGTTAGTCGAGCTACCATTTTGGTTCAGATAATGATATATCAACTATTTCAATGATTTCCATGACATTTTGTACAGACATTCACGATCTCTAGAAGATGAAGCCATAATGAGCCTCTGGATAACTTGTCAATATGCACATCGTTATCGGTTAGATACTCCACAACATAATCAAAGTTTTATGAAAACTATCAGCACCTAAGTACAGTAAAATATTCAGATGTCATGAGATTATGTCATGAAAGTAAATTGTAACATTTTTTGTTGCTTAAAATCTCTCCACCTTTTCGTGTCACTCCTTGTGGCAAAAACCAAGATGGCGACGGCCAAAATGCCGAACTCCAAGTGGACGACTTCACGGTGACTACGTCCACTTCTTAAATACAGTTTAGTCCATACATTAATGTATTATATTGCGTCTGTAAAGGTCCACTGATCAAAAGAATCAAAGGTTTTTTTTCCAAGGCCATTGCTCCCAGTCTACGTACGTCAAACTAAACATTTGACTATTGGATGGATTGAACCATCCAACAAGCACTTATGAAGAAGCCTCATTTAGTATATCTGTATATGTGCGTACTTTTATAATAAAAGCCTCTAAATGGTTTCTGTGACCTTTAATGAGAAAGTGCACACGGTTGTGTGACGATGCATTTTCCAAGTGGAGAACGTGGACGTTGAGGCTTCCATACTGCGCCATCTCCACCACCACCACCACCACCACCACCACCACCAGCCATAGACGCCGGGCCTGAGTCAGTGTATGACATGAGGTAACGGATGAGCAGGAGTGCTTGTGTGTGTGTGTGGACCTGCTTTCGGCCCACATTCAGAAAGCCAGGTGGTGTTTATGTGTTTACGGAAGCCCCCGGGGGCGGCGGACCTCTGTCAGAACAGCAAACCCTCTGTTGGGACCGTTTAAGTCTGCTCTGTATTAACTGCAGGCATATGCTCATTTGTTTTGTCTAGTCTGTCCAAATCAGACGTCTTTGAGGCCATTTGTTGTTAATTCAAGACCATTTTTTTCCCCTCACAGACACTTGAAACATTGCCTGGCTTTGTGGCTTGATGAATTCATCCACTCTGCCAGTTTATGAAAGCTCATCAGGTAACGGCGCTCAAAGGAGACGATGTTGGGGTCTTGATTGTCAGCAGTATTAAGATCTTATAACGTCTCCGTCTAAACAGCGCCAGGGGATCAGGAAGTTGATGTTGGCTCGCACAGTGTAGCTGAGGATGAGTGCAGAGAGGCCTGGCTGAGGATGAGAGTGAAGGTTTTTCTACATTTGGGGGATGCAGCGCTGCAGCAAGATCTCATTGTGGGGCTTGACCAGAACAGATCCCCTTTTATTGTCCATGGGAGAGCAATTTATAGACTGCATACTGCTGTGACGGCGCTGCAGGAAAAGCTACAGTTACAATATTATTACAGCTATTTTATTCGCTTAAGCCAACAGCAGCACAGGACCCCAACCCCAAAATGGGTCATAAAATAAAAATGAGGGGACGATTAATGGGAAGAAGAACAAGAAAGTGTTTTCTTTAAACTGTATTATATATAATAATAATAGTATTATCAGTTGGGGCTCTGAAAATGATTGAAGTTAAACAATCTCAGGTTTACACACATTAAATTTATAACAATGAGTTAGAAGTTGCTTCATTTTAGGTCAAAAGGTCAAAGAGCCAGAGAGTTAGAACATTATAGGACACAACAAATCAAACCTCATGTGGGAATATTAGGGGGAAACTGAATTAAATGGAAATAATAGAATTCAAGGCAAAGGGCTTAGTCAGGGAGAGAGGTCCATTATAAAAAATTATGAGACTAACAGTTTGTGAGTGTAATGCTTTAGCCTCTAAACCCGTCAAACCATAAACAACTGTACATTCAGCACACTCTGCATTGCCACAACCACTACAGTATGTGACACGGCGCTGCGATGACGATGAATGGAAAGTTGTAGAGTCCGCTCTTTGAACAATGGAGCATGCTGCTGTTTGACATTTGGCAGAAAGAGCAGCTTTTCAATGCGGATTATTCATCAGCGGTTTGATCCTCCGCTCAAATGTCACCACAACAATACGCTGGACTTGGCAGCGGCGGAGGCCTTTCTGCAGCTCCGCAGGGCGAGGAATTGGCAATAATTACCACGTCTAATGTGGCATTCGGAAGAAAAAAAGACTCAGACTTTACGTTAAGCGCTTTTGCTTTTCAAATGATCGTTATTAACCCTTTGTGGAGGATTGAGGAAAAGGAATGAGAGTCTTGGTTGACCACCTCGCTGCAATATTCAGCTGCGTCCAGAGCAGGAGATGTGTGAACTGCTGCAGCATAACACACTGACTCAGATGACTGACGGTTGGAAGACACCTGTGGTGACAAGGAAATTAGCAAAAAGATTTTTACTGACATGTAGCTTGACCCCAAAACATGGCTCTAATGTTTCATTACTCATTATTCGTATGGACAAAACCCTCATGAAAACCTTTCTTCTTTGAAGACTTTTCATTCGACACTAAAATAATAAAAAAAGTCATCCGTCTTCGAAGAAATTTTCTTTTTTTTTCTCTTCTTTTTTTATGTACATTAGTTCATATTTGGGGGCCACTTGGCACACTATACAAGTTAAAATGGTGAATGTCTTCACAAAAAGTGGTTTATTCACACAACAAGCAAACACAGAGCGACCTTATCGTTCATTTGGAGTTGTGCTTCAGGCCAGTCGACGAATGTTAGACCAATATTCCCCCACAGATGTTTTTTCTCGACTGTCTCCATCAACTCCTGCGGGAACTATCTGGGTCTTTAAACGCTCCATTATGTTAATAACTTGTTCTTAACGTTGACAAACCAAAACCATTAGCCAGAAGACGCTCCATGGAGCTGAGGGGAGGATTATGTTTGTGTCTTTACTAACAACCCCTGTGACACATGACACAGAGACTTTTGGTTATTGCTCATAATATAAGCATACGCATTAAAGCAGCTATAAAGAAGACATTTATTGTAAATGTATTGTATGCATTACGGCTAATGTTGACTCACAGTCCAATCTGATCGTCATAAACACAGATTTTATGTTGTATGTTATGTATTGTTGGGACTACATTATAAGCAGATTGTCTTTTTATCAAACACTCAGGCAACAATTGGTCTAGATTGTACTCAGTTTGGAGCAGCAACTGATTCTTATTTTGGTTATTGAGGAGTCTATTTCCACTAACCCAACTATTTTTTATTGATGAATTGACATATTCAAGGTGGTTGTTTTATTCAAACCAGCAGTCCAAATCATAGAAAATAAAGAAAAGCCGCACATTTATCGGAGCAGTAAATTCTTGTGATTTCTTTATGTGAAAAAGTACTAAGACCATGACCTATTGACGTTCAAAATTGTTACCTTTGATATTAAATGAAGTACTTTTCCGCTCTAATGTATTTGTTTATTTGGTTTGTCAATTAAAATCAATAGCTGTTGTGTAGCTATGAAACCAACTCAAAACATTTCCCTAATTAGAAGATATAAAGTTGCATCCTGCGGCGGGACAACATTAAAAACAGAGCGACACCATTATAGTGCTCTAATTTGGACTCACCGGTTGAGAGTGAATAGCACTTTTCTCTAAATTTCCCGTTGTAATGTATGGAATGAGTAAACACAGGACCGGCGCACACACTTACTGGATCCAGCTGTGCCTCGACAGAGGTTGCCGCATTCAGCTGGCCCCAATTCCCCAAGACATGGGAGTAAAACAAAAGACTCAGTGTTTATCGGATAAGACCGCCCATCGCTAGAACATAACTTGAAAGAATACGTGTGCTATTTTCAAAGTCCTTATTGAGGCCTGTTATTAAAATAGAAAAGACGGAGAGATAACCTGAAATCATCCTTATCCGATCTTGTTAAACAAATTATTTTTAGTAGACCCAGAGGTAAATCAAAAGATGAAATGACTTGGACTGAGCACAAATGTGTCTCGTAAATAGTGTGACTGCTCTTTAATCTGAAGATGATTTGTATGCATCTTGTATGAGGAACAGTAGTTATAATGACACTGTCTGTCTGCAGGAAATTGGATGAATTTCCTGCAGACATTGAACTTCTAATATCCATTGTTATGTCAGAGTATACAGGCCAGCTGACTCCTGGTCTGGAATATAAACAGTCACAGCGGCTATCCACACCTGTCACTGGTTATAGACGGGGTCCAAGAAGGCAGTCGTGTGTGATGAGTGGAAGAAAATGCAACTCGTAAAATACCGATAAACGAAAACTTGCTCATGGATGTCTTGTAATGAATTTCACTCTTTCATTTTTTCTTCCACCAGAGCTCATTTACAGTTTCCGGGAAACAGGGTTTGGGCCTCAATAGAGAGGAAAAGCCGTTGCTCGGATACAAAGGAGACTGAACCGCTGTCTGGTGGGACAACGGTCATAAATTTGGGGTGCTCTTGCCTTCAGCCACAGCATCCCAATATATACCAGACTACAAACATCCTGCAAATGAAGAATATCTCTGAAGACTTATCAACAATCAAGTAAATCCATTAGACACGGACCTGTTGGTTCTCACCGTGGACTTTATAAAATATGGACCTATAGCCTCTGCGATGTTTGTTTTGAAAGTGCCTGCTTTTCTCCAAACAGTTTCCCAGTGACGGCTTTTTCAGATGGTCCCGAGTATCCAACCATCTGGCGCGTCGGGCTAACACACGACCGGTGTGAGTCAAGCTGTGGTTTTACGGGGAGGTAAATGCCGGAATTTTTATTTATTTTTTACTTCCTTACTCCCCTTATAGGCCCTACGTCTCGTTTTTGGCTCGCGACTTTCTCCCCGTTTCCAGTGTTTATGCTAAGCTACGCTAACCAAGGGGCAGATGAGACTGCTATCAATCCTCTCATTCTCTTGCAGAGAGCAAATATGCATGTTACCCCAACTGTCTAACCATTCCTTTAAACTCATAAAGGGGTCTCTCCTGGTATGCCTTCGGGAACACGTTTCAGTCCCCGGGCCACAGTTTGAGAACCGCTTCCCGTAAAGGCTGCCGCAATAATCGTTACCAAACCCCATGAAACTTAACACCCCAGATTGGAGATCTTCCTCTCGGCACTCGTCCACCGGGCCGTAAAGGACATTGCCCTTCTTGTCCGTGAGCTGAAACTCGTGGTAACCAAAAGCTCACATCCGACGCAGCTCAGACAGGTACATGGGAAGTGCTCTTTTCAAGGTGGCGGGCTGCCTTCCTTCCTGGCCCTGAGAGGACGAACTGAGAGGGGGCTCTGTGTAGAGGAGCAGGGATCCAGTTGCAGGCAGCTGAATCGGCGCTCTGTTGGGTCTCCCCTGGACACTGTCATAGCGTGTTTGCTGAAGGCGGGTCAATGAGGACTTTCTTTGGCAGAGGAATTTCACAGCAAACGACAACACACACACGCACGCACACACGCACACACACACACACACACACAGACAGACATTGGAAGGAGTGCAGCCCTGCAACCCAGATCTGTGGTGAGAATGGAAGAGGGTGTTGGTGGAGCAGGACCTGAAGGAAGGCCGTTACAAAAGAAGACGGTGTATCGGTTGAATTTCTCTCTTGATTAAAATAATTGGTCATTTGTTACAACAACAGAAATATGTCAGCAGTTAGATGGAACTTCGTACAAACATGGAAACATTTTGGAATAAGATCGCACTGTAAAAGTTACACCACGGCTGTCACGAGAAATGAAATACGTTTTAGAAAGAGAGTTTATTGCCGGCGTGATTATGTGAAGGTGATTTGTTGTGATTGGGCCTGACTTGTATAAGGAAATGCTCTTGTTACAACCTGTGTTTTTGGTGATCACAGATGTATTGGCACACAAATGGCAGCAGATGGATAACAACATATTGCAGTATGTAATAAAACATGTCTGTTGTAATTTAAAAAACAGAGTTGCCATTACATAGTTTGTCCACAGGAGAGCACTAACTAATTTGACAAAATCTCAGCTGAAGCTCCACTTGCTTACTTGCTTTCTGTGAAAGTCTGTAGATCATATCACTGGATTTCCCATCAGCAGAGTTTGCTCAGCTGTTGCTGGAGGTATGTTCACACCGGAAACGCTTGTTGAGCCCCTTTACGTTGACTTAAAAGCCAAGTTTGTGATGTGAGACATCGACAAATGATCCTGATCTTCTACAAGTTATACCAAATTCTTGCTGGAGTCCAGAAAAAAAGAGGAAAAAAACTCCAAATGTAAAAAAAATTTTTTTTAAAAAGAAGCTGCTTGTGGTTGACACATTCATCCATTTATTTACTAACACACGTGATAACCTCCACGTGTTTTACAGTTCACTGACCAGCACCACATCCACATAAACACATCCAGCTCTGGAGGGTTTCCTGCCCCCCCCCCCTCATCCCAAAGAGACTCACCTTGAGCTGGAGCTGCACCGGCTCTGCTCCACATCTGCTTCCCTCGATGTCAGCTGAGGGCGACAGAGGGAGGTGTTCCCCCTCTCCCGGTTCTCAAGATTTTCCCTCTGTCCACAATAAACTTTCATTTTGGGGAAGTCGACACACTCACACACTCACTCACACACATATACACACTCTCTCTCACACGCACACACGCATACACACACACACACACACACACACACACACATACACACACACACACACGCACACACACAACGCCGGCCGTCATCTTGTCCTGCAACGGTTCGCTGCGGCAAAGCAGCACCAGACTTTGGCTTCACGCGCATTGTCCTTCGCAAAAGCGCGCAAAAGGAAAACGGAAGAAACATCGGAAGTGCACAGGTGGAGCTCTCCGGAGTGACCTTTTTTTTTTTTTTTTTTTTTTTTTTTAATTCATCTCCTGGAAGGAGGCTACAGGGAGACAAGACAAGACAAGACAATGGCAGAAAGCAGTCTTTTAACCGCCGGTTATTCCCGCAGTGTTTGAGTTGTGTTGTTGCTTCCTGTCACGTTCGCTCCTCGCGCAGCACCTGGAATGGAAAAACTTTATCTGCCTCGTCTGGACAGTTGTACAAACTCCCAGGGAAGAATGAAGTAACCGCAATGGAGCCGGACAATGCCCCGTACTCCGAACTCAGAAGCTCTGGAGTCGGGGGGTGAGTAGTGGATACATTGCAGAAGTCCTGCTGCTTAAATCTCTATTTTGTGTTTGTTTGCTTGTTTTGTTTTAAACGTTTTCAACATGAAGTCGTGTGCTCTTGAACATCACCTGAAGTAACGTCCGTTACAAAGTCGCGTTAAGATGCCAGCAGCATTGTTGTTATTTCATCGTCTATAAGTCGAACTATTCTACTTATATCCTGCGAAATAACGTGTTAATGTTTATATGTATATGCATATTCATATTCAGAGTCGGTTTTTAAACTTGGACAGGTGCCAGCCTGTACTTTCACTAAGTTGTGGGACAGCTTATGGAAACATTTTCTCTGGTCTTTGGACCGGTCAGTGGAGCCCGCTGCACTGGTCTCGAAGCTTGTGTCTTTTGCAGCTTGTACTCGAAAAGAGCTGCCAAGCGATCTGGGACTGATTTGAGGGAGATGTATGAGAGGAGGAGACAATCCTCTCTCTGCTCCCCTCTTCCCCCTCTTCTCCCCTCCCAGCTGTGCGTCTCACTCAGCTGGTTGGCCCTGCCGTCCCAATGGGAGGGGAAATAAAAGTCAGAATGTTGCATCATATAACCATGCACCGCTGGACATATAAGAGACTTGATCACAAAACTGCATCCCCCTCTTTTTTCTTCCAACAATGTTTCTGCTGAGCAGTGGATGGGTTGTAAAGAGAGAGGGGGAGAGGTAAACTTAAAAAAAAGAAGCTCCAGTCAGTGTGTCAGTGGTTGACCAGTGGCTTCCTGCAGCTCTCTGGGAAACCACAAATTCAATGGATTTCCCCGTAAGTGGGTTCATTATGAGCCCCGTTCCCTTCAAACATCACTCGATCAACAGGCGTCCGGGTTTCACTTGGTGCATGTGACCAAATCATCAGCTCTGAGAGTGTAACCCCCCCCCCCAAATAAAAACTTACCCTGGTGATGATCAGTTCACAATCAACACTTTGTACAGCCCTACTCTCTCTACAAAAAAAAGCAATCAACACTCCTCCTGTCTTGAGGAAAACAAACATTCGGGTGTTTTATTGGCTGACATGAGATGATACATGTCACAGTTGTCATGTGAAAACAGTTGGTCTAATTCCAGTGGACCTGGATCACATGGTCTTTTATGGGTTGCAAAAGATCTGCAACTTCTTTTTGTACTTTTTCAAAACCTGCAATAATACAAGGCATACTCAAGGCGGTTTGCCTGTTATTAAACGGTTATCATGTTGAAGATCACATTGCACTGATATATGAATTATGTTGCATCACTTTCTTTATCTTCCACTTGGTGTTTGTCAGAGGTGCGCTCACCTTGTCCCGCAGCGCAGCAGCTCATCTGGAGGTCGGCCATTGAGATAGGGCAAAGCTTGTTGTCTTGAAACAGATGTTTGCCTCTGAGCGAAGCGCCACTGCTGCTGCAGATCTGATCACTGTGGGAGATTTTGGAAAACGAATGTCGAGCATTTCGTCTTTTCATATCGTAACTTGGACTGTGGTTTGTATCTTTATTTGATTAGGAACATTATATAAAAACAAGGAGGGATGATGTATTGAGCAGTTGTTGTTTTTTTAGCAAATTGCTATCTATCGCCAGCAATCAGCAGGTAGGTAGAGCAATAGTTCTGCAACTCTCAAATCAATCAGGCCACAAATTATGCAGAGAGTACCTCACTTTTCTTTGTTTCATGTGGCTATGAATAATTGAATGAATGAATAAATAAATAATAGCATAAAAGCTTGTGATCAGACTAAGTAAGAAAATGAAGGATAACATTAGCATAACAAAATTATCATTCTTCTCAACATTTTAGAGACCAAAAAAATCTAAACCTACTTGAAGGATTTATGAATTTTCAAAGAAAAATATTATCTGTAGCTTGACTATCTGGCTTAGTACATTGCAATGTCTAACCTTGTGTCTTCCTCTTCAGGAGGATTCTGATTCTTTGGACTATACTCTGTTGCACCTGCTCTCTACGGCTAGCGCAAGCACAAGGTAAGCAACGTCCGGCTGAGGACGCAACACACGCAGACACATTGTTGAGCAGGTAGTGTCACAAATGTGCAAAAGGCACAGAAGAAAATGTAAATAAGAGGTTGGTGATGCCCCATGAATTACATCTTAGGATAAACAAGGACGCCCTAGCATTATACAAATGACTATAGGACACAGAACGGATAAAGGAAGTGTGAAAATATCCACCGTGAGTAATCACATCGCCCAAACGCGAGCCCCTTGTTTATCCAGGGTTTATCTCAGGCCGATGCGATCAGCGTCAATGTTTTCCATTAACAGCTTGGTCAGCTGTGAGAGTCTCTGTCAGCGTTGCTGCTTGATCTGTCAAGGCCCCAAAAAAACTCAGATTCAATATGTTCACGCTTCCCTGGAAAAGTTTCGAAGCCCTAGTTGGAGATGGGCCGCTCTTTTCCGCCCCTTGTCCCGTGACGTGGACGTTGAGCACTGAGCACTTGAACTGGATTCGTTTTGTAACCGTAGACAAACCCTGGCTTTTCTTTCGGTGCAAATTGAGCATGAGGTACATCACACTCACGCTCTCACGACATCCCATACTCTCAGCAGGAACATTAGAAACGAGCTTAAAGTAGGGCATTCCTTGTACATGATCGCAATGTGAAACGTATTTCGTAATGATGTCATTTCTGAATGGCTTTGGACATTTATTTAGTGAGATGGAATTGGAAACTAGCCTCACCCCTCCTTCATGTCTCTATATGATTTCATATATATGATGTTCCAAGGTGTTACATGACCCGTCTACCCTGGTTCCCAAGCTCTCTTCTGTCGACTTGGAGTGCATGGAGTGATGTCTGACACACTCCACTATCTAAAGACCCTTGTGAGCATGCTTTTGTCTTATTTAGCTGTCAGTCAAAATCTGCCAGATCTCATTCAGTCAGAGCTCTCTGCAGCTTCTAGATGCCCTTTGATAACGTGAACTGCCGCGCTCCCTCAATGTGAACAGTTTCTGGCAATTTCCTCTGAAACTCTACCTTCATGGCTTGACGTAGTCCTCCAGCAATGACCGCCGAGCGTCTGGAGACGCCAACGTCGGGATCTGCTCTCACATTGGAATGAAATGTTTCAGAAACCTGCACAGTGTTCTGCAATCGTTCGTAAGATAAATACTACGCCGTCGCCTTGTTTCTCAAGGAGTAGGGGAAAAACGCGCATGTGGAAAGTGACTCCGGCCACAAGCCATGGGTTCGTTTTAGTTTGACTGGCGCTGGCCGCACTCCAGTGTTGGTGTGCCGCACGCTTTCCCCTGCAGTCATTTCTACCACATGGGCCGCTGCCGCTACATCTTTACCTCAGACAGCAGAAAGAAACTTAACTGTTAATGTGTACAGGCGTTTGAAATGTTAGCTACCATAGTGCCCAACACAGCCACAGTGAAGCGTCCAGACTTTCTGCAAAGACTCGCATATCAGTGCTGGGAATGAAGTGTGAACCCCGCCCAAAGAAAAAATATCAACTTCAACTTTGATGCCATTGAGGCAGAAAATGGTTTGAATAATGACGACGGTAAACGATTCATATGTAATAAGATGAAGGCATGAATGAACTCACTGATGTTGGGGATTGTAATTTCCCATTGCTGGGAAAAGTGTAACTGAAACCAGCTTTGACTGACTTTCAGAATTTGGTAATATCTGGTGTTTAGAGGATGCATTAATGCTGAGTCAGAGGCCAGCAATTTATTCCCCTTCTTTCTTGAGGAAACACAGCGGGACCATTAAAAAAAAAAAAACGTCTTTGGACGCAGAGTTCTTGGATTCTATCGAGTTGTGTTAAATGTTCAGAACCAGCGGTGTTACTGAGAGCCAGCGCTTTTCCTAAATGATCAAATTAAGTTTTAAAGTTGACGCTGCGGGAATGTTGAATATCCATTGATGGCCTCCTAACAGGGGAAACGCTTTAGTCTGCGCACGTCCCAGCTTTGTGAGAAAAGTCGTGTTCTGGAGCTTCGCGTCGTCTCCGGCATGTGTTGTATGCTCAGTTCTCCGTTGGTGGTTTTCTTTTCACCTCATCAGGAGGTCATTAAAAAAGCCTTAGGCGGCCCGGCGTACAGAGTACGCCATGAAAGTAGATCACAAATCACACAGTTATAGAACAGTTTTGCCTTCCTCGTACCATATTAACAATTCCAATGAGTGCTATGCGGGAAATTCAGCTAAAAGAGTTGCTCCGTTTTCCTTTGATGTTTCTTTCCCGTGTGTGGGTTCTTCATCGAGCTGCCCTCCCACTGTCTGCACACACTGAGCACAGTCTCCTCCCCCGAACATGTCTAGTGTCTATATACTCGTTCCTCCTCTGCTGAGCCGTAAAACATCATTTAGCAGTTTATTTCAGTCTCGCACACATTTGTTTTGTATTAGAGGACGAATAGTTGAGATCTATAAGTAATCCTTTTAGCTTTTTTTTTTGTACATCCTGTACTCAGGATATGCTGATTGGCTGCGGATCAATTCCTCCTTCTTTTCCAACCGTACTAAAATAAACAGAACGCTGTTGTTTGACATTGCTAATGACTTGTACCGGTGCCTAACAATAATATGGTGATGGGAATCTTTCCTGTCTGTTTTAAAAGTTTGAACCAAAACCAGATTTGACTGAATGTTTTGCTTGCAAAAAACTATATCTCAGATTTAGCATAACATTGGTTGTTGTTTCAGAGGTTCTTGTTTTGGGATTCGGCACCAACGTGGGTTAAGGGGCTGCACAGGACATACCTTTTTTGGAGTTGAGAGTTACTTTAAAGTAGGGATGCAGGCTGATTATTCATTTCAGCCATTACTAATACTCCTTAATTATCTGCTTCTCATGGCAGATCCCAATAAGGTAACTAATCATGTCCGTTGCATCTTTTGTTAATAAGTAGGAGCACAAAATGACCACTGATGTGATTTATAGAGGGTCAGAATGTCATTTTTCATCTCAGGCATCGTGCACACCTTAATTAGAGGTTGACATAATTATCTTTCCTCTCTGATTTTAGCTTGACTTCTTATGAAATACTACATGGAGTCAAATCAGCATCACAGCCAGCGTGTGAGCCTCTCTTTGTGCGCACTGTAACGGTTGGTCACCAGTAGACAATGAGACACTTGTAGTTGAAAAGGCTCATAATCACGGCTCCCGAAAAATGTGCATTCATTGTAAAGAATACTCTTGAAACAACGGCTGCGAAATGTGGATTTCATTAAAGCCTCACACAGAGCTGTGGATCCAATTAGGAGTAATACACAGTACACACAAGACTGTAATGTGTGAAAATTGCCAACACTTCCCCCCCGTGAGATGCAAGTAGCAATTAAAACCCACAGGAAATGCTGCAGCATGTTTTTATGGGCCCCTGTCAGAGCCATCATCTTTAATCAACAGACATCTCCAGATACAGTCAGGTGACCGTTCTGTCTTCGCACTAAATGCGTGTGTCCTGAAACCCCCGACACCGTCCTCTCCTGGGATCCGTCCAGCCTCCGCTTCCCAAGATCCTTTTAATTAACGCTGATGTAACGATTACATAATCTGCGGCAATCTCCAGAACTGGATGTTGACGTGTGACCCGAACGGAAATTCTCAGCAGCCTTTTTAAACTGCTTTTGCTGCAGGATTTCCATTAGTCCAACTTTTAACTCGTGAACTCCCAGCTTGGCTTCGCAACATAATGAATACTTATGTTGCTGCACTTTCTGCTTTTATTAAGTGCACATATACAGTTATATATGTGATGCAGTTAGCCTTTTCTTTGTTACTTTTTCCATTTTGACATTTATATGTTGTCATCGTTTTCCTTTCAGTAGCTTCTGTAAAGTCCTTTGTGGTCTGGGCCTTTATCAAAGTGGTTAATTACAGTCATTTGGGGGAAGTAGAAGCCGAGAACACGTTGCATGTAAACGACCAATACAAGTTTAGCATCTTTGGGTGCAATCTAAGAGACACTGACTTCTCTCTCCTATTTCTCTGAAGATGTGGATGTTCTGCAGCAGCTCGGGCTCTCTGGGCGAAGATCGGCCGGGTCGTCATCTTCAGGCGCTCGAGCCATCCCTAATGGCATCATCTTCTTCAAGTCTGGGGTTATCCTCACGCCGAGGGCACGCGTCCAGGTGCCTCTGCACACTGTCATCCCCGCTTCCTACAGCACCACCAACCTCTCCCTGATCCTCAGCCTGTCTGTTCATCGCGTCAACGGCGCCTTCCTTTTCTCGGTTCTGTCTAAGAAAAGGAAAGTGCAGCTCGGAGTGCAGTTCGTGCCGGGGAAGATCCTGGTGCGCGTGGGGCAGAGGAGCTCTGTGCTCTTCGACTACGACGTCCACGATGGCCAGTGGCACAATCTGGCTTTGGACATCCGAGGACGCCGGGTGTCCCTGCATACTTCTTGCGGGAAGAGAAGCGCGCACGCAGATTTGCGTTTGAAAAAAGAGGAGGCTCTGGATGCGGAGGGCTCGTTCCTGTTGGGCAAAATGAACCACAACTCGATGCCGTTCGAGGGTGCCATCTGCCAGTTTGACATTTATCCCTCTGCTAAGGCAGCTCAAAACTATTGTGATTACATTAAGAAACAATGCAGAGAAGCCGACACGTATCGGCCCGTGTTCCCCCCCCTGCTACCTCTAATCTCCACAGACCCAAACATCACTGTCCCCCACACAACTCAACTCTCATTGGCGGAGGCATCCAGAAAGGCTGGCCGCTTGTCAACGGTGAACGAAACATCTGCGCATCAGACTGCGGGCAAAAAACCTTCCGGCGAAAGAACGGATTTACCTGCTTCCGCCCGACCGTCCGAGCTGCGGCCGGACCTTCACGCCACAGCTGCTCTCAACCCGTCGGCCACAGAAGCTCCAGAGATACCACGAGTGACGAGCGTGCAGGATGTCAAGCCCACCTCACTTATTCCAGTCACTACAGCTGCAACAGATGGCTTCCACATGTACCTCCTGGAACCGAGCCAGTTCTCACTGCTGGATGGAGCACCTGGACTAAAGGGAGAACCAGGACCGTCGGTGAGTCCTGCAAGCTCCTCTCGAACACAACACACACTTTCCCCTGAAAACCCACGCACGACCATGTGCATGTTCGCCAGGTCTTTGAGCAACAGTACGTGCGTCTTTGTGCAGGTTCTTTTTTTTTTCTCGTGACTTTGCAGTTTAGTGTTTATTTTATGAATGAATATCTTGTGAAATATGGCGTTTGAATTGTAATAGATGCATGCTTCACATTTTGACTGCCATATTTCAGCGCTTTCGACCAATTTATTTGGTTTACCTGGATATAGAAGTTTCATACAAGCTTGTTATTTAAATGTGCCTTTCTTTGATTTCCAGAACTGTCCCTTGCAGGCCTCTTGGTATGTCAGTGGTAGCGGTCACAAAGCGTAGCGCCCCTGAAATGTTTGCTTCTTACTTGCATGTGGTGTTAAAGACTTCTCTAGCCCTGTCTAATTGTTGGCGAATAATGTGTGATTTCCTTTTTAGCAGCAGTGGTAGAAATACTCAGGGTCAGAGCTGGCCTTTACCAGTTAGTGCTTCTCTGAGCGGAGGAGCTGGCGGTGAGGCGCTAGATTCCTCTGAGAGAAAGTGTGACTGCTCAGAGAACGGATACTTTTAAAATAGAGTTAAATGTGTAATAAGGATAACGCCCCTTGAGCACAATTAACCAGTAAGTGTGAGAATAGGGTTGCACCATGTAAAGTCAGCGTTTTATCCAAGTTATTTCAAGCTATTTTCCCTATTTTTAAGCACCACAAACGTATTACATTTTGAAAACACATTGTTCTGATGGCAGATCTGAAGTTTTGCATTTCTGTAAAAGAAATGACACCAACTAGACTATTGCTCACATCACACCACGAGCCTGAGGGTTAAGCAAGCCCCGCGGCGCCCATTATCGGAGAAGAAAAGAGAAGAATAAGTGAAGTGACGTTACCTAAAGGATCTCCGGAACCACAACGTTGATAAACTTCATTTAAATTGCTGAGGATTTTAATAAAAGACACATTTTCTTAAGCCTACGAGCTTGTCGGAGTCTAATAAATCAGGTACATCCTTGTGTGTTGTGTATTAGTACCTGAAAAATCCAAATGCGGCCGGACTGTTTTTTTTCCCCCTTCTCTCTTTGACATTTTCGACTGCGGCGGTCTCGCTTCACACATCATAAGCGAAAATTTATGCACAGTTGGATACCCAGCATGCACCAAACCGACCACGTCTTGGCATAAAGGTTTCACTTTTCCTTTTTTGAACCGAACAACACAGTTATTTGACTGAAACTCCTTCGTAACACCCCAATCCTTTGTTTATTGTGATTTTTCTTGCAGATTCTTTAGGTCCTTACCTTTCCAAAAAGGTGTCTTGTTAGTATGTGGGATGTTGTCACGGTCCTGAACCAGACAGTTTGAAAAACTCAGTGACTGCTTAAGGAGGCATTTTTGATAAATCTAGCTCATATAATGCTGGATGTTCATAGTTCAAAATATGGTATAAAAGTGTTTTTCTTGGAAAACATACATTTTATTCACACATAAATTCTGAATGATATCAAATAACAAAAGTATTATAACTCATTTGGGGTTCATATGACCTCACTAAAGCCTCTAGAGGGGCTTCTCCCCCGCCAGGGGAGGACTTGAGGCTCCAAAGCTTAAAAAAACAAGAATTGAAAAACTGAAGAAATACTAATGAGGTTAAATCATCCGATCACCTTGAGACTGCAGAGTAAGACGTTCTTTTATTAATTCATAGCAAAGTGTTGGTGGGTAATGTAGTCGAAATGTTGTCATCCACCAACAAGTGTTGGCTGCAGACTGTATTCATTTTGAGTGTGTGGTCCTGTCAGACCCAGATCCTCTATTGAATGTAAGGTTACCCACATTTTCCATTGTTAAAAGGACTTATCTGTCTCCTTTTGGGTAATGTTTGACCGAAAAGAATATTTTAAGTAAAGCCTTGCTGCTTTGGCAGCGAAGGAAACCACAGCTCTGCTTCTGCCAGAAGTACTGTAACCGATCTGTCCCTGGTGTACGGTAAAGGTTGCCTTCCTGAGGGCTTTCACCAGTCGAGTAGTACAAAGTCTAAACAGATTGCTGACTCAGCTATAGACTATTCATTATGTTGAGGCAGTTTTTAGTGATGATGAGAAGACATTGTTGAGTATTTGAACCCATTTTTCTGTGAACCGGCTGGACATTAGTGGGCCATAGTCTCTTTAAGGAGGCATACGTTTCAATGACTCTCAAGTGTCACATTTATTTTTGTTAAAGACAACACGACTGCTCTGATCGATGTATCGTTCAACAGGCTTAAACTCTGAAGGGCGGAGGATCACAATTGATGGCCAGATAATCAAGTAATGTCTTCAGTCTAATGAAGGGGTTCTTGAAAGAAAATCTTTTGGATGTCAACACACTGATCAGCGGCTGAATCGATCCTGTTAGGGATGCACATGCACAGATCTGACACGCTTTAATTAAGGCTGTAAATCACATTTTAATCACAATATAATGTTGTTTTTGCAGACAACCAGGCGATATTTGCTGATATCACAAAATCTGCCACGATACATTTTTGATTTGATTCAATTCAGGAACCTGTGATTAATAAGCTGATTGCATACGCCCATTTTAACACAAACAGTTGTGTTCGTATCAACTGACGAAAATATAATGTGACACATTTATTACTTACTCACATCTGAATGAAAAACAATCTATTCTTTTAAAGAAAAATAATAAAATAGGTCGTCCTTTGGTTCATGTTCTCATGTAAAAACTTGTTTTTTTACATAAGAATTTCAAAATAAGAGCATATTTTAAAGATATATGACAATATGTAACCATGTTTTCACATTGTATTGATTAATTGGATGAACTGTTAATCAATCTGTTTGGTAATATTGTAATTGTATTGTAAGTTTTAAAAGGTGTATTGGTCTATCTTTTGCAGAAGTGCTCCCTTAAAAGTTGTGCACCACTAGGATTTTACACCTTGTTGCTGTGCCTATATACAAGATTGTTTGTAATAGTTTAATTGTTATTCAGGACAAATTAATCTCAAATTAGGACTTAAATCCCAAATTGTTATAGTAAAAAAATGTGCATGCTGGCTGAGAGAGTATTTTTATAGCAGTTGGTCCTGTCCAAGTCGGACAAAAGTGCTCAATTCATACCGTACCTCTGACATTATTACAGTAGCCCAATTTCTAGCTGGACCGCCTCGAGTCGAGTTCAGACCCATTTCCTCTTCTTCTTCCTTGAACCATCTGGAGCCATGGGGAAATAAGTAACAATCAAAGATCTCAAAGCAAACTCTGGTTCTTCAAATTGACCCCTCATTAGATGTGACCTTTTAGAGCTTTGTTAATCCATGTATGAAATTGTTTTAAAGCTAGCTAATGCCCCAACATGAATGTGATTGGCCGTAGCCAGCGGCGACCTCCCTGCCAGTGCAAATGAGTCACACTCATCAGTCTGTGCACTGTCGTGGGTTTGGGCTCAAATCCTATTGATTTTAAAGGGACGGACCTCTCTAGCTTCTAACAGGACATCTGCATGCCTGCAAGCACCTTCCTCACTCGGTGTTTTGCAACTCTCAGCTAACTTCACTCAATGTAGAATCAGGGGAAAAATGAGATTCAAGATGTATTCACTGATTGAATATCTAGTTTTCCACACGCAAAACGTTCCACCCCTTGAAATGAAACGACAAAAGGCAGGGACAACACTGGCTTCTCTCTCTCCTTGACATACTTTATATTTTCTCTCCAGGGCCTTCAAGGACTTCCAGGCTTGCCAGGAAAGCCAGGGAAGAGGGGTCCGAGGGTGAGTTTCTCCCAACCAGCGACAAGTTTCCCTTTTCACCTTCCCCTGTTTTCCCATGACCACTTTTCATTTCCCCTCCACAATCCTCCTGACGTACTTCACTGTATCTTAATGATGCTTTAATCCTGTCTGATCTGCAATGTGGGGAGATAACACTGTTAGCGGTGCACTGATGTGGAAGCCCTTTGTACGTTATGATCAAGCACTCAGTGACATCTTTGGATTACGGAGCATTATTCAGCCAGACGTTAGTTTGCTTTGGCTCCGGGTTTCATCAAGCTGTTCTTCTCTGCTGCCAAGGTCCATTTGTAAAAGCTGGAGAGCAAACAACCCTATGCTACAAATCCGTGGGTTGCCAATGTAAAATTAATTGAACACATATGTTAGGTATTAAGTTGACGTGAAAAAATAAGGTAACTTTTGTGAGTAGAGATATATAAATATATAATTTTGGAGCGAGCACTTTCTATCCCGTGCACTAGAGTACCAGCACTTAAAGTAGGCACAGCTCCTACGTTAACATCTGTGAATTATTCTCGTGTGTTACACTCTGTCCTGCGGTGCCATATTGCTCGTTTTGGAGCAAAATGTCAGTCTACAACTGTGAGCTGCTGATGGAGCCGGGCGGAGTGAGAGCAGATGTTATTTTAAGCTTGTGTTTTTAGAGTAAATATAAAGTAAGTAAAGAGCGAACACACCGGGAGATGATTTGTCCCAAGGGACGGTTTGTTATTTCAATTTCAGAGTCCTTCAACTAATGGCTGCGTATGTCGTTCTCTGCCTCTTCACTGCCCTGGTATGAAAAATGAACAAAGCAGAACAACCATTTCGCATCACAGTGAGTCCTAAGCCTCCAATGAATGTGCCTGGACCTGAAGGCATGAGACAATGGAGAGATGCGTTGTTTAGTTAGCTCCTCTGCAGACCCCTGCTGAGGTTCTCCTGCGGGGGAACTTGTGCTACTGAGGAGTGTATGAGCTACCTGCCACTGCTGTGAGACTGTGCCTTGCACTCAGGCCTCTGAGGGGTGGGCTGCTGGGAACCCAATCTCTTTAAACGAGGAAGAAAGAGGGCTTTGTCCCCATCTTATTAAAGGCATTTAAGACCCTGTCTGGAGCTCAGCAGCTCTCTGCCGTCGTACACCAACCTCTGTAGAGTTCATTCATCATCAAGCTCTCGAGAGCCAATTGCAGACTCAGAGCAAAGAAAAAAAAAAGAAAAGGAACCTGAGGGTGCAGTTTAGGTTTCACTGATTGTTTTCCTGAACCATCAGAATTTTCCTGGATAGTTCAGGTGATTAGCAAGAAATACCTCACAGCAACACACATGATCGACAGAAATCTCCAAAGTGGACTCTGGTCTGGGCATTACTTGTACAAACAGTAGGAATAAAAGCCACTTTCACTATGGTAGAGGATTTTACATTTCACACATGCAATACTTCCATATTTAAGCCGCTTTCTGAGTTAGTCACCCCCATGATTTGCTTTAAGATGTATGTCGTGGATATTTTATCGTCTCCAAACAAACGGCTATTGGTCAGGAGCTTGTAGCGAGACATAAATACAATATAACACAGTATAAGCAAAGATTTACACTGACTGTAGGCTATTTACTAACACGCAGGGGAAAAGCAAGGACACAACCTCCTACATCCATTGTCTGTTCTCTATGATTGGTCGATTTTGGTTATGAATAACTTGAGGATTGCTCTCAGGGAAGTAATGTAGAAGCTTGTGTAGAGAATGATCATGAATCATCTACAGTTTAAATAAATAAATATGGGAAAGACGGCGAAGGACAGCAGCGCATGATTTGGTCTCTTTTGTTTTGCGAAGTTAAAAAGCCTCAAGAAGTTAAAGGTGTTATAAATCTACTCTTCTCAGGACTGTCTGACTAGCAGTGAGCTTTAATCTGTGGAAGAGGATTTCACCTTTTCGAAGCAATAAAGTGCTATATCACAAAATGTGTGAACGGCATATGGGGCATTCCCACTCATCACAAAGGTGCTCAAGCTCGGGGCGACCCGGCACCGTGAGGGCTTTTCCTCTCAGACTGTGAGGTGTCCCGCCTTACTGAGCAGACAGTCTCACCACCGTCAGCAGCTCTTAGGTGTGCGAGTGTCCTCGTTCCTCGACCCGGCCATAAGCCCGGCAGAGCGCTGGAGGTCACGTGGCCCTGGAGGAGAGGCTGGAGAGCGGCTCAAAGGGGGCTTTGTGCAGAGAAACAGACCTGCCAGAGAGCAGTCAGGACGTGATGCTGGGTTTTCTGTGAAATTGAAAACATTCGCATAATTACTTAAAGAATAGTTAAGTAATTGTCCATTAGGACATGTAATAAGAAGGCTCTGGAGGCTCCGCGTTTGCCAATGATTGAGTGGGCTGATTTATGTATGTTGTAAAATGTAGATTCTTCTGAAATGGATTGCACGTGTGGGCACAAATGAGCAGTCTTCTCAGGGGCTTGATTAAGTTCTCAAAACTGTGAGCATCTGTAAACTTCTAGACTTGTAGTCCTTTAATCTGAACAATTTTATATGTGTTACTAAAATGTTTGGACACTGTAACACACCAGACAAATACAAAACATATTTACACCTGCAGCAACAGTTTTAAGTGCATAAAATAGAAGAGCATCACCACTTTAAAAAACATCAAAGATCCAAGGAAAAGCCAGATCACCCTTTCTGCTAGGAATTAACGAGCTTTTCAAATCCAAGCATTTGATTACTTTTATGTTTTGTACGTTTTATAGACTCAACAGTTATTAGATTAATAAAAAACATGCGCTAGTTGCCAATCCAGATGCACAAAAAAAGCACCTAGCACCAAGGATCTTGCCAAAATAAAAGAGTAAAGATCTTTTCACAGACATTGTGTTGGATATTCATCGGGCCGGAGACGGTTTCCCTCCGTGCAGTCCATTGAAGGTGTGAGCGGGTCTGTTCGGGGTTAATGGCCTATAAAAACAGTAGCGCTCCATGTGTCACTCCTGTAAAAGTCACTGGCCCACATTGTAAACCCGGTCACGACTCTGGCATACAGATGCCCTTCACCTGCAGGCCTCAGGTGTGTGTGTGTCTGTGTGTCTGTGTGTCTGTGTGTGTGCTGACGTGGGTTGACAGTTGCCCTTGTGTGTATGTTTTAATTACCGTTTAAGTGTGAATGGTTCCCTGTTAGGAGCTCTTTTCATTAATTAAGCAAAGAGGATCCTCAGTCCTCGTCTTGCCCACACAAAGATAAACAGATAAAGTGACTCATTCCCTCCATTGTGCTCGTCTCCATTCGGAAAGCGCCCGCCCACCTTGTCATCGACGATGTGCCTCCTCACCTCGCGGCCGGCAAGAATGCAATGTGTAACATTCTGTTTTCTCGACGTCTCCTCCTCCCTTTTCCCCGCTTATCTAGGAATAACGACTTCCATACGTTTCAATATTGAGCGAGTGAAACGGGGGTATGCTCTGAGTAGAGGAGGAGGAGGAAATCTGTAGATGAGCTTCTGTTAAGTGTCTCCATATGTCCAGCATCGAGCGCCTGCGAGGGGAGAGGTCTGGCCTGTTTGAAGGGAGGGGAGCTTCCCGGGCAGCTGGATTCCTCTCCACAGTCTGGTAATTCGGCGCAGATTAATAACAGAGACTGGATCACCCATCCGTACACTTACACCTCTTGGCCTCCTCCGTCTGTTTGACTCAGAGTAATCCTATCCCTCGCTTTCACCTCATGCTCGGGGGTGGGAGGGGGGGGGAGTCTCTCTGGAAAGTCTGAACAACTCAAAGAACGGGCCGAAGATACAGTAGCTTCCTGTTCAGGCAATCTGAACATGTTTCAATGCTTTCAGTTTTGCCGGGGAAAGATTTTCCATGCTCAGCATTTCAACCCCACTGCACACAAGTGTGCAGTAGAACTGGAGGCTCCTCTTGGATGCCTCAGGAAGTTGTGGCTTTTCTTTTTTTCTTTCTTTCCCCAAACAATCCCTCTTTGCAGCTTTGCTTGAATTCACAGTCCTCTTTCGTCTCGTCATCCTCCGCTCCCGTACATCCACCCACCTGGCCCGACTTGCAGGAGATAGGACATTTTGATCAAGCATGAAGCACAGATGGCTCAATGAATTACATCTAAGCACGTTATATATCACAGACACCTACAGTCTGTGGCGCAAAGCCATCCGGGAATGTGGCGTGATGGATGAGCGGCCTTCACTGTGTGGGACCCCAGAAACCAGTGGAAAAGTGTTGGCATGAGGAAAATCACATCCATATGTCATAACTTGGGACGGGCGGGCAGACAGGCGAGGCAGACAGGCGAGGCAGACGGGAGACGCGGCACGTCTCACAGAGCACCTATACACAAACACAGAGGGACCTCGGGGCACAGCCGACCCGTCCCAAAACACAGACGAGCAGCGGAAAGGGAACAATATGTGCAAACATCTGTCCAAACCTCACATACAGGAGGACCAACTCACCGCTTTTTTTTGCTGCCGCAATGGAGGCCTGTTCAATGACACTGATGATCATCTTCACTTAGCGTCTTCCTAATGTGTGTCTGCTTTCAGGGTCCCCCGGGCCCACATGGAAATCCTGGTCGTCCCGGACCTCCTGGAGTGAAGGTACAAATCAATACGTCTCTGTCAAATGCTAACCAACTTTATTTTGGAAGGAAAAGAAAACTAAGGCTCATCTTGTATGTATATCACATACATACATACATACATACATACATACATACATAATGGCGGGACTAATGGCGTCCTTCTTCGCTGAACGATATCGCTGGCTAACTCGGTGTTAAAACCTAAAGGTGTTGATTGAGCTCGCACTGTCGAGAAAAGACGCCCGATGCTTCGGTTGGCGGGTGTAGTTCAGTAAAAGAAGTAAAAAAAAAGAGTTTTCTTATTGTCCCGTGCTTTCTTATGGGGGAATATTGACTCTGTAAATTCCTACTAAACATTACGCAGTTACTACACAGTTTTTTTAACGTCTTTGGCTTGAGGCTGAGAGCCACATAATGAGAGATTTCGTTGGATTTGTTGAGTAAGGAAAAAAACTGAATAGCTGTATCCTTTTCTGAATGCCACGTGGTTTACTTACATCAAGAAACACAGCAAGGAACCACGTCTACATTTTCAGATAACTAACAGAGTGGACCTTGAAGTTACGTGATGCCTAAATAGGATAGAGTTGTAAATAGGATAGAGAAAAAATATGTGACGGAGCATTTTATGGCACATACTCGTTGCTCCATATAAAACCAATGAAACAACAATGCAAATTTCGAATAATAAGTAGTTCTTGCGTTTTTTTTCCCATTTTGTTTGTTTGTGATTTCTCTTTGTTTGCATGTCTGAGGTCAGATCCTCTTGGCTTCACACTACAACTTGTCTAGTCTCTCAAAAGGCCATGTGTTTCCCTTCGGGCGAGAACAGCCGTTTTGAGTCTTTCTGACTCATCAAGTACTTGACGTCACTCTGTGTTCCAGCTGATTTGAATAGTCAACACAGTTGCTTCGCTCCTAAATGTGTCAGTCTTATATCACGGTCTTTATGTGAAACTATGCTGAATAAATGGAAAATTGTAGTACTGCACCTAATCCATTGCAATGGGTAGAATTTCAGCATTTACCACACTGTCTTCAAACATTTAAAACAACATAATTGAAACCATCATTTGGCCTGTTTTATGCTTTAACATGGGGAAAAAAAAAATAATAACTCCTATACTCTACATACGTGTAAGTGGAGCTTAACCGAATCTGACTCAGCTCAGTTTGACCCGTGTGCACACAAACCTCAAACGGCAGACAGTCTGGTCTGGCACAGCTCTCTTTTTTTGAAAAGAAAAAAATGAACACGCTAGATGAAAAACATACTGTGTCAGCTGAATTTACTTTTGAATTCATCATTTTATCTGGTAATGATGAGAAATTGAGAAGGGATGATAGTTAATTGACTACGGCTGTGAGTAGTCTATAGACTTTAAAGGACTATATCACCCTTTAAATTAACATTTCAATATGTATTACTCACAGCGTGTTACCTTAAATTATTTTTCAATCATCAAAGAGTAAATCCTTAATGAATCACAGTCAATGGAAGCCAGGTTTATCACCAGCAATAGCAATACTATATCAGAAATCTGTTTACACAACTCACGCTAGAGAAGTCTCGTTTCTCCAGTTTTACGCTCCGTACTTCCCAAACACGCATTTGGCCGACGCATTTGATTAAAAAACCTCCGCCACAACAGTCTCACGCTTGCGCCAGCACTCAGTGGAGAAAAAAAGCTCATGTTTGGGAAGTACTCTGGATTTTTTTTGTTCAAGTTAACCCGCAGTGAGTAATTAATACACAAACGGTCATCCTGCCGGTGAAGTATTTCTTTGAAAGTGGAATGAATGAAGGCTTAAAATGCGTATATTCAATGCAAGGTACAAGTGCTTATAAGGGTCTTCAGCTTTCAGGAGAAATGACTTCATTTAGCTTCTCTTTGACTTTAAACTATTTGGATTATGTAGCCAAGATAAAAACCTTTAGATGGTGAAAAGACACAATGTTAAGGGAATGCATGCTGCTCTTGGCTGGAGTTGCTCTCCTGGCCCTGTTTAGAAAATCCTCACGAAGACTTTTCAATGCCAAGTTGTTGCTGTCAAGAACATGTAGGTTGAAACAGGCTGATACAGATAGGAACTCCTGTTGTAATCTTTCCAACAACCCAGTAAAATACAGCATACTCCCTTGAAACAGTGCATATCTTTCCACTTTTGCACTAGGAGATCTGGAAAGCACAGCCGCAATATTTCAGAAATATCAGAATAGCACCAAAGTGGGTCACGGCACGGACTTCTTGGCGTTCCCAAACATTCATTTTCTAAATAAAACGTGTCATAACACTCGCAATCAGCCGACAGCAGCCGCTATTTGACAGCAGATCCAAACAACTCCATTCTGCACCGTTTTCCTTCATATTTCTTCATACTAAAAGCGCTAACACAGGAAATTATCTATTTCTCTGCGGGCCGCTTACGTTATAATTGCGTAGATTTCCGGGCAGCTCCCTTCGTCCGTGTGATCGGACGTTGATTGCTGACCCAGAAAGCACCGACAAGATTCCCACTGCCCGAAAAGGGAGAAGAATGTACGCGATCACTCGGCACCGCTTCTCGCCGGCTCGGTGTAAACCGAGTCCCCGCAGGGCATAAATGGACTGCACGTCTCTGTAAATACAACCGCTAGACTCCCCAATAAGTTGGAGGAACTCATCAATCTTTGATGGTGTAACTGCTGCGCCTTGAGAAGTGGAAGGCTGCGGGCAATGCCGAAAATATGCTTCGGACGTTGGTGCAGACTGAGATACATCACGTCCCCACTGGGGCCAATGTGTCTCTGAAAGTATGACTGAGAAAATGTTTTTTTTAAAACTATGTTTCAGGGACAAAAAGGAGATTACGGACAGTCACCTGGTCATGCCCCGAAAGGACTAAAAGTATGCATAGTGTCATCTTTCCTTTTCCCAGATTGATTTCTCAAATGGTGTTGGTGTATTGAATGTGACCTGATTTGTCCTTTTTTAGGGAGAGCCTGGCGTCACGGGCCCACCTGGAATGTTCGGCCACGATGGACACAAGGTAGAACATCTGATTTGTCGCACAACTTCAACGTGTGTGTTTGTTTGCGTAAATCTACGAGGAAGTAACTGATAATCCACAAGTGTGTCAGTTTAAATCCTACGTGTGTTTCTGCTCTTTTTCCGTTCTCAAAATGTTTTCCGACGTAAATTTAGACACGTATCAAGTATCACCAAATCACCCTCTCAGCCCCCGACACACGCTCAACTGCCTTCTGGGGGGAAATCTGTGAAACTGTGATATTTAGAGGCTCTCGCCAAACATGGATGTTTGAGCTCTTGTTTGGAAAGCTGCCTAACATAATGCAGGCTTCAAGGAGCACACCTGTGTTCGGTTCCTCCCCTGTGAGTCAAAATACTAGCGGATTCAGTGTCTGGTCTGTTGCATCATCAATATCGCAGGCCTCCAAAACGAGGAGGGCAGCTGAGGAGAGCTGAAGTTTACCAAAGTTCTCCATGTTATGTCATCCACTCCCTGGAGAACGATCTTTGTAAAAAAAAAAAAAGAAAAGTTGAACAAACTTCTGATTGTGGTTCAGCTCTGCGATCTGGTCTGGCTCTGGGTGGTTGGTTTACATTATTGGACTTCTTCACATGGGTTGTCCTGACAGGGAGTGATGGTAAGCAGCACTAAGTTTTCTCCCTGTGGCCTTGCACATTTTATCCTTGGCCTTTTTACAAAGCCTGTTATCCCCCACACAGTAATTACACATCTCAAATGGGCCAGAGCCTGTTGGATTTCCGACTATGCAGAGTGCCTAAATAATTTAGTACTCTGCAACTGAGTGACTTTGTTTTTCCATATTGTTGGATTGAAGAATTTAAGTATTTTTTTCCACATTTCCCTGTATTTTTCATGTTGGCGGAGTATCGTAAAACATAACACCTGCTTTCATTTGAGAATAAAGCTGCTGATATTCTACTTTTGAAGAGACCATAACTCTCGACGCTCGACGCGTCAGAACTAAACCCACTGGTCCCTGCGGGAAATGGGAACCATTACAACCACTCACAGATACTTTTTATATTTCTATTTTTTCATTCATTCAACTGGGCTCCATCATTTTCTGAAAGATGTCGGCACAGTAGTTTTTCAGGAGTGCTCTTGTGTTGGGACTATTGTCAGCGGCGGATTAACACACGTTTGATGCTTCAGTGCCCTTGATCACCGTAACAAAGGAACATGCCGCCCATCAGTAATCGATCTTTACTGCGACACCGCGAAATATTGAATATCTCGTCTCGTCGATGGACTGGAAGAGTTATGTTTCACACCATGTTTTGTTGTTTCGCTCCTGTAATCAACGGCACAAGTCGAGCTGTCTGCAGCGACGGCTGATTCCAAATAAAAAGCAGGCCTCACAACATTTTACACAACAACTCTGCTATC
Organism: Clinocottus analis; assembly: GCF_023055335.1. Lineage (NCBI taxonomy): Eukaryota > Metazoa > Chordata > Actinopteri > Perciformes > Cottidae > Clinocottus > Clinocottus analis. Next base: position 6,057,800 of record NW_027176229.1, on the reverse strand, counting down.
TTTGCTTTTAATTACCTCCCAATGCTCGAGAGGACGACAATGTGTGCAGTTCATTTCCGCGCCGAGAAATTGACTAATTCCGCATAACCCTAGATTTATCTTTTCAGCATCGTGCGACACAAAAACTCTCCACCGAAACCAAAATGTATAAAATGAATGTAGTTTTAGCATCGCCTCAACCGCACTGACTAAGTGACAGAGAATCTCTAAGATGTGGATTGGTAGTTAAAATACTTTGGTGTCTAAATAAATGTTAATGTCCTTGCAGGCAACAGAATGTTTTCATTTTGGATCAAATGAGAGAAGATTCGCTTTGCAAAGAGAATCTGTGCTCAGTTACCTGACAGACAACATCTGCTCATAAAAAGAAAGCTTGAGGACATAGCTTTCTTCCCTTTTTATTTATTTTTTTTAATTCCACTGCTCCTTTTGCGGTTTGCTGTCAGAATTATATTCAGGAGAAGATGGAGAGAAACCGAAGCTGTGCATCAGTTTAATAAAAAGTCAAAGTAAGGTCAGGTTTCAAATGCCAGACAAATCTAATTGGAACACAACTCTGACACAGTGTGAGAAAACCTTCTGTGAGCAGCTTTCTCTCTTACTTAGACACATACTCACGCTACCGTCCTCATTTGGGACACACGAGTGTGAAATGCTTCGGCGGGACCAACAATCTGTTATGCAACCGGACAGCGCCGGCTGGGAAAAACCATCTGGTGTGCTCAAGGATCCTCCATTCAGTGTAGTAATGGGGAGGACTCCAGCTCGAAGGAGGAAGACCTCTGCTCGCCATGTGTGTCACGTGGAGTCGTGGAAAGAAGAAGAAAAAAGGCTGACATTTTACTCCTGCTGATTTGTGGTCATTGAGGATCTCTGCTGGGGCGTGGTTAACTGAGGTTAAGTGGTTTTAACAGATCCCCTTGTCCTGTGCGGCTGATCGGTTCAGGTGGGATCCCGGCCCCTCTGATCAAGTCTGCGTTCACTTTAAAGGCCCTCGGATCCACACAAGTAAATGCTGACAGCCATAAAAAAAACACACAGTTCGCATCCAGCTAATAAAAGCAATCAGCTCGGTTCCTCTGAAAGCCACCAGACACCTTATTGCTTGCAGCTGTTCTAGCTCTTTTTTTTTCTTCTTTTTCTATCGTACGCTGGAAGCCAAAACTCCTTACAGTGCACTTTTGTATTTAAATTACAGCGAAATTCCATCATCTGCCACAGATGAAGCTCGGGGGTTCGTTCCCTTTCCTGCGCTTGTCCAAGCAGCCAGTAAAACCATGACCCGCCGCTGCTTTATGGACCTCGAGTTTTCCTTTTGAGTTTTGTGCTCAGTCCTCGGCCCGCTGCCAGAGAAAGCCTCTCTCGCTCTGTGAAATGTGTGGAGATGTAATGGGGAGGCTGCTTAGGAGTCAGTCAACGGTCTGCACTGTGAAGTCAAACAAATCTTGTGTGTGTGCATGTGTGTGTCACACCAAAATACTGTTGAGTATTACCATCCCTGGACTAGCGTGCATTTTACACAGCCAGCTCTGATTATTGCACACTGAAATAACGCTCAACTTTTTTTATTGGCTGTGCAGCCCTCCAGATTTTCCTTGCCTGCTCCTCAGCTTTGTATAATACCCTTCATACTGTGCCTTTTATTTGCTGAATCTGATTTATCCAAGCAAAGGAGTGCGCAGCTTGCCAAGTGGGAATACAATTTGTGATATAATAGAAATAGAAAGTCAATGGAAAGAACAAAATATTTTTGTTTTGTCTGCCAGTGTAAATGACGGAGAGGCTGCTGCTGCACTTTGCCTTTTGGCTGCAGGGTGTAGGTTGTCACTAATGACACTAATTAAAACTGTTTACTCTTCATAGAGAGGGAGAACTAAGGGAGAATAGGATCCCTTGTCATCCGAACTGTTAACACTTTCCATTTTGTTTAAGTCCATATTTACAACACACATGAAGAGGCACACAGACATGTCCTTTCTATTAGTTTGACTGTATGAGCTTTGCTGCAAAGCTCAGATTGCACATTTTATTCTCTTTTCTTGGCTACAGCGCTTTGGTTCCCCGCAGGAGACTCATCTACTCCAAGAAATCCCGTCCGTTAAAGCCAACTTAAGGCACAGGGCTGTCCGTCGGTGGATAAATAGACACATATTCATCAGTCAGGAGTTTGACTGAATTAAAGCGCCTGATAGAATTAAAGTGGCTGATGAACCAGCATCTGGCTTTACTCTGCGTCTAAAAGCTGCAAGAGATGTGACGGACAATTTAACTGTTAAGAAAATAGTTTCAAAGTTTCACGCTTTCTGTCTTTGTCGGGACTTTTTTTTATTATTATTATTATTATTAGACCCGGCAACGACCATTTGTAAAATATTAACTCCCGAGTGTTTTTCATTTCTGTTACACAGTTTTGTGAATACCCAAGTTTATCCTTCTGTTGTTGGTTTAGGTATCAGTTCCCTCATCGCGATGACATCAGAGGCTCCAGTCTCAGTTGAATGGTTTGTAGCTGGAGGATTGTGTTGATATATCTTCAGAAATGTCCCATTGGCATGTTATCAACATACTTTTCTGAGTAAAGATGAGGCACTGGACTAATATAACATGGGACGTCAGCCAAACCTGCCTGACCCATTGTTACGTTGTACACCCTTTGTGCTAAGCTACGCTAAGCTAACCATCTCCTGGCTGTAGCTTCATCTTTAATAATAAGGGACATTTAAAGCAAGTATACTGAGAGGCAATGGCCCACATTTAATGGTTTTGGCGAGAGGCAGAATCGCACTGCAGTGGGAATGAGGTTTTTGCAATGTCGGTACAAAAAGACCCTAATCACGGTATTGAAATTAGCCTGAATTCTTTTACATTCAGTAATATTCCCCTTCCTCATCACTGTCAACCAGGCCTGCACTGTCAACCAGGCCTGCATAAACCCTGGAGAGGGAAGTATCCTTTAAAGTGGAGCCCTGCTTTACATCAATACTACCAAATGCCTCTCAGGACGTTTGCAGAAGGATATTTTAATCCCCATGTATACACCCTGGCTGCACGCTTGAGAGTGCTCGGTATGGGCCTCTTGATGGTGATTTGTTTGCTTAGACTTAAACTCTTCTACTTATTTTTTTACATCAGCTTCTGGCCGCCTCTTGGTCTGCCAGTGACGGGCCAACCCAGCTGGTGGCTAATGACTTCACACTTGAGGGGATAGATGTCTTCTTCCCTCAGAGATGACTTCATGTGACTCCATCTACTCTATTGTCGGCCTTGATTGTGCAAAGATTAATGCATTTTGTAACCAGCTGGCATGCTCATCCGAGACCACGTGAAGGTGACCGTTAATTACCTTGCTGGGTCTTACTTCTTGATGTCGGATTGGTTTGCTGGTTTAATTAATGCAGCTTCGTTGTGAATTGTTTTGTCACAGTGTATCGGTGGCACGCAGCTGTGTTGCATCTGTCTTCAGATGAAGTGCTTTATTCAGGGTTAACCAGGCTGCGCTGCTCGGTGGTCGATCGGTTTCACATCTATTAGAGTTGTCTTTGTGGTGGACTTTATTAAGTGGTTCTGTTTTATAAGGAAACAAAGTCAGGTCCTCTTTCAGGCAAATGGAAAATACAACAGGATTTCAGCCTCTGAGATGTTGACTGAGATGCTCTTGAGGACAAGGTGACGTAAGGTGAACTTTACATCAACAAAATTAGATTCAATTTGACCCCCTGACATTTTCTAACATATCAAGACACAAGACCTCTTCCCCCAAAGTTTTGCAATTTTGATTAGGTTTTAAATAAGATAAGATGCCATGGTATTTTAACCCAGACTTATTGTCGGACGTGCAAAACTCTAACTCATTGTTTCTTGTTTACAGGGACAAAAAGGTCATCCTGGTCCTTCTGGTCTCCCAGGTGAACCTGTGAGTATTTCAGCTATCGCGTGTTCTCTCTCATATATCGCATCCAACATGTAGAAGATCTTTATCAGTGTCCTCACCAGTCTTCCACCAAGTTGTAATGTCGCTGCCATTTGGGCCTCTCAGTCCTAAAAACATAATCAATCCAATGATTATGATGGTCTTTAAAGTGCCTTCAAGACCATCATAATCAAACTCTGCAAACTCTTGGGATGAGATGCTTCCTGAGTCCTTTTTAAAAAACATAAAAGCAAAGTGATGAGTGGTTTGAGAGTGGATGTTATCACAGGGGTGAGTAACAATCATGAGACAACCAAAAGGGATTTTCTGAACAGCAAGGGTAGCGCCTGCAAACAAGCCAAATGTGAATTCTCTGGTTCCTCAGACACAATCCCTCCTCCGGCTCTTTAAAGTGTTCCCATGCTGACTAAACCCACTGCATGCTGGTTGCCTGCCCGCTGGCTGCTCTGTGTTAGCTGCATGTCAATGTATGTTTACTCATTGAACAGATGAGCCAAGAGTCGCCAGAGACCGTTCCCCTGAGACTCTACCATGTCTTTCCATTTATAGTTGCAAAACAGGACAAAGTATGAACACGGACACGTGAAAAACCGGTGAGGGCTGATGGGGGATTACGGTGAGAGAGAAGAGACATTAGTTGTTGGGGAGTCTTGGCGGGAAGAAGGGACGGAGAGATTTTTTTGGCAGAGGTACAAGTGGGCTAAATAGTTTGGACACCCCAAGGTCATTCCTCCTCCTCCTCCTCCACCTCCTCCTCCTCGTCTCTCTCCTTCCTGAGTCCAGATCCTGTGTGCTATCTTTGAGAAGAATGTGCTGTGTCACAAGGAAAAAAAAAAGAGAAAACTTTCCCCGTCTCCTCCGGTGCTCTCTGGAGACGACGCGCTCCTTTCTGTGGGAACTCAGACAGCGGCGTGGTTTACCATGCAGAACAGGCAGCTACGACTGGCTCTGGGATTGTATGCTCGGGGTTCTGTATTTTTGTTCGTGAAGTCAATTCGATCGTTTCGTAATCCAGTGAAGATAACTGGCGACACCTTGTGCCAGGAGGACATTACTTCTTTGTGACAGAAGATGCTCCTGATTGATTATCAATCAGGTGGAACTTGAACATTACTTTTTTCTTCTTCAGTGTTTCTCACCAAAATACATCGTGTGCAGCAACAGAGTCAATGCATTGTCTTCCTTATAAATCTTTTGAAAAAAAAATCTTAAATTATTGTGAAACCAGCATTATAATTGTGTCTGAGATCACTTCCTATTTCCTACTCAGTGAAACTTAGTTAGTCTTTTTGATTTGATTTGACTGTCTAAATTCGGAGTGTGAAAGTTAGAGTCAGTCTGGGAGTTCATAAACTCCCAGACTGGAGTTTCCATGGGCTCGTACATTGTCCACGCCGCACATGCAAATGACGGTTAAGGGTTCAAATCTGGATTTACGTGTCTCTGTAAGGTAAACGAGTGTCTGTTCATAAGGAAAAGTGCGCACGTAAACGATGAAGAGATGTTGGAAACAGTCCATGTGTACTTCCCAAGTCTCTCTCTCTGCGCCTCCATTTTGACAACTCTGAATAAGCTTTTATTACTGCTCTGAAGATCGAGGAGCACTTTCTACTTAATTTATCGTCACTTTCATTTAGACACATGAGGCTGATCATTCCTGAGTATCATTTCAATTTCCCCCGAAACATTGAGCCGAATGAATTCATGCCAGTGTTCAAGAGAAACAATAATCCTAATCTGGGTTGTATAGGCAAGACACAGAACACAGTATAAATACCACACACTGTGTATAAATACTCAACGCAGTTTGTTTAACAGGTAACAGACTACAGAGAGAAAACATCTCCACTCTAATGGTGATAATAACTGTGTCTTTATTAGTATACGTAGTAGTTTAACACCATTAAATCAACTGAAAACATTATACGATCATTAAAAAATATATACTTTAAATGGATTCTTTTTGGAAATGTTAGCTAAAAACTGTCCGGATGAGAAAACCCTGATCATGAGTTCAGACACAAACTCCGTCAAAAGTCTCTCCAGCTGTTAAAGCCGACTGACGGCTGATCCAGCTGTGATCAGCTGGATCAGCATCAGAAACAGACGGCGCTTCACGTGACGCACCCTCGCTTCCTCTCTCCTCGCATAGTGAGGGAAACGGGGAGGCAATTAAGAGACTTAGGATGCACCTCATGTTCCCGTTGAGCAGTCTTCTTTCCCGACTTTTTAACTTGCACATTTCTAAAGTTCTTGAAGTGCTACTGCCACCAGCTGAGGATCAGGGGAATAGAGGGGTTTGCGTTTGCACAAAACATTTGCATCATCACCCTCAGCGTGTGCGTCGCATCACCTGGGCTTCCTTGAACTAGTCGAACACAAGATAAAACATATACCTGCTTATTAAAAAGAAACAAAAAGACCCCCCCCCCCCCCCCCAACACACACACACACACACATACACACAAAACAGCGTATCTGAGATACAAAGGTTTAAGTGCCTATTATTATATGAAATTATTGAATGTATTTGGTTCGTAGCCTTTTAATGAACCCGATAGTCTGCGCTTATTCGGCCTCTTTGGGCTCATTTTGAAACAATAACCATCCTGCTGTACAATATTCCTTTCACTGCAACAGTACTTGCATTACTATTACAACGTGTACTGCTGCTACTACCTCAGTTTCTCTGTGGCCATTTGAACGATTTTGCTCATATAATATTTTAATACTACATTAACATTTTTACACTAATTATCCGGTTTTCGGCCGAAACCTAACTGTCAGTGTGTAATGACTGTGGTGAGCTTTCAGCTTGCATGCCTTCACTAACTGATCCTGTTTCACTCTTCCCATACATGCAGAATTAAACTTTGCTCTCAGAGGGATGCATTTGGTTTGGTCTCACCTCCAGGGAAGGAATGACTCATGTTTTATAGTGTGCTGCGTTGACGAGGATAAACATGTTAAGGCAGAACTGGCTCACAGTAGTTTAAACAGCATGTGGCTCGACCCCATTAAAATAGCTCTTACTGTTGGATTAATTGAGTGGTTCTCCGTGGTGATGTCCACGGTGGCGCCTCTTTACATTGGCTACGCTGTCTCTGCGAAACAAAAGGTCTTCATTGAAAAGCCGAGAGATTAAAAACTCTCCTATCGGACCAATTGATTGTTGTTTTTTTACTTTATGAATGAAGTGTTTTGCTTGTTTTTAGCATCTTATTATTGCAGTCATTGAGGCTGCAACAGAAACCATGTGCGTGCAGAAGACGATGAGGGTTTTCCTACACAATGCCTCTTCCCTACCTCCATCCTTCAATGCCTTCTCCCTTCCTCTCCCCTTGTTTGGTCTCCTGCCCTCCTCTAGAGCTGATCCCTCTTCTGTCTCACTCTCCACAGGGTGAACGGGGAGATGATGGAAGCCCCGGGGCCAAAGGCTATCCTGGCAGGCAGGTGCAGTAAATCTAGTGTTGCGGTGCTGGTTGAACAGGGTCCCACACACACACACACACACACACACATGGAGACACATGACACAAACACACTCACGTATAAAGGAGGCAACACATCAGTATCGCCTCGACTGGAATTCAATTTTTTTGAAGATATTTTTCGTCTCGTAAGATTTTGTCGCTGTCATAATGATGAATGAATATGGATATATTGGAAGGAAAGGGAGGGGGCACACACCAACTCCTTGTTTGTGTTCCACAGCTATAAAAATAATGTAATTTAAAGATATTGGATGCCGGCGAAGCTCTCAGCCATCGGCAATATCAGTCAGCCTCAAAGAATCTAATTTGGTCAATCCAAATAAAAAGTTTGTTTGTTTTGTTGAATGAAAGGCAACGGGCACGAGGATGTTGAGAAGCACCTGTCCCTGAAAGCGACAGAAGCCCCCGGCCTAGCGAGGAAATGAAAAGTCAAAATCATCCATTTTAAGCACTGCTCTGAAGGAAGAAGAGGTAATAAAAGTGGGACTACTGCCTCTGTCCTTCCAAACTGAGACCGCCAATCCTCCACTGTGAATGGTGTTAACTTAAAGGGACTGTTATGGTGTTCTTGAAGTGTGTGTATGAGGAACTTATCCGGAGTCGGTCTATCTTCTGCAGTGACAGAGAGGAGCACCAGTACGCAAGCAAAGCAATGGGTGGACGGGGCAGTAGATAAAACCCATCTTATTTTAGCATCATTGAGTTTATACCACATATGTCAAACACAGGATAATATCTATTACAGCTGGCCCGCCGGTATACTGCACACACTACTGATACTACAAATCTGCATGTGACGGCCTGCAAGCGCGAGCCCTTGCACGACTCGCTTTATGGAGCTAGTAACCTGTGGCCAACTTTCAGCTAACCTACTCCCCAAAAAATATCTAAACGAAAGGTGGACTTTGAGAACAGAGGATTTAAATGCAGGTGGGAGGCAGATGTTCACAGATATAAAGGGCAAACCTGTTTGTGTTGTGTGCGGGGACGGTGTGGCTGTAATGAAAGAATATAACGTAAGAAGACACTATGAAGCCAAACAACACGACGGGTACAAGCATCTCATGAAGCAGAGGCTCCAGAAGGTAAAAGAGTTGAGGAGAAGTCTGGTGTCACAGCAGGCTGAGTTCACAAACGCAAAAAGACAATAACTTAAGCTCTGTTGGTTCCAGGTTCGATATGTGCAATGAGTTCATTTCAATAAGTTTTGCAAGAAATATTTAACCAGCCTAAGGTTGGCCCACTGTGTATGTGAGTTTGACGCCCCTGGTTTAAACCATTAGACCTTTAGAAAGGTTCACCAAAGAAAATCAATATCAATTCAAGTGTATGCTTTATCTAGAATTTATTTCTTTTAACGGAGAACTGAACTGAAAGTATGACCTATTTACACCGTGTTTGTTACTTAGTCTCGTGACTTTGAAGACAAGTTGCACTTTCAGGTCAGTTCCCCGTCTGAACGGGCTGTCCGACAGCAAGAGTAAATTGTACAAATATTCTAAATATAGCTTACACTTGAACGGATATTGATTTCATATATTTTTTTGTAGGTGAGCGTGTCTTTTAGGTGGTTAAAATACATGTTGCCGCTGCCTCCGTCCACAGCAGTACATTAATCAGGACTCCGGGGTGTTTCTTCAAGCTTGGGGGGCCGCGCCGGCCTTCAGCTGACTGTTGTTGCGTCCCTCATACAACCCCAATTCAAGACACCCAAACTATCCCTTTGAGGAGTCAACGCTGGGGGAGCACTGGGGTTTCCCTGCATTACAAATATGTTTCCTCTCAGCTTTAAGCAAGACAACTGCTCGCCCACTTGTCCGCTCTGGAATGTTTATGACAACGTAGAGGTCAACGAAGTGTTCGCCTCTCTGCTTTTGGCTCACTAACTGTGTCACAGACCTCTGATCCCTGGAGACACTTTGTGTGTGATGGATTAGGTTTTAGCACCCCCTACCATCTGTGGCCTGTGAATCACCCGGGCTGTGAGTTTATGTCGAGGCCGTGTGCTTTGCTGCCTGTGAGTTCTCCCGAGCCAAGAGCTGATCTTTAAAGTTGCAGGGAGAGATTTTCTGCACCGGTGGATTTGCTGACAGTGTCGCTGAGAAATTAATGGGTGTAATTAGTGGATGTTGCTGAAAGGCAGGATGAGTAGGAGTAGGGAAAAACAACCAATGTATAGAGTATAGTCCCTCTCAATCATTTCTTATAACGCACTAGAAGTGTGTGTATCTGCAGCGACGCAGCCTTCCTGATGTTGCTTTCTCTGTAAAAACACAGCGACCAGTTGGCAGGTCGTAAGCATGCAACCATGAGGAAGCTATGAAAATGGCCGACACAGTTACCCAAAAAAAAAGAAATCGCAAATATAACCAACCTGACGTAAATGTTGTATTTCAGTATACTTATTTTCTTACTATTCAGGTATAGACATTTTCGATTTTTAAAAAAGAAATATGAATACATCTTTTTTTTTTAAAACCTGGTTGGACATTCTGTGTTTTTTCTGCTTAAGCGCTTTGACAGCAGCACAAATGAACTTCTGTCGTTTGTAACCATAGAAATACGTTTTGTCGTGTACTATCTTCAGGGCTTATCCGGGCCCGTGGGCAAAATGGGGCCAAAAGGAATCACGGTAAGTAGATGTTGGAGAAATAAGAACGTTGGCATGGATTTGTGTCATTAGGCTCTGTACAGGCAGTGTGGTTGCTAATAAAAGTGAATTGTGTATATCTCACACTGTACGGTGTTTAAAGCTCCCTCAGAGCGTCTTCGTCTGTTTACTTGTATTTCATTTTCACGTCATGCAGCCTCGCTCAGCGTCCTTTAACGGCCACGAGGGAGAGAGGCAGAACTCCTCTGTAGTAAAGCGTCTGAACTTTCGCTTTCTTAAACGAACTGTGAAATGCCTGCTAAAGGAATTACCTAACCAGTGTGGGTACATAAAAAGGCCAGCGTCATAAACGCCACTCTTCTGGCCTTGTTAACTCCATGATGATAACGACAGATGGTTTTGTTAGTGTATGTGAAGTACTGTAGGAGCAATTAACTCTGGCTTTCTTGAAGCCCCGTCTGTGCTCGCTCTCCTTCTTAATGGTATCCAAATATCGTAAAACTATATCGCTCTGCTGCCGAGCATAACCGTAACGCATTCGGACGTGGGCTTTGTCACAACATGTCGCTGTAATTTGCGTCGCTGTCCATTTTTTTGTCCGACCACTTTTGCCTCTTCTTCCGCTGAGCAGGTTTGGTTGGCCGAAAGTTTCTTCAGAGATCCCTGATGTGAGGGTATGTGCCCTTGGACTACATCGTGGAAGCCAGCACCATGCAGTCCATGGGCATATACACTTGCCTCAAGGCTTGGCTCTACAAGACCACTCATCCGCTGAAAATAAAGGCCTGCGGTGCTGTAACGGAACAAAGCGCCACAGCTGAAGCCTTTGTAGAATTTTTTTTGGTGTGTTGTTGACATATTGCAGTTCTTCACAATGTCCATCACCTCTGCTCGGTCTCATTGTCCACCTTATTTTTCTTTTTCGTCTGTCTTTGGCTTTTCTGGGCCTCCACTTCCATCTTTTATTCATCTCTCTAGGGTCACATAGGCCTCCTCGGGCGTTTTGGCCTTCCTGGTCCTGATGGCGAGAGAGTGAGTATGAGTGGCTGTGAGAGTGAATACCTGTTGCTTTTAATGGGTGTCTACAAATTAATAAATAGAGATATAGGTTTTAATTATTGAAGGACTGCAGGCCCACTTAACACAGTCACAGCCCCTTAAACTGTATTTTATCTAAAACTGTATTGGATTTCTCATCCATTTTAGCTTAAAACTGGATTATTTAACATTATTAACATATAATGAATGCATATCAATGTCATATCAATGACAGCTTCTGCTGTTGCCATGATCAAGAATAAAACTGTTATTTTCCACACTAGTGGCTCTAAGACGAGAGACGTTGCCTCTTAAGTTTTCCTTCATTTAACACTTTAGTTGTAGCATCGGAGCCTCACAGGGCTGCTGAAGGCTTTTGGTCTTATCTCATGATTTCTATGTTTTTGCTCACTTCTATCGCTCCTTCAGCTTCTTATCCATCGTCTCTCTCTTTGTCTCAACTGTGTTTTCTTTCCTGTTTCCAGGGAATTCCTGGCGCTCATGGGAAGAAGGGCAAGATGGGTAGGCCGGTAAAGTTTTCTCTCAACATACTTCTCAGAGAACATTTGTAATGCAGCCTCGTGAACCTGAGGGTTGTTTGTCTTGATCTGTGCGCTTTAAAGTGTATTACTCAGTCTGTGAAGAGGAGTTGTGCTAACTTGCACATTGATGCTCAGGACTGCGGCACCCTAAATAATGTAACCGAATGTATTCACGAGTCAGCAGATTACATTGATATTCTCAGTCAGATCCTTGTTTAATATTCTGACCTCGTGTTGAAGTCAGTGTCTCCTCATCTATGAATCTGAAATAATTCATCTTCTCTGGCTGCAGTGAATGAGGAAACATTGCAGGTTATAGAACATGTTTATGGCTGTGCTTGTTTTGCATGGAGCTGATGTAATAACGTGATGCGTCGCTTGTGGGTTTGGCTCTTCAGAGTCTCTACCCACCACAGATCAGGATCAAGTCTAGTCATTGGCGCCTGGAAGTAAATTTCCCTTCCTTTTAGGCTTACATGGAAAATACTAATGCTGCACATGACCACTTGTGTAAGTCTGTTTTCCCAGGCCTAGTCTGCTTGAAATTATTATGCAGTAGCGGTCAGTGACCGACTGAGGCTAAGACAAAAACATTCATAATAGCCAAGTCATGAGCGAGTCATTTCCCTTCCTCTGTGGTGAAAAGCGAGGTTAGTGAATTCACACAAGTAGTTACTGTTTGTCCTGAGTCAGCAGAAATGCCGTTTAACAAAATCTGGATAGAAACACAAGAGAAGGAGCCGGCATGTTTGATCCACATGTCCCCAAGCCCAAAACCACAAGGGCCCCGGAGGCTTCATGTGCATTTTACTAACTTTAATGGCTTCTTTCCTCCTGTGTTAACTTTATGGATGAAAACCTCTTTCACAAAATGACTAAAATATCAATATAAAAGTATAAGTATAAATCAAAAAGTGCTATAGTTTATGCTTAGCAGAATGGCATGATTTCCATTGGACCCATCTGTTAATTAAAAGGGTCTCGATGAACAAAGTCAATATGGGAACAAAGACTTGCATGTGTTTCTGATCAACCCAAGTCAGTTTTTAGAGATTTCTGAAAGAGGCACATTTTTTTTCCCACATTTCCTGTGGGCTTCATGTTGCACCAATTACGAATCATTGCTTTGTCCACATTTGTTGTGAATCGGCAGTCTGCCACACAAACAGTCCTATCTCTGCCATCGCTCGAGGTCTTCGTACTTCCATTTGATCCGTCTCTCTTCGTCTGCAAACAGACGGTGAGAGATCTCGCTGCATTTCTGCTGTTTTCCCCATGAATGTGACCAGAGCCCACTGAGGGCGAGTGCTGAGCCGCCGCGATGTGCACTTCGACAAGCACGCGTTGAGCGTGCGGCCTCGCGGCTGCATCGCGCCTCTTGTTCTGCCTCTATAATGGCATGACGAGCCACGAGCGGAAAACAAAAAAAGAAGAGAAAAGAGAGAGAGAGAGAGAAAAAGTCCCGCAGTCAACAGTTTCTATGCCAAGCAGCTTTATTCGGTAATTCAGGCGAGTCCTGGGGGTTTGGTTACGCGGGCCGCCGCGCGCTCCCCGCCGGCGCGTGCACACGCACAGACGCTCGGGAGCGCTCAGCCGTGGAATTTCCTGCCGGTCTCCCGGGGGGGGGAAGCGCCGGGAGCCCGTTTGAGGGGATTTGCCCGGCTTAAACCTCTGTTTTGGGAAACACTTTGTTGATCCCCTGTGCGTGGTGCGATAACTGTGCCCACAAACAGCGTGACGTCTAAATGAATTCCAAGTGTTTTGACAGTGTGAGCGCGATGAAGCCACTCCATTTCCTCGCCGGTTACGTGACCGTCCTGTTTTGTTTGTGTGCTCAGGGGTTTTCTGGTGACTTTGGAGAGAGAGGACCTCCTGGCCCTGATGGGAACCCAGTAAGTAATATTATGTGCATGAGTGCACCATTTACTCACTCGGCACCGGGCAAGTCTTCACGTCAAATTACACCTGACAGAGATTTCACCAGATTTCACATGAATGAACACTCACGAAGGGAGGGAGCTTACAGCAAATCGTTTTATGACGGGAACATTGCATCCCTGCATTCGACTGACTGCAAGTACTGCAGGTTTTTCAGGAACTCACTCATCATAATCCATCCTGAGCATCAGCAGTTCCCCTCGCCTCTCCTCCTCCTCCTCCTCCTCCTCCTCCTCCTTTTCCTCCTCTTCCTCCTCCTCCTCCTCCTCCTCCTCCTCCTCTTCCTCCTCCTCCTCTTCTTAGTTTGACCCTCACTGCTCATGATTGAGATTGGCTGACCTCTGGGAGCCTCCTCCAGGCCTCATTTCTTCTGCCTCCAGTAGGGAGCAGAGGATGTTCCAATTGGCTGAATTCGTCTCCTTTCATTTATAGAGGAACAGCACAGGCGACAGGAAGGCCACACTGGGCCGCGTGTCATCCGTCTCTCCGCTGGATGCGTGGCTCAGAGAGGATGTCGGGCTGGCATGTGGCTGCGGGGTAGATCATTTGGAACCAGCCTGTCTGTGTGCCAAGCGCTCACTCGCTATGCTAAAATGAGTGGGGAAAGACATTTGCCCGGGCTATCAGAGGGAGGAAAGCACCAGTGAACCAACAAAATATTGAAACACCCCTACAGCTCTACACCTCTGATCTGACGCTGCCTGTGTCGCATCTCTTCTTTACCCATCTTCCTCTGTTCTCTCCCTTCTTCCCAGGGGGAGCTGGGATCTCCTGGCCCATGTGGAGTCGCTGGTCTTATTGTAAGTGTTCTGCTTTCTTTCTCACTGATTCAACAACTTTATCTTTTGTGATCTTTTTTTTGTGTGAACACATTAGTACCTTGTTTTGTTTGACTTTATCTTTTCTTGAAGAAATGAGCTTGTAACTACTGATTTCAAAAGTGCTATATGAAGAAAGTTTGAATAATTCTTTCCTTTTTCTTTTATCTCTTCCACATCTTTCTGTTGAGACATTCAGCTCAGAAAGTAGTTTCTTTGTGTGTGTGTATCGCGAGCGCCGGTCTTTAAGACGTGATTAATTAGGACATTCAGCATTTTAAGTGTGTGTTTTGTGTGTGTTGATGTGTGCAGGGAGACATGGGCTCTGCTGGCGTCATGGGCTCACCAGGACTACCAGGACTCAAGGTAAATGATGCGGGTTTTGTTGTTGTGTCTCTGTCTGGTTCTGGCGTGGATCCAACACTAACAGGGTACATTTTGATTGGTTACCCAGAATGTCTCCGAGTAGCGTTTGAGCTCACTTTGAAGACACAAAGTGACGAGTGGGTGCTGATTAGTTCTTTGCACAGCCTCAGGAAACGCCAGCACTGCATATTAATCATGCTCAATCAATAATCTTTTTTGATTCTCTTTTTCATTTCGCTTCCAAGGGAGTACCTGGAAACCCAGGGGACCCCGGACTGAAAGGTGATAAGGTGATCTGCATACGTATTTTATCATTACTCAACTTCAACAAACAATAATGCCAGAGGGGACAAATCACAAAACTTTATTTGGGAATCCTGAGACAGCTAACAGCTGATACAAACCCATGCACGACTTGTGTAACCCAGCATGCATGTGGCGCACGCCTACTGAATAATCTCTCTGCTAACATTTGGACTTTTTTTTGGATTCTTTTGTGTTTCCTCAGGGGGATATTGGCTTAGCAGGGGAGCCAGGGGAGCGTGGATTCCAAGGGGACAAGGCAAGTCTATGTTTGTACGTGCTCAGGTGGTCCAGTGGGTCGCCCATAAATAACGCGATTAGGGTGCAATGCTTGGCCTCTCCTCTCTGCCCCTGAAAGTGTCCCCGATGTCCAGATTGCTTCCGATGTGAACATCGCTGCGTTTGTGTGCAAATGGGAACTTTTTTTTTACATTTGTCTTTGTTTTAAAGGGTATGCTTGGCCCGCCCGGGTCGCCGGGTCCTCTTGGAAAACCTGGACCACAGGTACTTTCTATCTCACATTTAAACTCTGAGTGTCTGGCGTGTAAATCATACTATTTATTTTAAGCAATTTCTTGTCACGCTTCACTGCTCTGGTGGCGTGTTGGTTCTCAGTGGGTGACTAATACATCAGTTAGAGTACTGTCTGTCCAATAATGCACAAATATGCATCTTTTGACAGTTGTTATGAGGCTGATTTCCTGTCATTTTCAAGGTTATGTTAGATAACTTTGGCACACAATGTTCCCTTCACAAACCATCCAGGGAACCATAAGGGCTATGCTGTTGGCAATTTGGTTAAAGATGTTTTAAGGATCTTATTTTATCGTTTGTCACATTTCTTAGGGCAAACCTGGTGAAAAGGGCCCTGATGGTTCACCTGGTCCTCCTGGCCTCGAGGTATTTACTATTATGCTTAAAACAGATGCATTGTATTTATACTGTTGTTGATACCCTGCGGTGATGGAGCTGTGATTCATTTCCTCTCGTTCTCTCAGGGTTTTCCAGGTGACATCGGCCCGCCAGGACAAAATGGCCCCGAAGGACCCAAAGTGAGCGCAGTGACATCAGCGCTTTAGATCTGAACCGTCAGGGAGTAGAGATGAAGTGGAAGTTCACTCTCAGTGTTTCATCCACAGGGAAAGCAAGGGATAAGAGGTTTGCCAGGTCCAAGGGGAACACTTGGTCTTCAGGTGAGATTGACTCAAAGTATTTAGTGAATGAATAAAACATAGAAAGCTTTTTATTGTAGTTTCTTCTCTCTCGCTGACCTTTTGGTGACAATTCTTTTGTCAGGGAGACGAGGGACCGGTCGGGCTCGCTGGACTCGCTGGACTCGAGGTGAGTGCTGATTGGATAAGCCCTGCGGCTAGAGACCAGTTCGAGAATACATTAAGAGTTATCTATGAGGATCCACACACAACACCGCGTGCACCACGTGGCTCTGCCTAAATTTAGCTTTGGAGGAAAAACCATGACCTGGTTTGGATAGGCAGTCCTTTGGCTGACTGACGTCTCTCTACGTCTCTAAGCTGTTGAAAGACTCTCTTTTGGACGCTTATATTACCAGATTGGTCAGACAATTGCTATAATCTTATCTATCATAAAAAAAACACAGATTAGAGGTTTGTCAAAAACACTTGTAACAGCTGATGGATTCATGTTCAGGTGGATGCAGAGGATAAGGAGCATGTATTTACCTAAATCCTCACAATAATGAATGTTATTGATATCTACTCAGGAGTTCAAATGCGTCATTAAAGTGATATGTTTATATATATATATATAAACATTCTAAATTAACCATACCATACAAGAATTGCTCAGTGAATTAAATCCTCAGTGACTATCTGTGTATCTCGTGTTGCTTTGGAGTCATCGCAGACTCAATAACAGAGAAGACTTTCCCAGTGAAGTTATCTATCTTGATTCCATTCGGCCTTCTCAAAGTTAAACCCACGAGTGATTACCGAAAACCAACACAAACAACCCGACGACTTCTGCGAGTCATTAGGAGCCTTTGATGCTGCAAAACGGCTCTCCGTTTTATGAATCATTAAAGTTCCTCAGAGGGAATGCATTTGTTTTGCCATCAGCTGGTGGTTTGTTTTGTGCGTCGGCCTCCAGAGGGACATATCTCCTTTTACAGGAGATATAGAGCGTTTATTGTACAGTGCGGAGCTGCAGTACACGTCTCTGTCATTTCTGCTTTCTGCTCAGGGCAGGCCTGGGAGGCAGGGATTCCCTGGACTGACAGGCCCAGATGGACTCAAGGTCAGACCCAATATTCACACATCCACCGCCTAACGACTGTCATCCTTAGCCGAACATTCCCTCCCCAGCTTCCATTTATGATAATGTTTAATCTGAATATGTGTAAATTAGATGTTAATTCTCCGCCACCACAGGGGAACGGCCCCTCCGAGCACATTTCAACTGATTTGAAGTGAAAACGAAAGGCATGACTAAGTTTGTGATATGCTAATTGGCTGCTTTGCTGTAGGGCGAGACCGGGACAACCGGCGAGGTCGGAAAAGTTGGCGAGAGGGTAAAGGCTTTTCTCTCCTCTTTCTGTTTGATGCTCACGCCTCGTCTGCTTTGTTGGAGTCCCAACGCCGTGCTGCCCGTTATGACAAATGCAACTTCAATCGAGCTACTAGAAATAGGAGACGGCTGAGAGCGCGTGCTTTCTCTCCTTCAGGGACTGTCTGGTTTCGTCGGGCCCGTTGGAGAGACTGGCGTCGCGGGCGAAAAGGTTAGCGCGCTCTCAGTTTGTCCCACTTGGCTGGTGTCGTTGATTTCTAATCTGTTAAATTTCTCTCGTTTGATGTGTCATGTGATTAGTGCTGGAACAAGAAGTCAGCTTCAGATTATTTTAGAATCAATGCTGTCAGATGTGCATATTTGCTTTTTATATTCTGTTTTGTGTGATTGTGAATGTTATATTTTTGCACCGTTGGTCAGGATTAGCAACAGCAACTTTGAGACCTCACTTGAGGTCAAATTGGGGTCGTCATTTTACATTTTGTAGACCGGACGCTTCATCTTTTAATCCATCAGTAGTAAATCAATGTTCCCCTAACTGTGGCTTTCGGCTCTCCAGGGGGATCGAGGCAAAACAGGAGCCCCGGGTCCGCCAGGTGAAACGGGGCCGATGGTAAGGAGTAAGTCTGGACCCCGTCTCTCGTTCCAGGGGGGATTAAATGTTACATACTTCAGGATTGGGGTGGGATATGTTCGGAGAGACAGATTAAAGGTATTCCACAATAGTCATCCAAAAGGCAGTTTGTATAAGGGCACTCAGTTTAGTTAGAAATATGAGAGCCCGTTTATGATTTATTTGTTGAATCATATACAGTAGATATCATTTGAGTAATGTTGTATCCATCAGGGTCACACTGGAATACCTGGGGAGACGGGACCACCTGGACTGCAGGGGATCCCAGTAAGTTACTGGTGTTATGTCACGGCTTTATGTGAACTGCTCGTAAACCAGAGACCACACTGGCCCGTTGTGGGGTCGACACGTCTGTTGTGGGGTCGACACATCTGGATCATCAGCGTTTCGGTCTCTGGTTGAAAGACGTATGCACTTACTTTTGTTACAAAACTTAAGTTTTGCACTAAGTTACGGAACTAAAGTACTTGTTTTAACGCAAACCACAATCTTGTCCGAAATCTAGTTTTAGTTTTGATTTGTTCCCTGAACTTAAAGTCGTTTTGTTTCATCCCACAACATTTCCGGTCGGTGTGGTTTTGCTGGAATGGGAGCCGTACGGCTACTGATCAGGCCATTTTATTTGGATGATGTTTGTTGTAAAGCCTGCATCATTTCTAGGTACTGTTATCAGAATAGTGCCGTGTTGCCCTGAAGTATCTCCATCACTGTAGCAAAGTGACAAGTTGAATCACGAGAGTTCAGCAAAATAAGATATCCCGCTTGTGTTGATTTCTCTTTGACACAAACCCAATATTGTATCACTTCCTCAATCTGACCTCTAAGTCACGTAAAAAGCATAGTCAACATTTTACTCAGAAAATGTTAAAATTGTTTGGGTAGAAAGTTAATGAAGAAGAGAGTGAAACTGTATCTTAGTTTGTTTATTTTGCTCCAGTCTAACTCAAAGAATACTTTCATCATTCAGGGGCCTCCCGGTTCACTGGGAAGCATTGGCGTCAGAGGACCCAAAGGCGAGAGGGTAAGTAACTTTAATCTATGTTATAATCATTAAATAACCATTAGGTGATTCATCCTATTGTCTGTTTCCAACCAATATGGGACAACAACCTGCATCCAGCTCGTGGAAACCTGAGCAGTGATGTCCACCTTCAACCAAGAGACCATGAAGGAGCACAAAGCAGGGCGATATTACATTATTCTAGATAAATATTGAAATAGAGTCCAGCCATCCACAGATAATTAAATCTCCTTGAAGTGCAGAGCAATAACACCGGAGCTTTGCAACCTTCTCCAAAGAATAAAAAAATACCTAAAAATAGTCACAATTTGAATATGGACACGTGTTGGTTATGCACATGCATTCCAACACGTGTGTGTGTGTGTGTGTGTGTGTGTGTGTGTGTGTGTGTGTGTGTGTGTGTGTGTGTGTGTGTGTGTGTGTGTGTGTGTGTGTGTGTGTGTGTGTGTGTACCAGTGTTCACTGGCTTTTCCATAATTGAGTTTTTTTTACTTTGGATAAAAAATCGCCCATGGTTGCACAGCAGGATCATTGGACTGAATGAATAATTGATCTAACATGAATAAGTGGTATAATTAAGGCATTTCATCCTGATTGGTTTTACACGGCTCCCCTGATATCACAAGCAGTCACAAGTGTAATATTTAATAACTATAATAGCTGAAAATCACATCAAGGCTTTGGAAAAAACAATTATTATTAACAGCAGCACCATTAACTCCAGACTCCTCATTACATCGTCTGAAGTAATTCTCAGTCAACAAGAATGGAGAGAAACCAGTAACAACCTTTGGCTGTGCACAAAAGTTTTGTAATAAAAAATAAGATAATACTTTTTATTCTTATTGTCTCACTTTTAAGAAAACAGAGAAAGTAGTGACATCTATTTCAAGCATGTGTCCAATCCTGTTACTTTACTTCTTGTTTTCATTCATATCTTGTCAAGTCGTTCACATTTTACCTCGAGAGATGGTTCGGCACACGTCAATCGTACTTCAGCAACGCCACGGGATTTAATTGTGATGCACATCTCTGATATGTAAACAAGTCATTTCAATCTTTTTTTCCTGGCTCTCACTTTTTAAAAAGAGAAAATAAAGCATGGGGGGGAGTGAGTTTCCACCTAAATGCCTGCGGGTGCTGAATTAATCTGAAAAAAATTATTATAGAGGCAGAAATAGATGGTAAATGTGTGCACTATAAAACTTAATCAATCTTAATAAGCCATATAGTATTTTTTTTTGATGTGACAATAACTTGAAATAAGACAGATTACTCCCCAAGAACCACAAAGATATGTCTTGATTAGTGCTTATTTAAATTGCCCCGGGAAAAAGTAAAGTTATCAACTCTTTTGTCAAATATCACTCAATATTACATCCACTGGAATAACTTTTTCATTGAATTTAATTGTAATATCTCAAACAGCAGCAATTGAAAAAGAAGAAGACGACACAACAAGGTCAGCTTCATTCATGTAATGATTCAAAACACTTTTAATGATGAAACAGCTTATTAAAATTGACTCATATTCTCAACAAAGGTCTCAAACTAACTCCGTTATTAGCAAGCAGCGGTGTAAATGTCACAGTGCGTCTACACAGGTAGGCGCAGCGAAAGACACAGTGCGCTGATGTTTTCTGACAGCGAATATTTGGGTCCAGTTTCGTAGGCGAGGATGAATCAGCCACAGGATTTGTGACCTTTTCCCAAGGCGTCTTCACGGTACGCCCGGTGTGCGGGCGAAAGACGGGGACAAAGTCCACGGATTTGGACGGGATCGCAGCTAATTTGCAGATGCCAAGTATTTTGTAAAATAGCCACACATTTTTGATGGTGTCCCTCCGATGTGGCCTCGACCACATGACTCAAAGAGCGCTGCCTTCCAGGCTCCATTAAATGGGGATGACAAAAATGGAGATTAAGCGCCGTAATTCATTGACTTAATGTGTAAAACAACATCTGCCTCAGGTCTGTTAAAGGCCACATTTTCCCGAGCCGTTCATCAATGACAAATTCAATTCCTCTCTGCAGGGTCCGAGGGGTCCTGATGGCCCGGTGGGGGAGAAAGGGTCCGCTGGAGTGCAGGTGAGCGCACGGTCAGACCGCCAAAGTTGCCAACGGTTGATTAAAATATTTTCAGAGTCTCGCATTTCGTTCCAGTTTCTGGCTCTTTATTGATAATGCTGTTTGCCAACACTGCCTTGGAGAAATGTCTGGCCTTCAACTCTCTAATTGCGCCACATCAAATCCATCCCACGGCGAGCGAGGATAAACAAAATGGCCCTTTTTCTATAACAGAAAGGGGGGAGAAAAAACTTTTACAAGCAGCTTTGTTCAGCAGACTGTAATTATTAACTATTTTTAACATCTAAAGAATCTTTAGAGGACGCGCGTTGTAAGCTGCAAATCTAACAGAACCTTAAATCAAAGGGGACTAAAATATTGATGGTGCTGGTAGTGCTTGGCGGTCGGGAACATTTTAACTCTGGGGGATTTCAGAGCGCTCGGTTTACTGAGTTGGATGTTTTCTTTGCAGGGCACCGATGGTCCACCAGGAAAATTGGGTTTCCACGGGGACGCGGTAAGAAACATTGTGCTTGCTTCACTTTCCCCTTCATAACAGTAATAGCGTCATTAGCGGCATTAGCTCAATCCTCGTTATATCTGACCTTTTCAAGTCCTGGAGGAATTAGTATGAAGGATAACCAGAGTGCGCTGCTTTTGTGCTTGTGAAGAGCACACTGACCGTCTCCTCGCCGCATGCAGTCACACGGCGCCTAATGCAACATGTAGTGTGTGATCATGTAAGATAGGACATGTCTTCATTCATGTCTCCATCTGGTTCCACTGCCGTTGTCTGCATCGCGCAATTATTTCTCGTTGAGAAGGTCACAATTTCATTCTTCCATGGCTAACGGGCCCCGAGAGATGTTTAATCATCGCATACGTGGTGATTCAAATGATAGAATAACTATTTGGATAATTAAATACTTAATTATACATATACATAACATACTGGTATATTATTATTATTATCAAATGTAAACTTCAATTCTAGGAACTATTATAGGTGCCACATGTGGTGGGATCTAAAAAGTAGTGGGGAAAAGCATAAATTGGACAAAATGGAAATACTCAATTTAAGTATAAGTATTTTAAGTCGATGCATTTCTTTACTTCTCCATTAAAGGCAAACATGCATGACTTGTATTATGTGAAACCTCAAGGAGACAAGAAAGGGACCTAGGCCCTACTGGTGTGCTGACCATGCATCCTTTACCCTCCATGAGTTTGACATGTCGAACTTATTTTTTCCCTTTGTGTCATTTCGCTGCAGGGAAGGCTTGGCGAGCCAGGGGAAGCCGGGCCAAATGGATTTCCAGTAAGTGATTAACATCCCGCTAACGGAGGTCTCTTTTGGGTCAGTCTTGATTCTCAGTGATGGATAAGTGAAGGAAGTCACACTTTTACTCGAGTGAGTGTTGCAGTGTTTCATCCTGTCTGTGAGTACAGATAGTGTCTGCGTGATAAACCGCGGGACTCTTTTCAGGGCGTTCAAGGACCCTCCGGACCTCCGGGCGCCAAAGGAATCGCAGGAGAGCCGGTGAGTTTATTAGGTGTTTACATACATTTTGGGTCCATATTTGAGAAATATACTATGCTAATAATATGACTTTTTACGCATTTTTTTAACATAATTATTTATGACTGACAATACTGTGACATTTAGCATACATGACATACCATACTGTACCTTTCCTACGACGTCTTTTTCTTTTTTAAAGGCATACTAGACATTTTCTCTGATGTTTTCTTTTCATGGTATGCTGCTCTGACTTATTTTATGAAGATTTATTGCTCTGACATTTTTATAACATTTATTTTCGGATTTTATATGGACTAGTATAACATTATGTTGTTCATGCCATAAAATACTCTGAAGTCTTTTTGACAGGGATTTTTATGAAATACTTTATGCAATCAGATTTTCTTTATTGTAATTCTATACCTTCATTTTGTACTATTCTACACTAATTCTATAAAAAGATTCACTTCCACATTTTTATCCAGTGCTTCCCAGAAACCCATATCCTGCTCAGAAACGACCTCATACACTTTCTCTGCTCCTGGCCAAGTGTCACAGACACAATCAGAGCTCAGATCACAACTATTTGATTTACACCCTCCCCTTCCTGGAGCGGCAGCTCTATTGTAGCCTGACTGTGTCGCTGTGGCGGCATTTCTGCTTCCATCACTTACAAAAGCTTTGGCTCAGTGTTTTTAAAGGCTGTTAGCCGCGCAGATTAATGTATCTCTCCAAATACGCACTTTCTTCTTGATTCTGATTCCTTTTCACATTTTTCTTCCTTCACTGTCACTTCCAGCTGCATTCGATTCGATTAGATTAGAAGAAGATTAGAAAGTGCTCTTGACCTTTTCATCGGTGCCTCTGCTTTGTCGCCGCAGGGACCAGCGGGGCCATCAGGAACGATCGGGCCCCTGGGGGCGATGGGGTCTTGGGTGAGCTCCATCGCTGGTGGAAGAAAGCCACTGACTTTTCTTTTTTTTCCGTTGACACCGAATACTAAAAGCTGTCCCTTTTTTTTTTTTGACAGGGGCTGCTGGGGAGGGCTGGAGAGAGAGGACTGCCTGGTGAACTGGGGGAGAAGGTGAAGACGAGGGAGGAGCGCCTCCTGCTCTACGCAATTATATCAGCGATAACAATCCAGAAAGCCAGACGAGGCGCTCTGAGAGAAAAAACAAGGATGCACATGATTTTGATTTTGGACAGAAATTGTTATCAGACTTAACGGTTACTTTGGAAGTAGGAAGAACTGGGAGCGCCTTGTGAAACTATTCTGCTTGTATGGCTGTATGTATGGGGAAAAAAAGTAACCGTGGTGGAAGCAAAGGTTGTCCATCAAAACAAACAAAACATCACCAGTGTCATAACCATCGTGCTTCTTCTGCTGACAGGGGGACATCGGTCTGCCTGGCAACACCGGGGAGCAGGGTTTGATTGGCCAGAGAGTAAGGAACCCACTTTTTCTTTTCTGTAAAGTTATAATCAGTTAAAGTTTACAGATTGTGTTTGGTTGTTGCAACAGAGAGCAAACAAAGTGGTACATTTGTTAAAAAAAAAAAAGGACTCTATTCCACTGTTGCCAATGATTGACCATCTGTTTCTGCTTCCTGTGATCACTCGTAACACATAAAAAATATATTGCAATCATAATATCTTTTTATGACTTTGTCCGTCAGGGTGAGCCAGGCACTGACGGGGAGGCTGGACGAAGTGGACCTGATGGAGCGAAGGCAAGTTCAAAAATAAAAGACAAGCTGTTACATATCATTTGATTTATTCATCCCTTTAAAAAAGTCAAGTGCTTTTTACTGTTTAGGCCGAAAGGTAAAGGAAGAAAAAGTTGCTTCAAGAGTATAAATTTCTGCCAATATCGTCAACACAGATTAACCCGTTCTTGATTCTTATGTGTTTGAACCCGGGGAACTCTCCAGTTTACCGTCGCAGCTCATTGCAATTAGGGCAAGTCAACTATTGTTTGCGAGATATTGGCTTTTGTACAGTTAG
Source organism: Clinocottus analis (assembly GCF_023055335.1). Classification (NCBI taxonomy): domain Eukaryota; kingdom Metazoa; phylum Chordata; class Actinopteri; order Perciformes; family Cottidae; genus Clinocottus; species Clinocottus analis. The sequence goes on along the minus strand of NW_027176229.1, from coordinate 6,032,967 downwards.
AGATGCATTGTGTTGACGCTTAGTGAAAACACAAAGCGGGGCTAATTTAGGAGCTCTTAAATCCGGCAAGTATTGTCACAGGGAAAAATGTATAAAAGATGGAAAGTACAAAAAGCCTGCCTCTTCATCAGAGCCGCACTGCTGGAAGTAAAGCTGACAGACTCACTAACAATGTTTGGCTTGGAGGAGGTGGTGAAATGTGAGCACAGAGGACACAGAGGATTAGAATACACTCAACCTGAGCGTCTGCGGCGCTCTGTGCTGCGCAGGACGTTTTCTGTTAGTCAGGAGGGGAAACTACTTTGAGGGCTTTTTGGCCACAGTGCAGCTTCTGGATGGAAAACGGCAGCCCGAGAGGAATTTGCATGCAGCTTGTGCTGTTAGCTGTTAACTGGAAAATGAAAATCAGTGTGTTGTCATGGCTCATTGTCTTATTACTTAGGGGAATTTCAAACGGAAAATCAGCGAATAATTAGAGGATTCAGACATTATTTTGCCTCCCTCCAGCAGGCTGTAGCAAATTCTATATAACAACTTCTTGAGGGAGTTTTATAGAGAAAAGCCTGTTGTATATCCGCAATAACAGTTGCTTCAGAGATAGTTAATACATCTTATTTGGTTTGGCCAGGTTGGACCTTGAGAGAGAGAGAGATATTCTCAGTTTCAGTATAGAATTATCAATCTTCTGCTCAAATCTCTGTCCAGTGTTTGTTTTTTCATCACATATTCCCTGTGGGGCACTCAGGTTTCGCTCTATATTTTCAGTCAGATGGACAGCTGTCTGCAAAACTGCGTGTCCACGATAAAGGGTTGATTGGTTGGCCAACAATGTTCACAGTGAAGTTGCAACAAAACTGAAGTCCTCACAACAAGTTCAGATGACGTGGCATCAAATATACAGCGCACTGTACATCCTGACGAATTCCTAAAAATATTTCAAAAATGACCGCAAGTCATGTTACTACTGTATCTGGCAAAATGTCTCTGTGCAAACCACAGCTAGTTCAGGATGCTGCGTGGAGAGTTGTATGTAGAGCCAGCTGTAGACCTCAGGTCAGGCGGTAAAGTGGGATAACATGAAGACCTGTAAGCACACACAAAGCTTTCACTGATTTGTTTCATATATTTATTGGATATACATATTTCTTTCCAGTCTGACCAGGCAACACTCCTGGTGAGGGTAACTCAACTGTGTGTGTTGACTGAACTGTATCAGCTTATTCAATGGACTGCGACTCTTCTCAGGGTGACAAGGGGGATGCTGGCCAAGAAGGCACTGAAGGAGACCGGGGTGAAATCGGTCTGCAAGGAAAGGAAGGACCCTCTGGGCCTCCCGGATTGGTCGGTGTCAGGGTGAGTGTCTCAGCAGCCGACTGCAAACTCACTTCATTTCCCGTGAAACGGCAGCTCTTTCTGTCCTCTGACAACCGGGTTTCATTTTCTTCTGCCAGGGTCAGGAAGGCAAACCCGGCGATATCGGTGAAAGAGGACAACCAGGAACGAAGGTTTGTCACTTCACTTGCTGGGCGCTTAATTACAACTTTGGGTTCTTGGGTCTCTGTCAGTGTGCAATCTCGTACAAGCGGGTTGAACGGTTCTCCGCTGTAGTGGTCAACAAACAGTAACAGTGCAGTCACCTCCATAAAGCAGGTCAAATAGGCTTTCAGTATTACATATTTCAACTGTCAAACATAACAAACAATAACTGTTGGGGGTACATTTTTCTCATCAATGGCCGCTCGCCAGGGGACCAAGGGTCAACAAGGTCACCTGGGTGAACCCGGGTCAACCGGTGAGCAGGGAGAGATGGGGTTTGATGGACAGAAGGGAGCGAGAGGAACCATCGGGCCAGTGGTAAGGCATCCACAGATAGTTTCAAAGACTTGCTTGGTTGTTGATGGATGTGGGCTAAATGAATATATATATATAGAGATATATAGATATATAACATATATTTCCCTAGGGTGCTCCAGGGAGAATGGGCCCACCAGGAGATCCAGGCATATTAGGTTACGAGGTAAGAACAGTGATGCAATAATGCAGGATGTTAGAAAAGTGACGGGTCCTACTGCAGCTGCAAACCTTAGAAAAGACTTTAATCTGCTGTCTATTCATGAATGGTAAAAGCAAGAGTGACAATCTTCTGCAAGCCTCTGCAATAAAGGCAGATTTGATTTATTGTATTGTACAAAAACTATGGTCACACTTTATATAAATGTCATGCCTATAATACATTATATGCACATTTGTAAGACATTAGCTTGCATTCATGTGGCTTTAAAAAAGTCTTTATAAAGTGTTCTAATCATGCATATTATTGTATTACAAGCTTTATAAAGTCTTTTAAGTGGAAGACATCATTAAGTATAAGTTCAGCATTCATAATGTGTTATACCTGCATACACAATGGATGGTGTTAGAAAGAAAAACACAGCACATTTCAACTACCATAACCTTTAATGAATGATAATACATTACGTCCACCATTTACCGTATTTTATAAACTTGATAAAAGTTGCCACGAGATGTCATGCATGATTATAAACATGTTTAAATGCATTATAATGTCTTATGAGTTAGCTTCTAATGCATTGTGGACATGCCTTTAAATAAAGAGCATAACCAAAATGTATTATCTTTTATGTTTATGCCACTGAGTGTTTACACAATGTAATATTGGATGGGTGACCCGCACACAAAAAGCCCAAAACGAGACAGTTGCTTGTTGTCAGGTACGATACCTGATGGAGATGTCATGCTGAAACGTCTTAGTTGTATTCAGTATATCTGGACGGGTCGATTTAGTGCGTGTGGGAATTTTTTTCTTTACATTATTTCGGCGTCTTTCACTCAGTAATTCAGAGCACTTCTTTTCTCTATCAATCCAAAAGCGTGGATGGATTTTTGGGATGTTACATAAAATAGCAAAACTCTTCAATTCTAACAAGCAATGTCTGCTGGCAGCAAGCTAAATGCACCTCTCCTCTAAGTAACCACACCAGCAAAGAGGGCATTGCATTTATTTATTTCTTTATTTTTAAGTTTTGGTGCGGTGGAGAAACTTTTCATTCACAGATTTATAATAAAAAATATTTTTTACTTCTTGTGCTAAAGAGATACATTTAAAAAAGGAAATTGCAATATAACTGGCCATTATCTGTGTGCCCACATAGCATATTCTGGATAAGATTGGTGATGAGAAATCAATCATGGCCGAGTTGAAACCCCAGTATAATCAAATTGTTGACACATAACTATGACGTGACTGATGGATCCTCAAATTGCCTTCTCCATGGCAACAAAAGATTAAGTGTTGATTGATGACATTGGCGCGTTATCAGTTTACAAAAGTTTTCTCCCCGTCGACTCTGTGTGTTTCTCTACACTACGAGCAGAGTATTTCACGCAGTAACTTGGGATTGAAGGCTGGGAGTTGACGTTCACGACCTTCTGTTTCTTGTCGTAGGGTCACACGGGACCGCAGGGCCCCCTCGGACCTCCTGGGCCAAAAGGTGAAAAGGTACACAACCACACACATATTGCTGCCTCTAACAGCCCTCTGCTCTTTGTCTGTGTCTCATGATCTCTGCAGGCCTGTAACGGTTGCATCACTTCACAACATGTAACCGCCGTGCAGCTCGTTGTCTTTCAGTGGCCAGTTGTTGTTTTTATGCATCTGGTTCCTCAGTTGTGTCCCTAATTAGTTCTTTCTCTGTCTGTCCTGTCCTTGCAATACTCTTAAAGTCATCCCTAATTTGGTCAATGATATGAACTAGGACATACCCAATTAACTCAGTGCTGTCAAATGTATATAATTAGCCAAGCACCTGGTCTGCTCATGATTTTAGGGATATTAGCGCCATAATTTGTGTTTATTTGACAGGAGCAACACAAAATGGAACACACATACAGTTTAGTTAGACGCTCATTTGCATTTTTCTTCTTCTTTTTTTTTTGAAGTCCCTGGGCAGGAGCCATCTGGATGTGGATATTTGTTACTTTCTCTATGCCAATATCCGCGAAATAATGGCCATGGTTGCTTTCTAATTAAATCAGTAACAAGTCATCACGCTGGTCGTTGCAAACTGTATGATTGTCAACTGAGTGAGACAATTCATGCAAAACATGCCGCATATAAATACACATCTGTATTGTTTCAAAGTTCATTGCTTTCATCCCTGTGAGTGTCAGCTGTGCTTGGCCCCTGGCCATCGCTAATTATTCTCCTACTCTTAGATGCCTAAAGGCTCTACGCTTGTATATTTCATATGACTCATGCACGTGGCTATTAAAATCATGCGCACATCCGCGGTTATTGTTTAATGAATCCCGTTAAAAAACCCTGAAATAGACACTGGCCCTGTTTCTGTGAAAACGGGATCATTGTGGGTAATACCGCATGTAGTGATTTGCCATTCATATAAAGAGAACGGGCAACGTGTTCCCATTGTTGTTACTCTTTCAAAGGAAACATGCATTGATTTTGCACAACACACTGGGTTTTATGGGACATTGCATTGATTGCGGTTGTGTGTCTGTGCCTATGCCGCTTGTTCAGGGGGAGCAGGGAGACGACAGCAAGGTAGAAGGTCCGGCAGGTCCCCAAGGTGGCAGAGTGAGTTTCTTATATCTTCCATCACTTGTGTCACTTGTGAGTTGTGAGTGGTCTGGATTGTCTCATTCATTTGTTTCCATATGAACCCAGGGTCCTCCGGGAAACAGAGGAGAGAGAGGAGAGCCGGGCGATCACGGACACATTGTGAGCAAAATAATAAAAAAATTTAAAAAAGGACATGTTGTTATTGACTTCATGTGACGTGTCAATCACATTCAAGGCAGTTCTGTACCTTAACATACTGAACATGATGTATTTCAGGGTCAAATAGGTGTTGATGGAAAGAGAGGTGAAGCTGGTGCCTCAGGGCTTCCTGTAAGTATTTATATCCCTTAAAATGTAAAAAAAACCAAAAAAACAATAAACGTTCAGCCATTGTGTCATATTGTCCAAACACAATGAAACGGCATCCGTCATTTTAGGGACACCTTGGGCCAAAGGGACAGCCAGGCTGGAAAGGATCCAAAGGTGACCAAGTAAGGACATAACATATAGTGGCATGGGTTTAGTTATTTAAACATTTAAACACTCACTTGCTTAATGACTGCATTCACTGCCATGCAACCATGTAAGAACTCTTAATACTGCAGGGTCAGAAAGGAAAATCCGGGGCGAGAGGAGCATCTGGGACCAAAGGACACGCAGTGAGTCGGATACACTTCTCACAATCTAATCAGACGTAACTCACGGTGGAGCTACATGTTGCTATTCACAACCAACGCGAGCTTTGACGTGAGCCTTCACGATGCTCTTTCTCAGGCTCCAGAGGGTCCTCTCGGCCCGCGGGGAGTCGTGGGCAGGGAGGGACTCGAGGGCCAGGCGGGCGTGGACGGACTGCCTGGTGAAGATGGAACCAGAGGAGTCGCGGTGAGGACGCTGGCAGCGGTCCCCCCCCTTTCCAATGGATGCAAAGAAAACCACCAAACAATACATGATTTCCTTGAATCCTTCTGACGCTTCTGTGTTCAGGGGGAGCAAGGAGAAGATGGAGAAGTGGGCTTACCTGGCAAACCTGGGCAGCAGGGCACAACTGGTGAGACGGGGCTTCCTGGAAGTCAAGGCTCCTACGGACCAAAGGTGAGAGTAATGGGTGGACAATTTGTAAAAAACACAAAATCTTATTCACTAATAAGTTATTGTTAAGCTATAACTTAAGTTTTGTTAATAGAGGCAATTTATATCGCCAATGTCAAGTGGCACTCTGCTGTAATCTGCCAGAGTTGCCTTCCTTGGCGCCACAATGTGTCTAAATGTTTATAGACCTTACTTTCATAGCAACAATTGCAGGAAAATAAGTGTCGCAAATATTAATGAGTTGGCATCGTCTTAGTTTCCGCGGCCTTAAAAGCATAACAGTGAGAAACACAAAGAGGTTTTACTCGGTAGCGTTTGGCATTCCTCCCCTCATCATAATGCAACTTTATTCCCTCACAACGTGCACAGCAACGTTTGGTTATACTGCATCTTGTAATGATGACTTTACGAGGCAGCCCACTTGAGATAAGAGGCTCTGTTCTTGGTATTTGGTTTGCTTCCCTCCTTGATGCAATAACGCATGGTGGGAAGCCAGTGAGGGACCGTGAGCAGGTCGCTGCCCTCGCAGGTCACGCTGGGTGTTCTGGTGTCTGTTTGGAGGTCACTGAGTGGGGAGGATGTCCGTGTGTTTACGTGTGTTTGTGTCTGTTATACTCCAGGGTGAGAGGGGTCTTCCGGGCCAAACTGGTGCCTCGGGAAAAAAAGGCTATGTCGGCGGGATGGGATACCCAGGAAAACAAGGAGAGCAGGGACCCAAAGGGCAACCCGTGAGCACTGAATTGTGAAATACTTTGCCTTGACGGCGCGTCCTCCCTGTTCAGTGCTTAAGATCATCATACTTGCTCTTCTCTGTTTACCAGGGGGATACTGGCCAACAAGGATTTCCAGGGGTGCTGGGTCTGTTTGGACCGAAGGTACGCGCATCCATCCAGCTGCACTCGCAACCGCAATGATGAACTTCAGGCCAATCGGACCTGAAGAGATTTAGTTTTCCAGTCTGAACAAAGGTCTCGATGGTCGATCTGACTCACATTTTGGTTGAAGTACTTCTGCGAAGTTTGAGCTTTTAAAATTGTATGGAGGTACATTACATTATCTTGTCTTCAGTGAAAAATTGATATGAAAGCTGTTACGCATTACTGTAACATGCCCCAGGATGACATCTGCTCCGCCATAAGTCTGCTCTACTTACAGCACTGCTGCACTATAGATTATTGCCAGCTGAAGAAACGGAGCAGGCTTTCCTGGAGTCTCGCTCTTTCATTTCAACCCTCGGGGTGATCTTGGATATTTTCCTACTGTGGGAGTTGAACAGGAGTGTGAAGCAGATGAGCTTTGTGTTAGTGTTCAGTGGAGTTTATTGTAATTGTTCTAACTCAGGAGTAATGAGTGTGGATAATTGGAGTTAAGTCGTCAGATGAAAGTGCAGCCTCTGAAACAAAGCACCTCAGGTCCTGGAGTGATGTGGAAATGGCTGCAATGCAACAATATTGACCGTATTCTAGATAAGAGATTAAGTTGTTTACCCTAGTTTCTCATAAAACTTTCCCACATGGAATTATTAAATTAATCAAAGGTAAGATGTGTTTTTATTTTATTACAGCGCAATTATGATAAAAGCCCTGTGCCGCAAACCATTTCTTTTTACAGCTTTAGGAGAGTAGATTAAAATTGGTAGCACGTGTATCGTTAAGCAGTGAGGTAGCTGTTTGCAGTGGAGTATGAACATGTTGCATCTTTCATAATATGCAGAAACACAACGGTTCTGTACCAGGTTGCCAGTAGACTAATACAAGAGCATTGCACCATATAAAACTTCACATAACCACAGTTTCTGAAGGCGCCTTTCGAAGAATGAGCTTGAGTTTAGCTCTTAAAGAACAGGGCGACCTTGAAGGAGCTGAGGATGGATGAGTAAAGTGGCGATCATCCTCTCGAGAGTAACATGAATGCATGCAAAATCATAATGAAGTGTAATTTGTTGAATGGCCTTGTGTCGTGTTGAAACCATTAGCTTATAAATAAGCAAGTGGATCATTGATTACATAATTAATTTAGCACAAAAGGGAAATATTCCAATGTATGTCATGTTGAATTCAGTCTGCACATGGTGCATACTACTACTACTAAAACATGTACTGGCATACTGAATAGTATGCTCGTGTGGCCCAATGTAAAAGCCTTAATGCTAAATCTAGAGCGTGTTTTGAGTCAACACTGGAATATGCACTTGAAATGAAGAACCTGATACAAGTTGCAATAAATAAAAATACATTTTGAAGGTTGTACAGAATATTAACTGCAGTAAAACCTCAAAAAACAAACAGATCATGTGTTTAAACGGAGAAGTGCTGCCTCTTTGGGAAGTTTATTTGGCAGCCAAAGTTAAAAATGGAAGGAACAGTAGGTAAAGACATCTCAGTTGTTTTAGCTTTTAACAAGGCGGCCATATTTCTCAATGTAACAAATCCTGCTCCTTATCAATAGAGGTCAAGAAAGGTCATTAAATACTCAATGCGGGTTTGCCCTTCAAACGTAGCATAATTTATCTGACGCTATACTCTATAAATACTTGTCTTTCTAGGGACCCCTGGGAGACGTTGGCCCAGCAGGGATCCAGGGACCAAAAGGACCCCGTGGTTTGTTGGTGAGATGAAGATTGATGGTAGTTTGGTAACTTTCAGCCAATGCCGGGGCACTGAACTTTAAAACAAAAACAAAACAAAAAAACTGTACACTTCCCATGAAAAATACACAGTGCTTCATCAGATAGTCCATCACATGTGTCGCCAGTCACCAACATGCCTCTGCCTTCCAGGGTATGGAGGGAGCTCTGGGCCCCGTTGGCATCATTGGCCCCAGCGGTCATCCTGTATGTACCTCATATCTCATCCTATCTGCCAAGCTTTGTGTGACTCCTCTCTGCTTTTTGGCAGTGATGGAGTGATCCTCTGTCTCCTTTCTCTCCATCAGGGACCCAAGGGTGACAAAGGAAGTCGGGGGGAGACGGTGCGTGGTGATGTTTTGATGAATCATTTTGTCTACTGTGAGCACAGAACTGTGTACTTAGTATGGAGACGGCACAACACTCGGCCTCCTTTGCCCTCAGCACTTTTCATTTCCTATTGTGCTCCAACTGTTTGTTCTTTACACTCGCAGTGACACTTTGCTGCTGTTGAATTCCTGTCAGGGTGATGAATGTTGGCTGCATGCTCATCTTAAGCTTTTTAAGTGGTTTGTTGAGAGCTGGAACGATCACTCCCAAAACGGCAGCGTTCATGTTTGAGTTTGCTGCCTGAAGTTAGGATTTAGAGAAGCAAGCGGGCATTTCAACAAACTGTACATACAGTTTGTTGGATTGGCACGAAGACGGCGTGACACCGTACATGATGGAATCATCTCCAGTCTGCTCTCAAGCTCTTTTTATTATTGTGGGCTCGTCCTCTTGTGAATATTGATGACTTTTTCTTGTGTTTCTTCAAGGGGTTGCAAGGACCAAGGGTGAGTAATTATTCACGCCTGTAGCTACATCATTATTCTTCGCACAGGCCGGTGGTCTGCTCAGTGCTCGATTGAATCAATCAGCCACTTCATCATCGTCCATAAAGGCCAAGTCCTAAATATGTTGACAGCTTCTGTGATGTTGCAACTTTTCAGGGTTTCCGTGGCCCTCGCGGACCTCCTGGACCACCGGTGAGTTTTAAATCCTCCGATGCGATTCAGTCCAGACTTTGAGTGTCTTAACACGAGAAGAAAAAGAGAAGCTTGCTCAAAACGGGTTCCTCAGTGAGAGTGGATCCCGCTGATTGATTTTCAGTATCGTTGAGTGCACAGAGCAGACTGCCGTCTGACTGTAGCATTTAGGCGTGAGATTAAAACTGTTCTAATCCAAAAACAAAGTCATTATTCATAATTCAGATCCCAATGCAATTCAAAGTTGCATTGAAAACCCGTACTCGGCTGTGGGTGCAGCGTCTAGTCTGCTGGAAAATCCTTTGAAGAGGAAAATCTAATTTGTACCCCTTAGTCAAACTGTGAGCTCATGATGGGTGTTAGTTGGACAATAATCAATGACTGGTTACAGAGCTATTTTTTATCCACTATCATCTGACTCAAACAGATGTTAGCCAGCGGCTCCCCTCATCTGCGTTTGACATGCTATATTTCCTGTTCGTTCACGCCTCATTTCCTGTGCATTCATGATTGTTTTTGTGCAAATCTGCATATTAGATCAGAATCCACCACCAACTGTGGAGAATAACATGTTTAGGATTTCTTTCAATATACACGAGACACTGAAGGCTGCTTCTAGAAAAGTGCAAATACAACAAATACATCCCGTCATACAAACACTACAGACGTTTCTCTTTGGTTTTCAGGGTCTTCCCAGTTCCTCACTGTCACTTGTAAGTATGTCTCTCTTTGATGTTTAAGTCTAAACTAATAAGTAAAAAAGACCATCATGTACATATAGTATGTCATAGAAAGCTGTAAAGAATGTGTATTATTGTATGTCATGAAAATGTCATAGTATATTATTAAATCATATTATAATGTATTATAAAATATCTGAAAAAGTAAGCGTATGGTTAGCATAAGACGTTCTGTAAAGTAATACTTTAGTGTATCTTTAACTTTCCGCTCATTAATGTCACTCATCTAAAAACTCTCGACATCTGTCTTTTGCATTTCTTTAAGATTTCATTTTGCAAAACTTTAATATGACAATTTACATTACATATGCCATAAAAAGTCATAAGTATATAGTATAGTCATTCATGAAATGGCACAAATAGACGAGGTTTAGTATGTCATGAATATCATATAAAAGTCATAGAATGTCATTAAAACTCAAAGTAAACTTTGTCATAAAGTCAAAGTAAGTCATGAAAAGTCATTTAAAAGTCCAAATAGTAAGTCATGAAAAGTCATTTAAAAGTCCAAATAGTAAGTCATGAAAGTCATTGATAAGTTGCAGTATAGTATTTCATAAAAAGTCAAAGTATAGTATGAATTCAAATGTCACATAAGTCAGTCATGGCATTGTTGTGCTTCCCCTCATCGCCTCGCTGTGTTCTCTGGCAGAGGAATGAGGCTCTTGGTGTCGCCTTCCAGGTCATCATGGACTCCCATGCTGCCCTGAGGCCCGAGGTTAGTTCTGTGTGTCGGAGTCCCAATGGGTATTATTCGCTTGAATGAGTCTGCCAAAAACAAATTACAACTCCACCGTGGCAATGTTTATGTCCGAAGCAGAAGTATCCGAGCGTGGACCTGCTCATGTTGGACCAGGGCACGGAGATCTTCAAGACCTTGCAGCATCTCAGCACTCTGATCCAGAGTCTGAAGAACCCGCTGGGAACCCGGGACAACCCGGCGCGGATCTGCCGGGACCTTCAGAGCTGTGAACAGAGGATGTACGATGGTGAGGAAGACGTATGACCTGCTTGGTGATTTCTGTGCACATATCCATCCTGTTCTTGTAAAGTGAGGCCCACTTCTCCCTCCTCCTCTCCTCCTCCTCCTCCTCCTCTTCCTCCTGCTCTTTGACAGGCACTTACTGGATCGATCCAAACCTCGGCTGTGCTGCCGACACCATAGAGGTGATGTGCAACTTCACTGCTGGTGGACAGACTTGTCTGAAACCCATCTCAGTGTCCAAGGTTTGGATCTCTTCTATATTTGGCCATTTAAACACAGTGAAACGTAAACTCACACCACTTGGACAAAGACAAGATCCCTTCAGGGAGTTTGTTACACTTTTCTTGCCCGATAATATAAACTGTAGACACAAGAATTCTTGGAATGAATCTTAAGGCTTCCCGTTTAGTCCCGTTGGCCAAGTCACGATCAAAGACACGCTCTGTTGGCAAGTACACATCGAGGAGCTGGAGTTCTTCTTAAGCCTGAATATTTTTTTGCAATTAAACATCACAACGTTGAAGATCACAAACACAGACTCGATGTCGGCGTACACTGTAAACGAAATAATTGGGACAGACTTGTGATCCTTGTATGACTAATTCTAATTAATTACCAACAGAAAACTACAACTGTACTTTTGTAACAGAGACTTACCAACTCCAGTTATCGTTTGCATCAGGAACTTTTCAGGAATTGTGTCATTTAAGAACAAGCCTATTCTCCTAAATTAGGATGATTTGAGTCACACAAAGTCTCGCTTTATGCAGCTGGAGACGGGAGTGGGTCGTATCCAGATGAACTTCATCCACCTTTTGAGCACCGAGGCCGTGCAGCACATCACCGTCCACTGCCTCAACACCCCCGTGTGGGCGGCAGGACCCTCCCTGCAGCCGTCATCCAGGGCTCTGAGCTTCAAGGCCTGGACGGGGGAGGTGATCCAGGCCGGCGACCTCCTAGAGCCGCTCATCCCCCGGGACGACTGTTGGGTAAGCGCGCGGCTATTTTACCGCCGCGGCTCCGTGTATGTCCTTGAGGCGTGTCCTTCCTCATAAAACATTTGCAAAGCCAACTCTTAAAAAACATATGTAAAAAAAAAAACAGGATAGTTCACATACACATTTTAAAAATGTTGTGCCGTTGAAAAACGATCCCAGTCGCCGCCTTTACTTTCAGATCAAAGATGGCCGCTGGCACCAGACCCACTTCATCTTCCAGACGCAGGACCCAAACTTACTCCCCATCGTGGATGTGTACAACCTACCGACCCGAGAGCGCGCGGCGCGCTTTCACCTCGAGGTTGGACCCGTGTGCTTCTTGTAGCCCCCTGTGGACGGGCCCCGGGAGAACTCGCCGTGGAGGGAGGTGGTGAACGGCTGATGCGTCCGTTGTTTCCAGAGCAACAGACCGCCGTTTTCCACCCGCGAAAGATGCCCGGACTGCAGAAACAGGAGAGGGGGCCACCTTCTTTTTCTTTTTTTCTCAGAGACTCCTTTGTGTGAGTCCCGAGCTGCTCTTTTTTGGAAGGCAGTAATATGAACGTCCCACCCTATGTTGTATCATATTTTCTTCACAGACTGTGACCCAATTTAGCAACACAAAAAACGATCTGTACAGAAATATGGGGGCGGTTAAATCTGCAATTGCAATAACTCATATTTTAATGTTCAAGTATTATTTATACATGTATATGTAATGTATATTGTAATATAAAGTGCAATAGTTATTTTTCCACAGCCTTCAGGCATAAATACATTAGAAACATCACTCATTCAGGTATGCAGTGTGTCTCAGACACACATGCGCATGGTCTCCAGGTAAGTCTTTTTGAACCCCACCCCCTCATACGATCACCTGCTGTGTGCTGCTTTCCGGGTTACAGCGCACGGGAGGCCCCTCCACAGTGTGTCAAGATGCTACCTCGTACCGCACCGCTCATCTCGCAGCAAAACAAGAAGACCTGACTGATAGGATCCGGGTGACACGGAGGTGACACCTGCTGCTGCAACCAGTTGACACTCGTGTGATAAACTCTCGTCAGCTCTCGGCAAAGCTAGATATATGCTTTACGAGAGAGAGAGAGAGAGAGAGAAAAAAAAAAAAAGAAAAAAAGGGAAGATTGTAAAATATACACGCAGGCCAAATTCATTAAATTATATTTTCAAGGTATTATTTTAACATTTTCAATATTCTTTGTATTGTCTGACAAGTTTTTGTATCTGTCAAACTGTAAATGTCTATAATTATGCAGCCTTTTATTATCTACAGTGGATTCTATTTAAATTTTATTTAAATTCTGGTTAGCTTTTCAGTTCACAACCAGGCATCGGTCATATTTTATAAGTAATTTAGAGCGTTAATGATTCTACAGTCTGTTTTTGTTTTTTGTTTTTCTCAAATTATCTGTCTGAAAAGATCAACTGTATATGAGGACATTACCATCTGTATTATTTACTGCTCATGCATCTGTCACTCAAAAAGGTGCTTCAATGGCGATTGGTCCCGCCCACCTATAAACTCAGAGGATTTCTTACAAGCCACAACAACCGCCACGCTACAGGAGCTCAGTGTGTCTGATCTGTGTGGACATGTTATGCTGCGTGAAGGAAGTCTCACGACTCAAACCGGTAATTCAATAAAAGTCTGAAACCTTTGTTGATAAGCAGCTTTCATTTTATTTGTTGGTCAAAGAAAACGTAATAGCAAATTGTCGACAGTTTAACTGTGTTTTAGTTGCCTAATCATTTCACAAATGGAACTGTCAAATCCTGACAGCTAGTATTGTTAACACGGAGACTAAGTAAGGAAGTAATGCCTTTCTGTCTTTATTCATTTATTTGTTGACAACTCCCCGGTCAGTTTCATTGTGTCATGGCCGGTCTAGGAGAATAGGGCATAACAACGGGTCTCTCCTCCCAGTGAGCCTAGCCCAAACCATCAAACTAAACAATCTCTGAAAGTAACCTCACTTCCATAACTCACAAAGTAACACAACAGAGTACAGGTATCTTATCCATCTCTCCACCAGTAAACAAGAGAAAACAAGTTTAAACAAAAAGGGCTTTTCACCCCTACTACTACCCAGAAAGCTCAATAACCCCACCACCCAAGGATCAGTCAAGTGCAGCATGGCCCGGTTGGAAGCTGGAGAGACGAGAGAGCGCGCCAGCCTCCAAAGGTTCCCTCCATCCTATCACCTGGAACGAAACAGAGCAAAGCATGTAAAATAATGTAACAGCACACCCTCAGGCAGGGAGGTGAACAGCATTGATGTTCATCTTCTTATGAGTCACAACAAGTGGCAACTAAAAATGACAAACACAGGCAGACTTGGAGGTTGAAATAACTATATTAGCAGACTGCTGCATCTTAATATACACAATCTCACATTGGACACATGGCATGGCGGCCTCCGTCGATGGGCAGGTTGACTCCAGTGATGAAGCTGGCCGCATCGGACGCCAGGAAGGCGATGCTTTGGGCCACTTCGTCCACCTCCCCTGGTCGACCGAGGGCATGGGTGTGTTTACAGTCTGCAATAAACTGGATGGTGGAAAGAAGAAACGGAAGATTAACAGGCACAGAGTGTTACTTGGATATATTGCGAACTGGCTCCCACTATACTGTCAGATGTGCTATCAGGTGCTTGGCTGTGACAGAACCTCTGAGGGAACACATATGCTAGTATTGGACGTGAGGCGTTACCTGGGCATACTCGTCCCCAACTATTCCAGCTTTATTGTGGACCTCTGTGACGATCACACCGGGGCTGCAGACGTGCAGCAGGAGCGGGGATACGACATACGGTGCATCAGGGATATCCAAAATATGAATGAGGTAAATTACTCAATACAATAAAATACATGATGTTTTTAACACAACTTCTTACCGGACACAATTCACTCTGACTTGCTTTGGTGCCAAGTCTGAAATAATAGTAAAAAAAGGCCTTGTGTTATTTATTGTAAACTTTGACGATGCTGAACGTAGAAAAATGTTCAGCAAGGAGAGAAAAAAAAAAGTCTCCCTCACCAAGCGCTGTACAACGTGTGAAGTGATCAATGGCGGACTTGGACATGCAGTAGGCCAGCACACCGGGGAACTACAGAGAACACAGTGTTACTTTTATTGCTTTGAGCATTGAGACACAAAGGTGCACAGCTGGTGTAGGTGTGCATGTGTGGCCCGCTGTAACACCCACTGCTCTCTCTCCGTTGATACTGGATACGTTGACAATGGAGCCCTTGGTCTTGATCAGATGGGGCACACAGAGCTGAGTCAGGTGGTAAACGGCTCTAGGGAAATGAAACAGAAGTGATGATGAAATGAAATGATCAACAATATACATGAAGACTAAATATCCCCAGTTACAATTCTATAGCGAAATCTGTGGGTGAGCACAACTTTGCTGAGAGCTCGTCCTGTATAAAACTACAAAACTACCAAATCCACAAACGGACCCCATGTCTGCTCCTGCACCGTGACAAGATGAAAGGGAGACACAGCAAAACATGGTTTATTCACCAACTGAGGTGGGTTTCAAAACCCCAAAACAGTTACAAATCATGCAGCTGTCGCCTGCCTGGCCTCAGCCGGACCACGCCGAGTGATAGAGAGCGAGAGAGATGGCGGTCCCAGAGGCGGAGCTTTATTCCTGGAAAGTCCAGGTTTTCTCCATTAGAGTATTCTCCCCCCTCATTTTACCTGTATGAGACAGACAGACAGACAGACAGACAGACAGACAGACAGACAGACAGACAGACAGACCAGGTAACCGTCACAGGTACTACAGGATTTCTAATAGACTAACTGTCGGTGACACCCCATTTCATCCCAATCTCAGACGCATGCACACACTCTTACTAGCTTCCCCACCTGTGCGAGAAATACAGATAGTATTTTGACGGGAACCTTTTTTTTCCCCGTGGGAAAACTCTGCCCACACTTAGCAGTGGAGGTAAAATAATACATGTTCAAGATCCTGAACAGCACAAGTGTCTTATCTCTATTTATCTACATCACCCCATGAAAAAAAATAGTTTCAAAATGCAAATAACATTTTGGAAAAAATACATATTATGGTAGAGTACGGGAATTTAAATCTAGGTTTCTCCAATGTACATAAAACATTGTTTGAATATGTATTTTTCATGAAAACTAGTGAGTTGTCGTAATTGAACTATGATATATGGAGGGGTGAATGACTCCACTCCACTAAAAACTGAAACGAACCTTACAGGAGGGTTAAGATGTCAGCCGTTTGAAACCCTACCTGACATTAATGTTCATGACCCGGTCATACTGAGCCAGGTCTGATGTCTCGATGCTGCCCATGACCAGGATACCAGCGTTGTTAATGAGGACATCCAGTCTGCCGAAGTGACCAACAGTTTTCTCCACCATCTTCCTCACCGTCTCCTCGTCGGTGAGGTCTCCAGGAACAAGCAACGGCTAATGCAAACAAACAAACCTTTCAAAATCATATTCACGCAATACTGAACAAATAACTTTGTAATGTTTGCATGTGTTTAAATGTGTCAGAATGTATTCCAGTGTCAGAAATGGTCATTTTATATTGTCTAATTGTAGTGACACTTTTCTTTAAAACAAACACCCATTTAGCATATGCCTATTTCACGTAAAATAAGTTTCATTCAGTTTTACCCTTAGGTGCAGTTATGCATTGGGGCACAGTAGTTAAAGAGAAGACCTCTTAAACTTAGCGAAGCATTTATTGGACCTTTTGGAATATTTTTTGTATCACACTTAAAAAAATCAGGCATATTTATTAATATATTGATCATAACAATGTTTATTTTAGAAACAATAACACATGATGTTCATTGCTTTTGGAACATTTGGCATTGTAATATGGCATAATCCATATTGCATAATGAGATACAATTCAATGCCGATAAAAATTAATTACAAGTGAATTATTACTTCATGTACCGGCTATATAATATTTGATACCTATGTTTTCAAAACAATTTTACTATAAAATGATGAACTAAACATCAAGTAATTATAGGTACCCTTTTCAAAATTAGCAACGATTTCCTCCCATTTAGGAAAAGGCCTTCAGATCCCTGCTACTGCCTGCAGTGCATGGAAAATCCAACAGGTGGCGGAATACATGTAAACGAGTGTAGGCTATGCAACCGGTTTTACAGGAAAGTGTCGCGCACGTTAAATAGCTACGTCGAGGCCTCTGAAACTCATTTAAGCTAGCAAAGACGATACAAATGGCGCGACAGGGTAAACTCATCTTTTGGTCCACTAAGGACTCCACTGCAGAGTGTCAAAGGGTTTGTACTCTGGTTAATATTTCATCCCACGTCCCACACGCACCACCAGTGTCCAGCTCAGTGGGAGTTGGTTACCTCTGCTGCGCCACAGTCGGTGCACTGTTTGGCTACTTTCTTTAGGTTTTCCTCGTCGCGGCCGTTCAGAGCCAACAGGGCTCCTAGTTTGGCGAACAGGAGGCTCGTGCCCGCGCCGATGCCCGCGCTCGCCCCCGTGATGAGGGTCACTTTCCCCTTCAGGGAGGACACCTGAAACAGGTGTGCACACAGTTACGTCATCTTTACGACGAACAGATGAACTGTAGTTAAGTTCGTTAAAGTAAACACAAAAAGAAGCAATGATGAAGTGCACAGACAAAACGGAACAAACACATAGTGAACTTACTTTAAATGCATCGCATGAGGCCATTTCTGAGTTGTCTTAATGAGGTTTGGATGAAGTTGCTTTGCCCCGCGAGTCTGAGAGCTCTCAAGATCAAGTCTTGTCTGGAGTTCACCGTTTCTCAATTTCCGTTCATGTCTGTACTTGTATTAGGCTTTTACACCCAGCCCACCTTTGAAGTGGTATTATATATAATATATATATAATATATATATATATATATTCTTATATATATATATATATATATATATATATATATATATATATATATATATATATATATATATATATATATATATATATATATATATATGTATAGCAGCTTTCCTTCTCTTTTTTGTCGAAGAAAACTTAATAGCAAAGTCCAAAATAAATAGTAAATGGGACAAAATAAAGATACATTTTACAATCCTGACAGATAACATTGTAAACACGGAGAAAAACTGTGTCCTTAAAGAAATGCTTTTCTTTTTCTGACAACACCCTGTCAGATCAGTGTTAGTGGCAACTAAAAATAACTAAAACACAGGCAGACTTGGAGGTTGAAATAACTATATTAGCAGACTGCGGCATCTTAATACACACAATCTCATCTTGGACACATGGCATGGCGGCCTCCGTCCACTGGCAGGTTGACTCCAGTGATGAAGCTGGCCGCATCGGACGCCAGGAAGGCGATGCTTTGGGCCACTTCGTCCACCTCCCCTGGTCGACCGAGGGCATGGGTGTGCTTACATTTTGCAAGAAACTGGATGGCAAAAAAAAAAAGATTGACAGACACAGAGTGTTTCTTTAATATATTACAAACTGGCTTATTGTCAGCTGTGCAATTAGATGCTAGGATGTGACAGAACCTCTGAGAGAACACATATGCCAGTATTGGACGTTACCTGGGCATACTGTTCCTCATCTAGTCCGGCTCTCTTGTGGACCTCTGTGACGATCACACCGGGGCTGCAGAGGTGCAGGGGCGGGGATACAACATATGGTGCATCAGGGATTTCATTCCCAACAGAAACAGCTGATATCAATGCTTTCTAAATCAGCTAATTATATATATCCAAAACATGAATTAATATTTTTTGGGAATAAAACGCCTTACCAGACAGAGTTCACTCTGACTTGCTTTGATGCCAACTCTGAAACAAAAAAAAGACTCATGTTATGTATTGTGAACTTTGACAATGCTGAGCATACTACATAGTAGAAGGAGAGGAAAAACATGGCTCCCTCACCAAGCGCTGTACAACGAGTGAACTGATCAATGGCGGACTTGGACATGCAGTAGGCCAGCACACCGGGGAACTACAGAGAGAACACAGTGTTACTTCTAGTGCTTTGAGCATTGTGACACAAAGGTGTGGCTGTGTGGCCCGCTGTAACACCCACTGATCTCTGTCCATTGACACTGGATACATTGACAATGGAGCCCTTGGTCTTGATCAGGTGGGGCACACAGAGCTGAGTCAGGTGGTACACGGTTCTGGGGAAATGAAACAAAAGTGATGGGACAGTCTCACTGAAATGATTAGTAACATATTATGTGAAGATTCAATATCCTTAGTTACAACTAATAACGAAATCTGTGAGTGAGCACATCTTTGCTTCAGTGCCGGGTCGTGCATTTTCTACCTGGGCCTTCTGTGCCATCTGACATCGTTTCCATAAATACGTACATGACGGGATGCTGAGTCATTGCATGTAGTCTACATCAACAAGAACCAATTCACAAGAACCCGTCACATTTAGTAATAACAAAACAATCCAACAAAACTGCGGCACTAAAACACCGCACACTCAAGAGAACGAGCCACGCTCAGAAGGAACGATATTAACTACCGTAAAATTTGCCACCGCGCTCACCTGAGGAGGCGCTATGGAAAACAGGCTGACGGCGAGGGAACCCCTGCCTCCCGCCTTCACAGCGCCAGCCTCTCCGGCGGAGAACAAAGCTGGGTGACGCCGTGGTGGGGCGAGAGGCGCTAAGGCCCGAGTAGCAGCTGCTGCCGCTGGCTGCACTATTTGAGCTCAAGTAAACAACACTAAAATAAAAGTGTTGTCAGCGTTAGCTGCAGAAGCTAGCTCACCGACAGCCACAGCAGCAGGACCCGCCCCGGCTCAATACCCGATGCGGGCAGCAG
The DNA here is from genome assembly GCF_023055335.1 of Clinocottus analis. Taxonomy (NCBI): domain Eukaryota; kingdom Metazoa; phylum Chordata; class Actinopteri; order Perciformes; family Cottidae; genus Clinocottus; species Clinocottus analis. The sequence goes on along the minus strand of NW_027176229.1, from coordinate 6,013,071 downwards.
CAACAGAACTGTCGCTTATGATTTAATATGACTGCAGATGTAAAAACAGTAACACAAACAGCAGTTCACTCACCAGATACTGTTCACTTAAAGACAAATTCCATCCTCCTCTCTTTGTGAAACTTTTCAATGACGCGGTTGTACAGTTTCTGTACGCTTCAGTTCCAGTAGTTATAATACACGTAGTGAATTTGTGAAAAGCAATTCAATTATAAAATAGCTATAACTTTGTGATTCTGGTAAGGCCAGCAGAGAAGGCTTAGCTGGCCCTGACGGCCCACAAACGGACCCCATGTCTGTGTCCACAGGAAGGACTTGCAGTTTTGCTCCTTAACATTCATGCATACACGCACACTGTATACAAGGTGATCTTGATTTAGTCAAGCAACATGTTCACATCATGTAAATACAACGAGATTCATGCAGAAAAGCACACATTAATCAATATTTTTTTCTAAATTACCTTTAAAATTATCTCCATTTATCTTGCCACTCAAAAAGCATGGTTGTTTCTTATAATGATATAAACAATAAACAAGAAATAAAACGGATACAATATATTTTCTTCAGTTTTGATCAGAAAATGTATTAAAAAAATACAATCTATTCCCATATTCTTTTTGAGAAACATCCAGCTACCTGACATTGATGTTCATGATCCGGTCATACTGAGCCAGGTCTGATGTCTCGATGCTGCCCATGGCGAGAATACCAGCGCTGTTAATGAGGACATCCAGTCTGCCGAAGTGAGAGACAGTTTTCTCCACAGTCTTCCTCACCGTCTCCTCGTCAGTGAGGTCTCCAGGAACAAGCAACGGCTAACAAACAAACACACACACGCACACAGTTCTGAACTTTCAGGCATTTTTTAAAAGGTTTAAAACATCCTATTCACAAAATACTGAATACATCACTTTGTAATGTTTGCATGTTTTTAAATGTGTCTGAAATCATTTTATATTGTCTTCTTAGACCTCTTTAACTTAACGTGTGAGGCTTTGATGATTGTAAGTATCCACAAGGGGATCACCACGCCAAACTCCATTCATAAAAACATCAAGTGTAGAATCTGACTAATTCTCCTTGTCTTTTGCTCCACTGCAGAGTGTCAAAGGGTTTGTACTCTGGTTAATATTTCATCCCACGTCCCACACGCACCACCAGTGTCCAGCTCAGTGGGAGTTGGTTACCTCTGCTGCGCCACAGTCGGTGCACTGTTTGGCTACTTTCTTTAGGTTTTCCTCGTCGCGGCCGTTCAGAGCCAACAGGGCTCCTAGTTTGGCGAACAGGAGGCTCGTGCCCGCGCCGATGCCCGAGCTGGCCCCCGTGATGAGGGTTACTTTCCCCGTCAGGGAGGACACCTGAAACAGGTGTGCACACAGTTACGTCATCTTTACGAAAAAAGCAAAAAACTATAATGAAGTACACGGACAAACAAACAAGGTACTTACTTTGAATGCATCGTCTGAGGCCATTTCTGTGTTTTAATGTAACACTACTTTGTATGAACTCGCTTCGCCCACTGAGCCAGAGAGACACGCTTCGTCCACTAGTGATGACGTAGTGGGGGCTTACGGGTTTGACAGCGATGCTTTTTTTTTGACCGCCAACCCAGCCATAAGAGTCATGTCTTTTGAATTGGTGACATTAAACAATATTAATTTATTCACGCAGAAAATGTTTTGAAATTATGCTACAAAAAAGTATATTATTTACAAAAGTTTTATTTAGTACAAAACATTGACCACTTATTCACATTGGCCATAATGAAAAAAAAAACAGACGTTGTATAGCAGTGCTGTATAACTCTGAATATATGATGAATAGAGCAAGGTAACCTTTAATTGCAATGCAAACAACAATATGCATACCAAGCTAGACATTGTAAAGAGCATACACATGAGTTTAGCTTTAAGATGCAAAGTCAAATTTATTAGAAAATGCTAGTACAAAAATGTGATTTACTTAATTTTAGAGTGTGTGTTTTTTGTTTTACGTCTGGAGGCTTTCTATGTAATTTCTAGCCTCTGACAAGTTATTTATTTAAACTTTGGAATGGTACTCTACACTTCCTATTGGAAAGACCAGAGTACATGTTTGCGTTAAAGGCTTATTTAAAGAAGAAACTGTCTATCCAGCAAAAGGGTTGGCATGAATCGTCACATCCTTTATCCGGGTTTCCGTCAGAGGTCGGAACGTCTTCTCATTGACAGGAAGTTTCTCCAGCTCATCCAGTGTCTCGAGGCCATCGATGATTCTATGCACGGGAGAGATGACGCCGTCAGCTGCTTCAATAAAATATATTCTAAACAATCTAACTTTCCAGCACACGTCTGCAGAGCCAAAACATTTTTCTGTATAAACTTTGCATACTTTCCAAACACTGTGTACTTCATGTCCAGATGGGGCTGTTTGGCATATGTGAAGAAAAACTGGGAGCCATTTGTGTTGGGGCCATTGTTTGCCATTGAGACCACCCCTCTTACATTATGCTGAAATGAAAGAAAGCAACAAAAAAAAAACAGAAAGGTTACAAGAAGACTGAGGAAATATGAGGCAAGGCTCTTGCTAACGTAAGCAAACCAGTAAGAACTGGTCAGTACTCACTTTTAGGTGCTCACTGAACTCATCTTCATATTTGCGACCCCATATACTCGTTCCTCCTTTGCCAGTGCCTGATTGGTTCAATCAAATTATGGCGAATAACAACCAGGTAAGGATATGAATTCTGCTTTTTCAGTAATGAATGAAATGCAGCAGATGCAACAACAAGCTCATACCTGTAGGATCTCCAGTTTGGACCATGAAGCCTTTAATATTGCGGTGGAAGACACAGCCAGCGTAGAACCCACTGGCACACAAAGCAAGAAAGTTCTGTAAATAGTGAAATATAAATATTAGAATATTTCATGACTTTCTAGAATAAAAAGGTGTAAATACTTGTTTAGGCCTTCATAAATTACAGCAGCATTATAATCCCAAATGGTGTCTGTAATAACAGTTTTAACTCAAACTAAACCAAACATGAACGAGGAATATTAAAAGAGACTGAAGTGAATTAATGTACCCAATTACATTCATAAAAGTGTTGCACTCATGAACAATCTTCGGTACTTTTACCGGGGTATTTCAATTTTGATCACATAAAGTAGACTGGAATATTGTATACATGATTATTCTGATATTGGCACTTTTTCATAATGGGTACTTTTTTTTAATCCCAATACCTGAATGGGAGCAGCAGTTAAAGAGCTGCAGTGTGTGACGCAGCGTCAACACTCTTAAGGTGAGCTGAAGCCAAAGTTAGTTATGTTCACTTACCTCGCATGTTTTCGGTGCCCGCTCACAAAACAATTCGATTTTAATTTCTCCCAGGTCTGTTTGAAGGGTGACAGCCTGTAATATTAAGGAAAGAAACATCATTAACCCCAAAAAGGTTAACTTTATAGGAGCCATCATTCATTACTGTTTGCTAGCTAGCTTAGCCTGTTAGCTGGACCGCACCATATAAGCACGTTCTCCTTCCAAAAACAAAGTTTTTCGCCTGACTTCTAACAAACGAATGCGCCTTAAAACACCATATTAGTTGATAGCTTATCAAACTGTTATGTTACTTATATGTTCACAGATATCTGCTGGAAATGTCCACAATTCAATTTACCATTTTAAACGGTGCGTCTTTGAACAAGTTCGTCGGAAAAACATGTCCGTGTAGGTGCAGTGGCCAGCGACAAATGGTTCCGCGTGGAATTTACAGTGTGGCGAAATGGAAGGGAATATTCACGTCTGCACGGATCTGTTGAAGCTCAATGTAAACAACCATAACTACCCAGTCTCTGCAGGTGGTTAACACCTGTGATGCTGTTAAGACGTGGTCAAATCACCATGCTATGTAGCCCCTGGACATAAATTGTGGGGTCATATTAGCCACCCATCAATTTCTGTGAAATGTTTACCGTTTTTCTTTGGTTTCTCCGCTTCTGTATTATATTGTCCTATAGGCACACAAGTGGGATGATTGCATTAGATTTCGTTGCAGGGACCTTGTTAAAATCAGGGCCTCAACATGGGGTAGTCCCACAGGATGCACCTTTTAGCCTCATGCCAGCTTATTTTCTGCTTTGGTTAATAATACCAAACACAGAGCTGGTCAGTTGACAGCTTCTCTACCAAACACCAAGATACAACTTTAAAACACTTACTCCACGAGACAAATTAGGTCAACCAAGTTTATTTTATCTCTAGTGAACAGATGTGCAGGAAAAGACAGGTTTAAAACAGAATACTGACTCTCACATAATTCATTTTAAAACAAACACACTGATGAATTTCTTATTAATGAAAACAATTTTACAAACCAACATTGGATGAAGCCAAAATTTTACTCAATTTATGATTGGATGTCATTTGGGAAACATTGAAAATAAGGATTTTGTACCCAAAAATGATTTTAAGAGAAAGAACAACGATGGGACGTCACATGCGAGTCTCATCGTGCCAACATACACACAGATGACACTCTCTCTCTCTCTCACACACACACACACACACACACACACACACACACACACACACACACACACACCATCTGTGCTAATCCCAATGAAGACAACAGTTATGAAACAATACAGTTTATATTGTACAGTCATTGAGGAAAACAAAGAATCAATGTTAAACCAAGTGGTTTCTTTAAAAACAGAAAACACATTTTCATTTTAAACCAGCAGTCGATGTTAAATACACCAAACTAGAAAATAATGTATAGAAATGCATATAAAACTGTAACTTTATAAAACAATTGTTTAAATTAATCCAAAAATTACAGGTGTAAAAAAAAAAAGAGAAAAGGCAATCAACTCAAACAAGAAGTGAGTACTAGCTGGTTTCCTGAGAAATTTAGTTATATTGTAGTAATACCAAGTGCTGTCAAAATAAAAAAAAAAAAGATACAAGTCATAATTATAAAAAAGAACAAAAAAGATTAATGATAACGAGGAGCTCAAAAGCTGATCTATGTCATACTACTTGCTGAAACACTTTACATGTAAGCTTGTCTGCTGCCAGTCTTATTTAGAATAGTTGATTGTCTTAATCTGTGGTGTATTGCTGAGCTGTTCTGGACGCCCTTTAAAACGCTCCACTTGGGACTTAAAAAAGGTAAATAATGTGTTTTCCTATGAAGCAGATGCCCCCCAAAAAAGAAAAACAACAAATACTTATTGAACACCTGCTATCTAATTTAATCTCACAGCTGGCAGCTTCCCATGCCGAGTGCATACAAAACATTTGTCTTATTCATGAAATCCTATTATTATTTGCATTTACCGAAATGTAACTTGTGGGACAGGTGCTGTAGTGCAAAAGCATCCTCTCAACGTCCAACGAATGCAACAAAAAGAATGCCAGTGCACATTGGAAAACTACCTCACAAATGACCTTTACCTAGTGGTAATAAAGGCAATATTGCACAATGTAGCATAGTTAAACATGTTACTGAAATAAAAAGATACATAGCTTAAAACTATTCATACGCTTTTCAACCTAGACACTGTACGGCTTTTTCTACCGTCTAAAGTTTTCTTTGCAGTTAGGTTTATGAAAACATAAACTGACGCCCTTGTTCTCTGGGTAAACACAAGAACCACCGTTATGAGCTGTGCTGTGTCAGAGCTGTGCATTGATTTAGAACTATCTACTTTTAGCACGGCGCTGCTTACGGCGGCAAAACACAAGTGCTGAACAGTCACTCTCAGGCAAGAAGTATTACACTTTCTCTACAAAGAAACACACATTTAGAACTACAGAAATACATTGACAATTAGAAGACATGACTGGAAAAATATGGAGGCCCATTTATGGAAAAAACTAAATTGGTGAAAATAAATATTTCCCACAATCAGGAAAAAATAAAATCAATAACACATGACCCCAATGCACAACTACTGAGAAACTAAGACTTTTTCACTTCTGTGTGCATGAACCCTTAACCTGCCTTCTATGAGGTGACAAATCCAATTTAGTGAAACTAAATTAAAATATTTTACTTTTGTAATTTTGACTTTGTGATGAAATGATAATCAAATAACAGCAGGAATGAATTTACTTAAGAGGCGAGTATATCTGGCCAAAAAGAAACCCTAATACTATAAACATCAAACATTTTCCAAAAATGTCACTTCAGTAATTAAACAAATAATTTGTCCCAACTTCAACATTTCTAGATCACTTTGACTTATTAAAGTGATCTAACAAGTGACTGGATAATTCAAATATTCATGCTAATGCCCTTCTGACTGTTCCACTGTATGTTAATTAATAAAGTCAGCACAGTCAATGTGACACAAAACAATGCCAATAATCACTGTTGAGATACCACATGTATCTTTTATTTGCACTAATTTATTACTGTGTCAAGTGTGCTTGTAAAGAGTCCACAGGAAGTTATGGATAAAACATTAGAAGCAAAACATAAAAACAAAAACAGCAAAACATTATCTCCCATTATCGATTGGGCATGGGTCGTCTGGTTCAGCTTTAAAGACAATTATCTGCATCCAAATGTGGTCAAGAAAACAATCGTTTGTTTTCACCTTATATTCCACAACAAAAGTGACAGAAAAGAGACACAATGCAGGAGGGAATTAAAATTAAGGCAACGAATCAGACCGCCTCTCAATCTCTCTTGTCAATGAGGAAAATTATTTTCAGGAATTACTATTTGTGAGTACATTACAGGTGGAATGTAGCTAGTCTTTTACGATGGCGTTTCAGAAATATTCAACCTTATTGCATTGTTCTTTCTCTATAAAAAATAACTTGGATTAAGTTCCAAATTGCTGTCATCTTAATGACTCCAATACAGCTATTAACTAGACTACAAAGAAAAGTGGCTGTGATCTCATGCACAATCGACACTGAACATTGCACCATATCTTGACTAATGCAGTTCAGCATGATTTAAACTAAAAAAATAAAAAAAAACACAAATGAACTGAGGCCAGGTGTTCTGAGGACTATCAGGGTCCACAGGTAGCAACTTAATGCTTTTGATGCTGACATGACTCATTTCATTCAAAACCTTTACAGCATCCCAATCCCCCAGAATTCAATCTGTTTTGTGCAATTCATTACATACATGACCAAGACACAGTTGTTCGCGCGATAGTGTGTACTGGCAGTAAGGGTTGGGTATCTGCTCGCTGAAAAGATGCTCCACTGACTCCATTGTTTGCGGGTAATATTTTGGGAATAGTCGTCCACTGGGTAGCATTCAGTACAATAATTGCTTTTTCAAGCACGCAGTTAGAAATACACATCCCCCAGAAAGAAGCCTTCCGCGCCTCCACTCCCTCGTCTAACACCACATGCTGTGCTGCTACCAAGACTCCGGCCGACCAACAACAACTCATCCGTCTCCACAGCACCACAAAGAGCCTCCGCCTTTGACAACATCCTCTCAAACAAGGATCTCATATTACATGGCCTTTCTTGGACATGACTCATCGTTTGTTATCCCCCGATTCATTAATATTTTTGTTATTTGTTTCAAACTAAGCACAAATTAAGGTATTTGAGGGTCTGAAAAACAATGGCCAGCACAGACCAGAATTTAGGTGAGGTCAGTTGTGGGTATTAGATTATAAAGCATGGACTACGACTTATCTGACTGAAATGTATAGGATTGCAAACTTAAATTGTTTGCTAGTGATCATCATCATTATTAGAAAACATATCAATATATTGACTTGTGATCTTATCAGATGACTTGTCAATTAGTGTGAGCGTGTGCATTATTTTTCCTCAAGAAAAGGACAAGAGTTACAGTCTCTAGCCTGTCATGATTTATGATTAGTTATGTTGCATGGTATGAGGAAGAGATCTTGATGATCAGCTTGCTATCCCATTTGTAAATCTAACAATGCTGGACAGATTATTTCAATAGATTATTTCCGTCTTGATGACAAGAAAGCGTGTTCAAGTTATTTTCCTGTCTTGAGCCAAGTTGGCTCACAGTTTTGCATTCTTACACCTTCTCTACCGCAACTGAGAAGCGTAGTATAAGAACAAATGCTGCTCATCACAATGGCACTGCTACATTATTGAAAAAGAAAAAGAAAAAAAAAGCATCATTACAAAGTTGTACTCGAAAGGCCTGAGGAGTTGTTTGCAAAAGAATGGACAGTCAACTGCACAGTTAAGAACGGAAAGAGCAACCAGAAACGATGAGTAATTTGGTTCTGCCCAACTGGCACTGGTTCTCGATACCCAACCTTACTGGCAGTACACTGCCTGCTTCGCCCTGTGGGAGAGTGTAGCATTCCTCCTGTGCCGGAGCCTCCTGTTGATCAGTATCTGTTTTCACTCAGGACCACAGATCTCTTCACACCTGTTCTTTGTCCGTTTTCCACAACTGTTCCTTGACCTCTGAGGGCAGGGTGTTGAAGAGGTCCTCCTCCACCACGAGACCGGTTCTCTTCAGCTGTCGGCACTCGCCCAGCTCCACCGGCAGACACTCCAGACGGTTTCCTCTCAGCTCTAGCTGCGTGAGCCCGGTCAGCTCTCCGAAGCGCGATGGCAGAGACTGCAGGCAATTGTTGCCCAAGTTCAAAGTGCGAAGCTTCTTGCACTGGAACAGCTCGTTGGGCAGGCTCTCGATCTGCATTTCAAGACGGGGAGGGTGTCATATGACGGGAGGGAAACAGAGCGGCGTTAGAATGTGAAACTTGAACATTAAATTGTTGCAAACATACCATAAAATGATTTTAAAGCCAGTGTACATTAAGCATACTACTCACCCTGTTGGCTGTAACTGCCAGGTACTGAAGATTCTGTAGGAAGCCAATGTCTGTAGGAATACAGGTCAGGTTGTTATGGCTCAGATCCAGGAAGCGCAGCTTGCGGCAATAAAACAACTGGCTGGGGATCTTCTCGATCTTGTTTCTGTTCAGGTACAGTTTCTCCAGGTTGGTCAGTGTGCCGATCTGGATGGGAATATAGGCTATCTGGTTGTACCAGAGCTTAAGGCAGACCAGCCGATGAAGGTGCTGGAAGCTGATGATCTCCTCGATGGTCTTCAGGTTGTTGTCCTTCAGATCGATCTCCTGCAAGTTGTGCAAGCTGAAGATTGAGTGCGGTATGCGTTCTAGATCACAGCGAATGAGCTCCAGCTCAGTCAGGTTCACCATCTTCTTCAGGCTGTTGAGCACCATCAGCTTGGTGCCTTCATTATTGACGGAAAGCTTCTGGAGGTGCATGCCCACATCGGTCACCACCTGAGGTAGCTTGGTGAGATTGCTCTTCAGGCGAAGAACTTTGAGCCTCTTGAGCTCCCGGAGCCCGTCGATGACAATGTAGCGGTTGTTCTCGGCACTGAGGTTCCCCGTGAGATGGAGCTCACTCAGATTCTTCAGGCTGTAGATCCACAAGGGAATCTCTTTGATGTCTGTGAACTTGATGTGCAGAGACTTCAAGTTCTCTCTCAAAAAAGCCAATGCGGGGGCTTCGATTTTGGCCGGCGTGTGGTAAAGCCACATCTCTCGCAGGTTGACCAGCTGGGCGATGATCGGCGGGATGGTGATATCGGGGATAAGCTCCAGTTTAAGAACCTCCAGCTCCACCAGGTCAAACACTGTGTCTGGAATGCCGCTCAGCATGAACAGGTGCAACTCCAACTTCTCCTGAGAGTTCTTGGTAATCCTCTGCCGGAGCTTGTCCAGTGTCCACTCATTGTTGAGGTTGAGCTGCCTCAGCTTATTTTCGCTCACTTCCGACAGGAACACGGCGAAGCGTTTGGAGTACAGAGGGTCATACTGATCGATCATGTGCATCATGAACGCAAAGTCATTCTTTACGTCGGGTATGTCGCTGTAGCTGCTCTCCTCCCGTATCGACTCGAAGGAGTACTTCTTCAACGAGCGCCGGAGCATCCAGCAAAGTGTGTACATGCAAATCAAACCATACACCACTACCAAGCTTATGTAGAAACAGGCTAAGATTTTAAAAAGTGTAGCCAGCGGGTGAGCACAGCGGTACACGCTGTAACCCGTCAGGCTCTCTATATCCACCGAACAGTCAACACTGAATTTGATATCATGCACGTAATACCCAGTATAGCAGATGATGAAAATAAACTTGATGACTTTGATAATAGTCTGACGAATGTACAGTCTGTAGACAATGTCTCCTTCTTCAACATGTATGCGGAACTTCTTGACCTTTTCAAACAGGGCTTTTGCCTGCTCGCCCTCCTTCTTGTCCAAAACCCCCGTTTCTGTTCTATCTACGATGCCCTGCTCGAAGCGGGTCTTTGTCCTTTGGAGCATCGGAACACTTGCTTCAACATCCTCACTGATAACGGACGCCTTGTGGTCCATTGAGCCGTTCATTTTCATTGGTTTTGGGTCGCTCTCTTCAACCACCGTCTCGGACAGCGCCCGAGTTGTCCATGGGGAGTCAAAGCATTTCAGCAGGATGGAAACAAAGTGCTCAAGTTTTGAACTAGTCCGTGGGAACTTAAACCAAAAGTTGCTACAAGCTAGGAAAATAAGGGTGTGAAGTAATACTAAGTAAGGAAAATACTTGGCAAACCAGTGCAATCTATTCTCATAGCACACAGCATCCACATAGTTGTACTGGTGGCGGTCCAGATCGTACTGGATCCCTTTGGGCTCCAAGAAAAACGATGCAGAGAGGGTGGCATTGAAGTCCTTCTTGCAGGTATTGTTGACCACCCATTTGCAGGGCAGGCAGATCATCTTGTCCTGAGTGACCTGCAGTGTTCCGCCAAACACAGAGATCATGAGCATGACAATGGAGATGTAGTCGGTGAAGACGTCCCACCATGGTTTCAGGATGCGGTACGCCGGCTGTGTGTCCACAAAGTACCGCAGCTCAGTGATGGGGATCATGGTTTATCTGTGGGGGGAAATTGAGATGAGGACACATTCATGACAGAGCACAGTGGTGTACAGAATTATACAGCTTTGCTAAACATCAAAATACTACAGATAAGGCTTTCTTCTAAACTTAAAAAGACAAATTCCAGCCTTCACCTAAACCACAAAACCAAGCCCCAAAATCAATAATATATTGCGAACAAAAAAAAGTAATTACTGGCTAATATCCTGTGTGCTGATTATTTTTTCCAACTTTTACAAAAGGTCCAATAGAAAACCTCCTGACTGCAGACATTACAAACGGACATGGGATGTGCACGGCAGAGGACAGAAGGGCTCTACTGCGCATGATTAAAACCACCAAAAACATAAAACAGAGCGTCAGTGATATTGGTGGGAAGAGGAGCCTATGAAGAGGCAAGTCCCTTACCGTAAGGGGATATTGAAAACAAAACCCAACCACAACCTGTTCACCCTGCTGCAGTCTGGAAAGAGATGCAACAGTAGTAGCTGCTGCACGGCCAGACTTCAAAACAGCTCATTTTCTTCTGGCTGTGAGACTCTTATCTCATCCTCCACCCTCAAGATACATTAGGTTGTTTTGTGTGTTTTTTTCCTATGTAGCAAGATGGGCCTAAAATCTACATTTCTCTGTTGTACAATGAAAAATTAAAATCTTGTAACGTATAGATGAACCACTAATAACTATAGGTCTGCAATGAAAATGTTTTATCTTTTAACACATTGTAATTCATGTTTAAAAAAAAAAGTATGACATTATAACATCACTTGAAAAAAAATAGCATGTACTGTAATAGAGGATTTGTTCTGTATTGCCCATCCCTAATTGGGAAGTATTTTATGAATCTATCACAGTACTCAACATCTACACCTAGCAAACAGGTAGCAAGACCGCTTTAAGTTATTATTGTTTCAAGTTGTTAATACAGACAAACTTCTCAAACACACTTGAAAATGGTTCTACTTACAAATCCGAAAGGTTAGGCACAACAACTCCATACATAAGCAGTGAAGAGCGATCCCACATCCACTCCTTTGCTGCTGCACATGAGAGCAGGATAAAGCTCTGCAAATCAACCTTTCAGCCTTGTGCGAGTGTGACCCACCCAGCTTGTAAGCTGGAGGAATCACTCTTCTAAAGATGATGTTCCGTTTTGGCTCGTTTAACCCAAACAACATGACCGCCAGAGGAGCCACCTAGCTCCCTTGCTCTCTATTCTTAGCCATTTCCGTTAATAAGACCCAGAGTATTGTCTGCGGGGGCCTTGAGAAGCACCTCCCTCGACCTTCAGGACAGGATCCTGTTTACCTTGCAGAAAACTGCTGTCTCCAACCAGTGTCTCTCTGGAATACTCCACCTTCACTTTTTGCACTCCCATCAACCCCAACACACTCACACCCACGGACACACGCACATACACAGGACTTGGCATTCACCAAAGCTTGTCCTTTGTTCGGAAGCTGTAAAAACGAGGATTGAAGACGCCAAGCCATATTTACACTGGCCCCAGATCAGAGAAACCCCTGCATACATGTACTCTTCAAGAGCTGCAGCCTGGTATGGAGGGCAGGCGGTGTTGCAGCACAACAAGCCCTCTCAGTAAACATAGTACTCACCGGTTTGGAGGTGTTATCTGGGTTCCAGCGTTTGATGAAGACCCCGGTGGACAAGCCACTCTGTGTGTAACCAAATCCCTTCATCGACCATCGCCTTTGTCATCGCCATGGGGGGTTGAATAGGAGACACAAACAAGACAGTGGGAGACGTTAATGAGGTTCAAGCTGTGTTCCCCACACACTTTAGAGAGACATTCTTTAACAACAACAAAAAGCGTACATGCGTATAACGTCAACAGATCCAAAATATGTTTAAACACCAACTATTGAAAATAAAAAAAGGTCTGTGGCTGTACGGGCTTTTGCTCGTCATAGCGATAATGTAATATATTGTGCCAGACACGCGTGTGTAGTCAGATAGGCAACACGTCAGGCTACCAACCGGCTGGTCACGTTAGCATGGGGCGTCTTTGTCATCCGGGCTCGGTCGGTTAGCTGAGCAAGCACTTCTCAACGCAAAAGTTAAAGCCGAGTGTTTTTATTTCCATAAATGCCATAACACTGTCGCAAAATATATCTTTGAGGAAGCGGCCCATTGTATCTTACAACAAGCTACTTATCCGCACCGGCCACAAAAAGTTAAAAACACATTAGCAAACTAAGCTAGGCTGCTGTTAGCTCGCGAGCTAACCCAGGGACACACTCCTCACCGGGCTCTCTCTCCCCCTCTCTCTCTCTCTGTCTCCCTCTGTGTCTTAGGAAGTTTACGTCCCCTCAAACGTTGTCGTTAACATCAAAGCGATAAATTGTCAGCGTATCTTAAAGATGCCATGCCGTTCAAACTTACTACGTGTGGTGTGCTGCGATCAAATCCAACGCTGCATTCATATAAATAGTTGCTAAAGAACTGCGCCGGCTGTTGCTACTTGCTAGTAGCTCCGCTAGCTAGCTAGCTGGTGTTTTGTTTTTTTCCCAGCACCCCTCAGAGACGGTTCCCCGGCTCCGCCGCCATGAGGGCGGTGTGGCGCTGTGGACGAGACGGAGAGGAAGAACGCACTTCCTCTCGTTTGGTTTTCTGTAAGAGAGATGTTTATGTTTTGACAGTGAGGAAAAAAAGGTCGAGTGTTTTTTTTATAGTCTACATTACAGCCCCGAGTAGTTTTTTTTTGTTTAACATGTTGCCATTGAGCACTTTGCGGATGCTGCGCTCATACCGGGCTTTACTGCACCACAGCTGGCTTACAGCGAACCGACAGTCTGTTTATAAAGCTGTTACATGTTGGGCACGTTGTACGTCCACCAGCTTCCCCATGAAGGACACCTGGCACGGCTGCATGGACCTCAAAGCACCGGCGAAAGAAAGAATACGTATTTACTCCACCAATGGAGCCAGCTCCAACAGGAGTTACTGTGCAGGTCAAGTCAAACTGAATTGCTGGAGTTGCAATCGGCCTCTTGATGCAACTCCTGCATTCTTCTGTACGTCATGCAAAGTGATCCAGCCCCCGGAAGAAGACGCGTCCTACTTTAAAATTATGGATTGGTAAGCATCATGTCGTGTTTATAATCTCCCCCACTCTCATCTGTCAGTTGCTATGTTATTCATCAAGTCAGTCTGTGAGCGAAACATGTCGGATGTGTTGCCTCTTTACAGTGACGTCACATTCACGCTGGACATACACAAGCTGCAGAAAAGATACTTGCATCTCCAACGGTCTCTGCATCCGGACAACTTCAGCCAGAAATCTGGGGTAGGCAGGGGGGGTGAACCGGAATATAGGTCCGTTTAGTAACATGGTTCATGAGTCAGCTAAAGCTGCCTTATCTTTTGGTGCAGTTGTGACAGGGGGGAATCGGGTTTGCCCTTTTGCCCCTATTAGGCCACATGACTGTACAATGTGTACTTTGGTCTGGAACAAGTTGATGATGAGCTGCTTATAAGATGTTGACAAATGTAGGTCATCGTGAGGCAGCTTTCCCTATATTTTGCTGCCAGGCATGCGAGTTCAAGGATTCAAAAATGAAACAACTCAGAAGATGAGCGCATTGCTTTAAGAAATAAAAGAGAAACATATAACAGAAATACCAGTTAGTCCACTATGAAAATGGTCCGAACTAAAAAATAATAATTTTAAATCGGAATTTTAAGAAAGAGAACAAGTAGAAGAATAGAAAAGTACTTTTGTCTACTTTTTGCGTGCAAAACGGTCATCAGTGAGCATTTTGGGGCTTAAAAAAAGATGCATTAGAACGTGTTTCATTCAGACAGGACACATTAAGACACATTGACATAAATAACAACACAGAAAAGAACCGGTCCATATAATATATTAGGAGCACCAAGTGCTTGATGAAGGGGACTGAATAAATATACAAACAAGCTTTGTGCTTAGGTAGCAAGCTGGCTTCAATAAGTGGATGTCCTTACTGATTAAGATATTTTATGGCAACAGGGAACAACACAATTTTCTTACAATGTTTTTCTTTGCACAGGGGACTCTGTTGGCCTGAGGGCAGGGATTTATCCAGCATCACTTTTTAATTAAAAAAACAATCCATTTTGTGTCACTGCATCCGAATGAAAGTCAGCTAGCTATCAGTGACACAACACATATGCCTCAACCTGATGGTGTGTCATTTTTATTTATTTATAGATTAAGCACAATTAGATATAGAAAGACATCTCTCTTTGTAAATTACAAAATGAAAGGATGACCTCTATTTCAATTTCAATTAAGAAAGTATGATCTAAGTTATAATTAGTTGTAAAAACACATAAAAGTCAGAGGATTTAAGGCAAACTATCTTTTCAAAACAAATTGAATGCTACGTTTTAAGAGTTTAAGAATCTTTACAAATAAAGTAAATGATGAATAAGAGAAAGTTAATCAAAAGAAGTCAATTGTCTGATATGTGAACACCTCCCTATTCATATATTTAATAACTCCTGCTTGAGTCGACCTGTGGTGTTAATTGTTGAATTCCTTTTAACGGTTTTTATTCATTTGGTGGAGGAAAAAAATCAACCCCAAAATAACTACTTGAATGTGATTTATTATCTCTTAGAAGTTATTGTGTATATGGGAAATGGTCAAATATTTTGTGGCAGAAATAAGAACTTTTTTGTTGCTAAATAAAACATAGAGTTGGCAGCATGCAGCTAACACCGCTGAGAGCGCTAACAGTGTTTGCCTACTAGGCAATCGAGTGTGGGCCCGATGCTCTTGCATTGAAGCTGTTGGTCAGGACGGTGCCAGCTGAGATTACGACAGAGACGTTACATAGAAAATGCTTGTTTGCTGCTATATTGAGGCTCTGAATATTGTATTGGACCTTTTCATTTAGAGACGTATCATTTCATTTTAAAAAAGGCCAGAAAAAAAGAAGAAAGCCCATTATATAAGGTGACATTCAAATCGCTTGTTTCATATGGTCAACGGTCCAAAACACAAACATATCAAATTTACTGTCATGACAAAGACAAATAGCACACATAAATATTTTTTAGAAGGCAGTTGTCAGCTGAACTGTAATTTTAAAAAGAGCCACTCCACTGATTTGCACTTCAGAGATCAGTTACAAGTACTGTTCTCTTAACGTCTTAAACTTGTCAAGTGGAATGAAGTTACCACGACTGTGCCACAATGATGTCATCAGGGTTATCTCATCTTAGGCTATGGAACTACATATCTATAGCAGAAAGCCTGTGTTACAAACCAGGGAGTGTCGTTTGAAGACATGGCTGTTCAAGTTGCATCATGGGAAATATAGGGTGCAGTGTTCTGAACGCTTGACCAATACTAGGGACTAAAAGTAAGGGTATCTCAGTAAGTAATTATGGTGAACAACAACAACAGGCACAAAGCAAACTCGGTGTGATGCTTTACCCTGACAGACACTAAAGGGAAAAGACGGGAAAGAGGTCTAATTCTGGTGGATGGAGCAATCACTCATTGCTGTTTAGCAAACAAATTAAATCCTCTCCCTCTTCACTCTTGATTTGTCACTTCTTGCAAGCAGACAGGTGTATCTTCTCTCACATCAGGATATTGAGAGGAAAAAAAGTTTGCCGCGCTAACTAGGTAAATTACATGAAACCCAAAGTACAGTCTGGCTGTCGAGAAAAAGTAGTCCTATATTTTACATAAAAACCATGATTAGTGCAGCGATGAATGCATTCCATAGAAAGAAATTTGATTAAAATGCGTCCGAGCAGTTTAAAGGTATTTTATAAAGTAGTCAACAGCTGACTCGTTACACCCTCGTGGATCATTAAAAAAAAAATTGCCAGGCAGTTTGCAAGAATAAGCACTATGCGTTCTAAGGAGGGGAGGAGGGGTGATGCATCGCACGTAATTTATTTGGTACGCCCGGGTGCAAAAGCACAATGCAGAATTTTGTCGTGATGCGATATGAAAGCCTCGCTCATATCCAACAGCATGCAAGAGAGGAGAGGAAGCCTAAATGGTTTCCTCACAAACGACCTGTCCAATATTGTCCTGACTCTTGTTTTATTTATCAGCACCTCTAGCCATTCTTTCTTAATTAGACATCTTCCCGCCTCGGGGGTCTTCATCATATATAGAAATCTCATTACTTATACAAGGCTACAAGGCAGCCACCTCCTGCACTGGTTGTTATTAGAGAAACGGCTCCACGCGACAGGCCCATGGGCCGGAGCTTTAAAATTATTGATTTTCACAAGAGCTGACAGACCTGATGGCTGCAAACTGCACTGAGATCTGCCGACTGTTTCCAAGATATCACCCCCGCCCCATCCACCCCTGCCTGGTTTCCGCGCGTCTGTCGTGTCAAACTTCCACCTGGATCCCTTGAAGGGTCCCAAACTGCTCGACTACAAAAAGAGGAGCTATATGTCATACATCGTATCGTCTGTATCGCAGAGGAGTTGCCGTTTGAAAATCTGACAGGGGTATAGATTGGGATGACAAGGTGTAAAGTAGCTCGGGTGTAATTCTATCCAGATGCAAAGCATGTTGGTTAAAATTCACAATAACACTCGCTTCCTTCCCTTTTTCTTTTTTTTAAATGAATGAATATGGACTGAACATCATTAGAAGCAAACATAACAGATCCCTCTTTTGCAGAAAGAACAGCAGTATTCAGAAAGCCACTCGGCTCTCGTGAACAAAGCGTATCGCACTCTGCTTAAGCCTTTGAGTCGTGGCCTTTATATGGTGAGTTTGAAATCTCTTGACTTTGCTTCTAATGAATAGTTTATTTTCATAACTGCAAGCTCTTGTCTGTCTCATGGCTTGTTCCCCAGAGCCATCTCCACCATCTGTCAGTCAAAAGTAGTAACATGCATTTAAAAAAAAAGAAGGTGCAGTTGAGTTTGGTGAACTCCCGTCCTATATTTCAGCTGGAGCTGGAGGGGGTGCGTACTGAAGAGGGCACCAACTCTGCGGCCGACTCTGGGTTCCTAATGGAGCTGATGGAGATCAACGAGGCCCTCGATGAAGCTCGGACCCCAGAGGACGCCAATAAGATCAGCCAAGACACAAAAGGTGAATAAATATGCCCGTTCGATTTGTCGAGTGAAAGTCCAGTGGATCTATTTGAGACAAGTGTTGGTCATGAATTAGAACAGTTGGAGGAGAACATATATACACCTGGATCATTGTCGCTGACTCTAGATACCAGATATTCAATATTCCAGACTCGTTTTACCTCCAAAGTCACTGCACAGACGCAATAGATTGGGAAAAATGTACCGCCGGGTGGAGCGAATGATGCGTTTGATGCGCGAGTTGAAATTTTTTTGACTCTGTCAAAAAATTTGACATCTGTAATTGCCATGCTAACAGGGATTGTGGTTTAGCGCGACAGCGAGCACTCCTGGAACGGTTGATGACATTGCTGAATATCGCATTAACGATATTGCTTGTGATAAAAACACATATTAAGGTGTACTGAGTTCTACCTTTCTGCTGCTGTCGGTCTGCTGATAAATACAACAAATTGAAAGGAAATTATTAAATGATTTATTATTAAAATTGGTGTTTTTTTTGCCATTTTCTGATGATACTCTCTTCCAACTAACTATAGAAACCCTTGAGTGCAATATCGCAGGCTTTCGCAATGTGTTTATTGAATAAGCTGATATATATATATTGTGTGCAGCGTTAATGCATGCGGAGAAATATGATTCTCGGCCAGCAAAGGCGGACTCCGCCACTCAAGATGCAAACCACCAAATAGAAAAGATAATTCAAGAACCACTGAATGGTTAAGTCATTAAAAAAAAATGCAGTTAATATGCAATGCACAAAAAAATAAAATAAAAAGTCAGATTAATGAATGATGCATACATGACATGATTTGTGTCCCATTTTGTAAACTAAAATAATTCATTGTGTGGATGTTTCTTTCATGTGTTTTGTGTAACTTCAAATCAAGCAGCTACTCTCAGAGGCGAGTGTGCTTTGGAGCTTCTATAAAAAGCCCTGTATGTGCCATGTCTTGTTAACGCGTGCAGAACTGAAGCTCGTCTCCTCCTCACTTGCAGAGAAACTGGCAGTCTTGACGGAGGCGATAGACGCTGCCCTTCTTGAAGGTATTATATACAGACATTTTGTAGTTGCTCCCACTCATTCCTTTGTTTGTTTTGAAATCTCTGCCGAAGCTTTGCTTTAAGTCAACTGAGTGAGTCAGAGATTGAACTACCTTGTGCACTCTTTTCTTTTCTTTTTTTAATCAGGAGAGCTTCAAGCCGCCAAAGCCCTGCTTGCCCAAATGAAATACTACGCAAACATTGAAGAGAAAGTGAAGGAAAAACTTTCTGAATTCATGTAATCCCCCCCCCCCCTCCCCCCCATATAGTGTCACATTATTTAATATTTTTAGTTAGTAAAAAAAAAAAGTTTTGTACAGAAGCACACAAATTATTGGACATTTATCTTGGGAGTATGTACATATATTGTTAAAGTTGAATAATAAAATGTATTGTAATGCATCATTCACAACTGAATTAATTGTGATTTGTGCTTAATCTTTCATTTTCTTTATTAAAAACTGGACAGATACGGTGTAATTAAATGCATTCAGTATCTCGTTTTGAAACCCACCAATTTCACGAGCCTAATCATATCCACTTGTACCTAATGCATCATTAAATATGACAGAGATCTATAATTGGCGCTGATTAAATGTGCTGCTCAGTGTTTATATGATTATCCTGCCTATCAGTCCAGCGTGCAGATGCAGTTCCTCAGGGTGCCTTTAGGTGGAGACATAACACCTTGACAATCATAATGCAGAGGTGCAGTACATGTTATACAAACTGGATATGAGACCAGAAGGAAGTCCTTTATTGGCGCAGACAACCTATTGAATTATTCATGGTGGCTTTCGCATTAATGCTATGATCATGACAGACCCCACTGAATGGCGATGACTTGACGAGCCAAAGATCTGTGATCTGTGGAAAGTTCTAGCTCATAAATTGATGTACATTGACCCTGCACGCCTATGCCTGCAGCACACGGACAGGTGCACCAGAATGTAAATGAATCCACCTTCTCCCTCATTTCGCTTGTTTTGATTTCAACGCCACGGATTCATAATCTGTAATTGCTTTGCAAATTGGGAGCTCCAGTCACAACGAGGCTTTTGATCCGAGAAACTGATCCAGGTGCAATCACACTGAAAATAGTGGGGTCGTCCCTTAATCTGATGGCACAGAGTGAAGCATCAGATCACATTTCGCATGAAAAATGGTATTTGAGACACGCTAGCGTGACAACCTAAACCATTTTAAAAAAAAATGTATTAGTGGCTTTACACTGACGGAGGTTTTCTGTGCCACACACCCCCACTGGAACATCCCACTGTAACACGTCCTGACTGGTTGTTTATTAAGTCCGGAACAACAATGTCATTTGTCGGAGGCGGTTTCTTTCTTTTTTTAACCATGCAGAGTCAGTTTCCTTAATACACATGGATGGACATTGAATTAAACAGGACCCACCGCGAGGACACAACAGGCCTATTTATTATTCATGTCGTAATCGGAAAGGCATCCACGGCACCTTTTGAATTTAATGAGAAAATGGGATCGACCAACACTGAGGCCACGGCTGTCTCCCAGAACTCTTTCAAATGGAGTTTGAAAGAAGCGAAAGGGGGGTGGGGGAGGGTGGGGACAACAACCCCACTACAGCTGGGCTGTGAAATTGAATTGGACGGCAAGATGAACTAGCTACATGTAATCACCATGCGCTGGTCATGGTGCACTGGGTCGAGTCAAACATTCTGCAAAGGCCGGCATGACCCAGTTAATGGAATTCCTCTGATTGCACCAATTTGACATTTTGGGAAATTACATATTAAATATTTTAATAGATGAAAACGTGTGTGGCAATCTTACATCTGTCCAAATTAATATCAAACTGCTGCTGCTGGTTATATCTTAGCATTTAAATTAGCTCACCAGCATCTTACATCTCATTGGTTTAATCCGTGTAAAAGTGCAAATACAACGATTTGCACTTATCTGGGAGGGTTTTGTGCTGTAACGTTTTCTTAGCTATTGCACTGTGACTGATTACCTTTGGACAGACACAAGCTAGCCGTGTCCCCTTGTTTTCAGTCGTAATGCTATGCTAAGCTAACCAGCAGTAGCTCAGTATTCAAGCACAGAGGAGATTGGTATCAATGTTCTTGTATAACCTTCAGTTTCCCAAAATATCAAACGGTTCCTTTAACACTGTGAAAGTAATAATGAGTCTGTCTACATGCATTAATACCAAAATATGTCCTCTCATCAATTTGGAATGATATAATAAGTGAGGCTAATTTGGCTTTCCAGTTTTCATACCGCCATAGAACCGTTGTATTCGGGACGTCCTTTTCCTAATGGAGTCTCATTTCATGACTGCATGTCGCCACGTGTGCCGTCTGTGAAAAATGATCCCGGCCACAATTGCTGTAACTTGGAAAATCACTGGAGACCAATTTCACCTGCATGGATTATGGCGCCTAAATATAAGCCTCCGACAACGTGCACATCGTCGCAGTGCACGTCCTAATTGCAGTATTAATCATCTCAGTATGGCCTTAACGTAAATATCATAATAAGATTAATGTGTTCTCGTGACCCGTGTCTTAATCATAATGTTCTCTTAATCGCATTAAGACTGAAATGTTGGTGGGCCACTGTAACTCAATTGCAGTACTCCTGACAGAAACCTAATGGGAAAAATACCTCATTACAGACCGTTTGGACTTACGATGATGAAGTGCAAACACGACTGAACTGTAGGGGAACCTTCAACTATGGATGAGAACAGGAGCTAACGAAAGGCCTGATTGACACGAGTCGAAAGCCGCGAGGGATGACTCACTGAGCTCTTTCTCCGTCTTCATGATCCTCACCCCGTGACGCGGCTGTCATGTGACTCAGCCGCTGAGTGTCGCCCCATCGACTCACAGATACCTCGAGCCTGCTGTGTGTGTGTGCTTGTGTCTCACCGGGTAGTAATGCCATTATAATCTTCCACTATTAGGCTCCCTTCCCGCCCTTTAATCTGTGTTGTTTTGTTTGTTGGCCCCATCTCTCCAGCAAGCTGTGTCTCTGCCTCCTGACAAAGCTGCTGAACCTACAGCCTACTTTGAAACGTGTAACTGCACACAAAATATGCTCCCAGGATTTCCTTTTGAGTGTGCACATTTTTTTTGTGATTTTTTTTTTTTTTTTAGTCTGAACCAACTCGTTGGAACTTTCTGACACTGATTTGTGTCGACAGACGGATGTGACAGTACTCGCAAAGATCAAGAGCAATGTAGCAATCTGCAATTTACACTGTCTGCTATCGGTGGCAGCAACACAACACCCGGCATGTCTTCCAATGTCACATTATACTGTGAACAAACTGGAAAGTAGAAGCTAAAATCCTAAAATAAAAAAAAAAATTAAAATCCCATTTTCCGCGCTTCAAACATGCAGGTGAGTATTAATTTTCTCTGAATATTCTCTCCGTCTTATCTCCAACGTAGTGTGGGATCAGTTCATTGAAAGTGTAGATGTGATATCTCACCCACTCCAGATTTGTTTTGTTTTATCCTAATTGAATGTAATTATGAGTCAAATCAGAACACGCTTTGACAATAACCGCCTTACTTCCCGGCTGCATGTTTGTGGGGAGAATTCCCCGAGGTGATCCTCGCTGCAGCAGGCGAGGCTCTCCTCTCAGCTTTTGATATAGGCTATGCGGGGAGATTTCTGGAGGAATCTCTGCTCTCTGCAGCAGTATGAGGCAAAAGGCCGGCTCATTTAAAACGCGCCACGTTTGTGTGTTTGTGCACAAGTGTGTCGTATGTGTTTGCACACACCAGAATTCGAGAGACGGACGCAGTTGTCACGTAATCACCGTATCAATCGTCTTTTCCTGAAGCTCTTGTCACACGCGTAGCTCCAAATTATGGTGAATTTGATCTGGTACGCTGCTGTAATCCAACACATTTTCTGTTGTGCAGCAATCATGTCTAGTAGCCCGCGTCATGTTGCCGTGTATTACAGAAGGTTGCAGGTTTTTATGTCATCTCTTTTCATAGCTCAGAACAGTCAAATTCGTGCAGAAGCATGCATATACTGGAGGTTTCCTCTTGCAAGCATTTATTAAATCCAAGGTCCACAGATTATGGTTGAGCAAAGAGCGACATTGCTTGTATGTTTTTCTGTGGCATACATTCCTCATAATTGGGTCGCTGATGTGACTCAAACTGTCTCCCCTGAACTTGTAAGGATGGCAAAGTGTTCAAACAGATTTTGTATTCCAGTGCTTGTTCAGACATATTTTACAGCTGCAGTTCTTTCACCAAGAGGTGTGGCGATATGCAAAGATAGCAGACCCGATGAATGCAAATGAATATGTTCTTTTGCATCTAAAACGTGAAATAGCCCTTAAAAGCATAATGTCATACATCTAAATTGTTTACAACAAGTTCTGGGGAGCTTAATCCCCACAGAAAAAGTTCAGTTTAAATTAAACATCTCTGAAGCAGCAGGTTACGGGTGGATCTCTGAGTTAAGAGAGGTTTTTTGGGGCGCTCGGCTGTCCCCTTGAAACACCAGGAGAGATTGCTTCAAAAGGCTCCTTTGTGGTTCTTGAGTTTGGAAAGCCTTTGAAGGGGGAAAACCAGTGGTTTTAAACAAGGTGTATGCGTGTGGAAGCAGATCAGTCATTCACTTTCAGCTCAGTTACGTGCAAACCACTTGCCTCTGGTGAGATGGCGCTCCTCACCTTATCTCCTCCTCTGTGCTGATGATACTCCCCGCTGCCATCTCATTGTCCACGGTTCAGATCTGGCCTTGTTTCACATCTCATCTGAATATCTTGCACAGCATCGAATCCCAGTCTGACATTGTGGCTCTCAGAAACTTGAAGCACTCCGACCTTTCATTATACTCCCAAATGAAGGCGAACACCAGAGCCATCGGGTTAATGTTGGCGGAGTCCCAAATGACGTCAGTTAAATCATTGTATGTTGTAATGGCTATGCAGGTGTTTGGGGAATAACCTACAACAATGATTGGCAGTAGAATTGGCCGCAATGCCAGATACCAATTGGCGGGATCAACAGCCTTCGCCACCACCAAGCGCAAACTGTGATTCAGACGGAAGAAACAGAGAGCCTTTCGTCACGTTGTCCCCGACATCGTGGAATATTTCGTGGTCGTCCCGATGCTTTTCTATGTGCAATGTCACTGACACTTAGCGCTTGCTTTGACTGAAAGTGCCATCAGTGAAAGACGCTTCATATTTCTAGAGCTAAAAGGAATCAGTTGACCATTCTCCTCCCCTTACTTTAAGCAAACTGTCCATTTACTTTACGAAACTCGTGTGGAAAGCAGAACTTGGAATGATTTGGCATCGGATACAAAATGTCCTCCCCTACCTGGATGAACGTAGCAGGCGATAATGTGTTTTCCATGAGTGGTAGCGGCTCGTGGCATCGCAGAACCCTCCTGCCGGCACATCTTTGTGAAATTCAATCGAAGCGCAAAACAATGGTTACAAACGGACCAACGTCTTCGGGATTGTCAGCTGTGTTGGCGACGCTCAGCAAACTCACCACCAGACGAGAATGCTAATGTGCAATCTTGAAGTAAAGAGATATCGCGCCGTGCCTCGGCTCCGCTGCAGGTGGGCCAGACAGGATTCATTTCTGAAGGAAGACCGGACGAGATGATTGCATTGTGGCGCGAGGACAAACCAATTCGGAGCTCTCACAACTAAATTCTATCATTGAGATTTATTACGACGCAGGAATTCAGCCAGATCCCTGCACCTGTGGCAGTATTTTACTCCGCATGGCCTGTGAGCCTCTCCATATCCGTCTGCTTCTTTCATTAAGTTATAAGGCCTTGCTTTTCAGGCAAAAGAAGAAAACAAAAAGAAGCATTCCCCTTCTCGCTTGTGCTGCCGATATCTCACATAATGATGATTCGTTACTCTATGCATCCTACCAAGTTCAACAACAAGCTAACCTTTTTCTACTGCAGCTGTTTCTATGACAACGCGAGCCCCTGCTGCAACTTTAAAGCGCGATAAACACAAGAGACGGAAAAAAAAGGGATTTGATTCATCTTGCTTCTCGCCACGGGATGATATCAAGACTGATAGGGAGTGTTTAGGCTAACAGGCAAAGATCAAAAAGGTGATAATAGTTTAACACCACTCACAAACAAGTCACAGTTGAATATTTCTTTGTTGGAATTAAGACTGGATTTCCTAAACTAGCATATTGTACTGAGTTTGTATTACGACGAGGCCCTTTTGCTGGGAGGGAACATTTGATCCGGTGCTAATAACAGTTGCAGACCTGCCTTTCCATATTATAAAAACATGGCTGCATCATTGCCGGCAGCAGCTATTGGCTCCGAGTGTGTTTATATGAAGCTCCGGTTGCGAGGAAGCTAACCGTGGGCTTTTTTCTGACTCGCTTTCCTTATTGCATTTGACAGGACAGGGACCACGTAACTCAATCCTGTCTCCAGCTCAAATTGAGGCCTTTGAGAAAGTGCTGTGCCACTGACCCCCGGGCTTCACTCAGTGCCTCTTCAACAAAAAAAAAAAAGAAAGAAAGACAATGTTGTCCACCTCAACACAGCCCTTCTTCAAAGTAACGGTGCCCCGTAATCCAGACTGGACATGGGGGGGGGGCGATGCGAGGCCCGATTAGGATGCACCGTCCTCAGTTTGAGTCTCTTGCCAATCACCAGCGTGGAGAGAAATTAATCACTCTCTGGGCTGTCACTTGGCGTCAGCCAGGAGACATTTATCTTTGAACCCATGTCAGTAATTTGGCAATAACGGTTGCTTTGATTAATTCACTGCCTGAATCTCTGCCAGGAGAGCACGAGTTCAGAGACAGTGACAGATTGATGATGCTTGTATCCTGTAATTCCGTGGACCCCAATCCTCACAGTGATTAGACCCGTGTAAAAAAACAACAACCATGTAGCGACACACTACTAAGTGTGATGATATTCTTGACTTATCGTTTGAGTGAGAACCCGTATTCTGAGGTGTCAGCATCAGCGTGTGTTTGTGTGTTTGTGTGTGTGTGTGTGTGTGTGTGTCTGTTTGTGTGGGGGGTGAGGGTTCCTGCCTGCATCCGCAGTGTTGTCAGGAAGTTGCAGCTGACTTCAGGCTCGTTACCGAGCAGCACTGAAGATTGTTTGCCGACGCCGGCTCACCGCGTCGTCAGATCAGCTTCATGCTGCTTAAGCAAAACTGTTGACACATCTCAAGCTAACAAAGTTCATTCCAGCGAGCATCCAAAAAAGGTCTCAGCCGGGAAAAGACGACATCACGATATTTTGTCAAACCAGCAGCGGCCAAAAAAAAAAAAAAGAAAAGAGCTTATTCAGCAGGTGTCGTTCGGCACATTGCCACCTCCTCTTGATTTGTTTTTTTGGACAAACTTGATGTTTACTTCAAGGCCTCTCGAGGGGCTTGCCTGAGAGGTAAACAACACTCCGAGGATATCTTACTCTTTTTCATTTGACAGCTTAGAAGGCAGTCACGCTTTCCCGGGTTTTGGTCTTTTGCACAGATTCCCACACAAACACCTTTTCCACCGAGCTAAATGGAAATTAATGACTGTTATCTTCCACCCAATTGAATCCATTAGCGGGAACAGTGGAATCTTGATTCTGAGAGTCACTGTCTTGTTATTTTAATTCAGCCAAATGTCGAGATGAAAAATTGCCAACAATCACGGCTTTTAATTGCTATTCCGAAATTACATTTAGTTTTTGTTTTCGGACATAATTTCTGTCTCAAATACAGATTTAAAAACAAACACATGAATAATTATGACAAAACCAACCCTCAATGGGCCACTTGTTCAATTGAATAATGTGACTTGTTCAATGTTAGCAAACTGTCTGGTTTAATTGGTCTCAAAGAGCAGTGTGGCGGGGTTGTTTCGGTCTGGACACGCAGACAGTGCTGAATGGGAGTCATACATGTCACAGGGAATGAACAAAACAATGCTGTTCTCGAGGTGAGCGGTCGAGCTGTCGGACTTGTTTGTCAGCGTCATTCCATTGGGTCCAATGTGCCATCTCAGTAGCATCTTTTGACAGTGCTGGTCATGGGAAATATGATTTCCCCCAGCAGATGGTCTCATCTGGCTTATCAGTATGGATCTCTTCCCAGCTCTCGCTCTCGCTGCAGTCTTCCCTCCAACCACCACATCTCGAGGAAAGATGCGCGCTCGTTCCTTCTATCTTACCTGTACATTAGCTGCCCACCCGTTTGGGACAGATGTCACCCTTCACGTATCCATCAATTACATGAACTGGCTCTGTGGGCTTTGTCTGGTGTGACTCCATCTGCTTTTCTCCGCCTGACAAATACCTTGCCAGCTGACAGGGGAAATCTTTCGAACTCTTGAAGCCGCGCGCTGTGCGTGGGTGTTCTCTTCCACTTGATATTTAATTCATCTGTGGGTGTCTGTGGGACCGTAGCCATGGGAACCCGGCCTCGCCGTAACCCCCTCCCGTGATAATACCTTATTGAAGGGGAATTCTGTAATTTAATGTAATAGAATAGCTGTAATTAAGATTTGGTTACTATTAAAGCCATTATACTTATCTTCACAGCTCGGCCTGAAATCTCTGAAATGTTCCACTTCCTAACAGAGCCGGGTCCCCTGGCAGAGCCAAGTGCAGGCATATCATTCACACTCTCTTGCATAACCGTTGAAATCACTGATAGCAACCTGTTATACACGACTGCTCTGAAGAGAACACTTGATAAATATAAAAAGAAATGACAGAAAAGGTTGTTGTTTTTTTCCAGACTGGTACATTTTTGAAAATATAAAGATATAAGAGAGTTGTGAACAGCTGCCACCTGCTTGTGTTTCTCCATCTCTGGCGTGTCCCCTCGGCTGATTCCAGCTGCCTGCTGGAGGAATTAAGGAGGAGATTTGGAGAGCCCAGGCAGATGTAACAGCTGAGTTGACATTAGCCTGCTTTGGACAACATGCTGCTCAGATAGAGAGCAACGCTCTGCACTGGTAACTGGGAGGCTTAAGGATGTTGCCTGCTTCATTATGTCCCAGACAAGCTTTCTGAGTCGCCGGCCAAAATATCTTTTCTGGCCATTGCCCACGCGTATTTCAAAAAAAAAAAAGGGATGGAGCTAGAGAGTTGGTTTGTCCAGGTGTGAAAACGAAGTTGACCTGCAAAATGTGACAAACTGGGTTGAAAAAATACATTTAAAAAACAGCCACTACTTCACGGCACCTAACAGGGTTTCCAATAAATTGAAGCTTTGGTCACTTGGAATAGAAAGTAAAACTTTCTCAAACACGATATGTTGGGATTCCAAAAAATGGAGGCATGAATACATCCATACAACATGTCCCCCAACTGAGAAATGGGCCGCAAAGTCAAAACTGTGACTTTTAATGAATTATGTAATACTTGTACAACGTGCCCTATATTTCTCCTCAAGTGGAACGGTCGCTCCGTCTTCATTCAGTCCAGTTCTTTAAAACATGCCGAGTAGATCTTAAGATATGTATAAAATGACCCGATATTCCGGATACTGCAAGATTTATTTCCGTTCTGTATAAAGTGACTTCAACCACCCAGGTAACTTATTGCTAATTCCACCTACGAGTTGTTCAATTTTGCAGCATAATCATCAGAGTGCATATGAAAATACTGATGCAACTGTTCCTTTCTCTTTTCCCAAACCCTTGTTTTCTATATTTTGCAACCACGCAAGGGCAAGCTGTAGCTCACCAGGTTCGCCAATATATCTGAATAGAAAAATAAAATATTTATCAAGGTTAAGGGGCCGTGTGTCTCAATGTGAGAATGCGAGGGAATTAAATTTGCTCCAGTCTATGGACTGAAAGTATTTGGTCTAGGCTCTTTCAGCTCCTCTGGGACTGTAAACAAAATGATGCAAGCTCCCACCTACGCTCTATTAAGACTCAAATGATCAAACATATTTTTATTAATTTCATCCCAATGGACTTTCATATGTATGGGAAGCACACACACTCAGATTCTCTCTCAGCAAATGGGCAGAGACCTTCAATTTTATTGCACAATTAGACACCTTCAATTATCATATAATTGCCTTCATTTAGGTTGTTCTGTAACAACTCACATTATAGAGTGCAGTATATGCACAGGGGCCGCCCAACCATTTCTAATGGCCGGACTAATCGCTGGCCAGGAGATTTACAAAGCCCCTGTTTCTGTGTGTTTTGGGGCACAATCTAATGGTTCAGTTAAATTTTCGACATTTCCTCACGCAGAGAGATTGACGAGATCTCTGGGGCAGCATATGTAACAAACTCTCTCAATCTGTGCTTGCACACGCAGAACAAGTGTTAATAGCACAGTTGCGTGTTGATTTGATTAGCTTCCTGTTCCAAACACGGTTTCATCACACCCCGAAAGCCATTTCGACAACTGGGGCATCTTGCCCTCGATGAAATGAACCATAATCCACCTCTGGAGACGAGCAGGAGGAGTTTCAGCATCACTGGTGAATCTCTGCAGCACACCGCACCCTCAACCCATCCCAAACTCTGGAGGGACAGTCCTCTGCAACAGCAACCCTGTCTCCTCCAAAATGACTTGCTCATACAACCAAAACTGCATTCTCGATTATCTTTTGAGAGGAACACATTTTCTCCCGGCTGGTGGTTGATCAACAGTTTGAGACATGTGGTTCACATTGAACATTTAAACAAAACACTACAAAAACGACTGTGTTATGTTGAGAAAGAACAACTATTTCATTCGGTTTAGTAAAAAAAAAAAAAAAAACACATCATGGTTTGGCTTAAAAATAACTACGACATTGAAACAAATCCAAAAGCAACCAAAGTATTTATTGGTAATAAATAGGCAACGCAACTACAACTACTTGATTATTCCATTTCATTATCTGAACCGCTTGTATGCAGGGTCGCTGGGCCGAGCCCAGCTGGGAGTGTCCATTGCAGGACACGGACAGACAACCGTTAAAGCTTGCGTTCACACCTCGGAGACATTTTGAGTCCAATTAACCAAAGCTGCATATCTTCAGACTGAGGGAGGAAGCTGGAGAACCCGGAGGGAACCGGCGCTGACACGGGGAGAACGTGCAAACTCATGCTAGCGGTTAGCCCCTACCCCAGTGGTTCTCAAAAGGGGGTACAACAAGGCACTCCAGGGGGTATACTTAATATTTGCTCGATACACAAGACAGTAGGGTCTCCCCTGCATTAAATGTAAGTGTAAGGGGATATGGATGGTGATGGAAGGACACAGCCACCTCGCTGACCTCCCGACTGAAACTTATTTGCGATACGTCAAAAAGTTTCCCCCAAAATGTCATTTTGTTGTTGGGAACATCATTTTTCAGAGACAGGGCTGGACTAGAAAAACAATGAAGTCACATTTCTCATTATAGATAAGTAAGGCAGGTAATTAAAGCAGAGATCCCACAGAAACCTCACATGAAGTTGTAAAATATCCTAATGGAAATTGCATTCATAACTAACATAAATAGTGCCTTGTCATTGACAGCAACAAGATAAAGAACGAACTTCATAACGTCTTCAGTGTCTGGAAATGCCAGTGGACTTTGGGGGGGATTTTAAGTTGTTTAGAAGCGACTATGAGGGAGAAAAGGAGTTTTTAAAGCATAACCCTATCATTGCTCTGCAGATATATTATGGTCGTTTTGTGCTGTGGGGCAGTAAACACATGGTTATTGCCCCTCTAAGGGATAGTTGGGGTCTCTTATGAGTCGCCCTGTTTTCACGTGAGCGTGAAGTCTTTTCTGTCCATCCCCAATGTCGTTGGCTGAGAGATGTTCATGTTTTAATACTAACATTGAAAACAAATGCTACAAATTCCGGTACATTAATAGGCATAACTTGGGTGCAAGTTATTTTTAATCGGACGTTGGCAATTGATCAGACTTCTATGGTGTGTTCACACCGAAAGCATTGCGAAATATTCGCGCGAGTAGATTACGTGTAAAGTCAATGCACAGACGCGAGTGGTTGCAAAAAAAGTGCATTTTTCGCCGGGCAGTGCGGACGACGCGAAGAAGCGTTGCCAATAATCGCCTTTTCGCCTTTTTGCCAGAGTTGGAATGTTTCAACTTTGGCAAAAAAAATTCAGCGCTGATGCTGAGTTGCGAAAGCCAATCGTCTCGGAGAAGCTCCGCCCGACCTCACTGCCGCCCGGCCGTAGCAGAATCCAACTGGTTGCCGGTCCACCTGAACGAGCACTGGAAGCGGCTTCATTCAGACACTCGTCCTGGAGTGCGAGGAGGTTGGTTTCAGTAGACTCTAAGGATCCCAAAACTGTATGGCAATCCTCCCGAGTCACTCTTGAGTCCCTCCGAGTCATACTCATGGTTTATGTTCATATTTATTGTGGAATAGAGTAATAAACATGAACAATTTACTTGCAATAAGTGCTTCTTCTTTTTGCTGTATCACACCGGAGGCCCTATTCGGACTGGTAGTGCTTGGGAAGTTGGAAGATCGATGAAGAGGGTTCGACGAAGGGTTGAGCCCGCATCGTCGCTGGCGAGATCCGTGCATCCTGGGAGGAAAACAGGGCATCTATATGTTCCCTCCGCGGCCTTCTCTCTGTTCCCGCACCGCTTGCATTCGCAATTTCACATGACTGATAAAGTTCAGTCACATTATTTTTGTCCGCCTCGCAGCGTTGGTGATTACTGCTGTCTCGCGCTGGTGTCCGTGGCCGCTGCGCTGACCTCATATTCATTGTTTGGTGGATTAATCTGCCGGCAGGTCATGTCTCTGCCTTCCTTTTTTGCTCCGGCTACACAGTGTTAACGATGCGTCAGCTCGGCCAGCACTGACTGTCACCATTTCCTGAGGCTACATCGCGATGATTCACATGACTGAGCCATTAAGAAATTGCATGTTTTCATGACCCTGTGAAGAGGAGAGCGAGTGGGTTGAAAGTGCAGCCTTTCTGAAAGGCAGGCGGCCTAATAGCCCACACAGCATCTCTGTGTGCGAGGCAGACACTTTGACAGATCCATCTTCTTAATTGTTTCTCGGCTTCATTAAAACTTATTAAAAAGTTCATGTCTTGTGGGACTCGTAAAAATGTAATCCATTTAACACAAATGAGACAAAAGCTGTTCGGAGGATGCTTTGCTTTTTCGTGGATAAAAAAGCCTCTGACAAGAGATTCAATTCTCCATCTCTTGTTCAGACACCCCTGTTAGGCATTCAGCCTGTTAAGAGCTCTGTGAAAACATGAGAAACACTTAGTCCTTGAGAGGACGGATCTGTTGTTTACAAAACGCCTGGGCTTTTATGGATTCTGCATGATTTTTTTTTTTTTTTTTACCCCCTTTGACTCAGAAAAGCTTCATGGGGGTGAAAAAAAACAGTCCATGGAGCTCAGAGCGCCGCGCTCTGATCTTCTCCATTTAAATGCTTGAAAAAGGGCATCTTTAACTTAACGTGTCTAATCCCTTACAGCTTGTTCTGTTGGTTTGACTCTTCCGGCGTTTTGCTACCTCTCTCTCTCTCTCTCTCTCTCTCCTGCTGCCTCGTGGCGGTGGCTGGCCGGGCAGACCGCCACAACACTGCTAACGAATTCACAGCCAGGGCCACGTCTCTGGGCTGCTATGCCTCCCGCGAAGAGCTGCGGTTTGCCGCGGGGGCCGACCCATCACGCACACACTCCAGGAGAGGAGGTATGGGCCAAAGAGTTTATACAAGTCCACACGGGAGATGTCTCCTCTGTGCTTCGATACGCGGCGTCTTCTCTTCCCACTGCTCTGTGAAGGCGTGGTCGCCCCCCCCCCCCCCCCCCCCCTCTCCCTCCTCGGGCGAACCATCTTCCTTCTATAAAGCCCATTGCTGTGAAAATTGTGTGTAATTTCAGGGGCTGTTAACGGTGAGAGTGCAGGCATGCATATAGAGCGCCGCTATCATCACACTGGGGCGGAAGAGCACCGGGGGGGCAGAATCGCATATTCGTCGCTCCTTTGCCAGTCTTCGCCCATACAACCCTGACATGCATCAACGGACGCTCACGGAATAGGGAATGGGCAGACCGAGGAGTGGGCAGCAGCAGGGGGAGGCGGATGAGAGGTGGATGGACTAAAAGGAGAAAAATTGAGGAGGAGGCAGCAGCAGCAGCAGCAGCAGCAGTGCTGAGTGTGTGTCACAGAGAGAAGGGGAGGGAGTGCTTTAGAAGGAGAGAGAGAGAGAGAGATCGGAATACTTTATGAGGAACGATGGAAGCAGCGGATGAAGAAGTGAAAGGGGATCCGAGGAGAGAGAAAGAGGAGCCTGAATCAATATTTATACTGTGAGGCGAGACGATTCCAAAGGAGTAATTAAATTGGTGTGTCATATTTCATTCCATTACTGGGCCGAGTTTGCATGCAAATGATCCAAAACGCCTCCTTTTCCAAGTGGATTTCTTTTCTTTTGTGACAGTGAAAAGGATGGAGCCAGGCGGAGCAAAATAAAATACTACTCCAGTATTCATGAGCTTATTGTTGGGAACTTGGGGACCATTCAGCTGCAATTCAGCAGAGGGAGGCGGCACGATACAAATCCCTCCGCTGTAAACTGCTTTACACTGAGACGGCGCAGGGGTGGGGAAGCAAATCAATCTCATTTGAATGATGATTAGTAAAATGAGGCGACGCCGCCGTTGATTGGAAGCACGGTCTGATTCCCAACAACGCCTCCCCTCTCTGGAGTCAAGGAGAATGAATTAAACATAACAAAGTAAATGTTACACTGGATCGCTGCCTGTGCAGATATTTTGGGTCAGACGCATGCCTCCTTCAAACATTCAGTCGTTACACATCCCCTGTCATTTTGACTTAATGCAACGGTTTAGAGTGTGAATAAGCGTTTCCGCTTCGTATTGGTTAGTTAGCCTACGCGGGGAATGGGATGGATGAATCTGGAAGAGGGCCGCCCTTCTGTAAATCCTGTCACCGTTGTTTACAGTAAGTATTAGTTGCAGGTGCCGCCTTCCTATTACAGGGCTCTGCACTTCTGACAAATGGAATTTTGTGAAGGGACAACAAAACACAGCTGTGCAGCCAATTAAAAGTTTCCTTTCAAGCCCTTTGCCTCTCAGTTTGGCTGTTATTTTTCTCAGTTTCAATGTACAGCGCAAAAAAAAGAGAAGAGGAGAGCGTCCAAAGCACAGCATCTGGGATTTTTTTAAACTTTTATAACTAACTCAAATTGCCTTGCCGTGCCTTTTTCCAGGACTTTCTGAGAGAGAAAAATGACCCCAACGTGCGAGTGCAGGTGGAGCCACTAAATGGCGATGGGATGGAAAGCCTCTGGGCCGGTGCCAGCTGCAAAGCACAGGTCCTGCCAGTGGCATCCAAAGTGCTGCCAATGGGAGACTCGACATTAACGTCTAAAGCGGCGGATAGAACGACGATGCGTATGTGTTGTGTGTTCTCGTGCCAGCGCCCGCGGGGAAAAAGGTTGGCCGATGTGATGTTTCTTAAAGTTCCTGTAATTTATGTGTTTGTGTGTGCTCCTATTGCCTACTGGCAACCAAAACTAACAGTGTGAGCAACAGAGGTGGATATGGACCTGTGTGTGCTCCACTACAAGTAAAAGTCCTGCATGCAGAATAGTCCCTAAAAAACGTTTTTATTAATCTATTTCAGCATTGGATTTTTAATAAATATAACATTATAAATAAAAGAGTCTGAGTATTTTTCCAATACTGTGCTCCCTCGTTTGTCGCGGGGGATACGTTCCAAAAATAACCTGCGGTAGACGAAATCCGCAAAGTCGTGAGCTTTATTTTTACCATTATTATACATGTTTTAAGGCCGTAAAACCCCTAACCACACACTTTGATACACTTTTCTCAGACAGGCATTAACATTTTCTCACATTTCTCTCTTTTTTTAAACACTCTCAAAGTTTCGCGGATTTAAAAAAATAAGCCCGAACATGTTTAACAAATTTCATTTTAATGATCTACGAGGTCCGCGAAAGGTGAACCGCGTTATAGCGAGGGACGACTGTATACAACGTTAAGCACGTGTTTCAAACCGCTTCAAACCACGACCTTAATCTCGCAGTGAAATTGTTTCCCTCGAAACGTCATTGAGAGTGCAGTTTAGTTGAATAGGAACAACATTTTAGAGGAGAAAGGGTTGTTATTTTTAACTGTCGTAGGCAATTCAAAAACTCACAGAACGTGATCTGTATTATCTTACAATGAAACAACATTTGAAGTACATGTTCAGAGAAACTAGAACATGTCACTAATCCCTTTTGACGAGACAAACGCATCTTTTTGCACAGAGAAGTGAGAGACAGGCAGGAGAACCCCTGCAGGCAGCGTCAACTGATGGTGGATGAAGCTGTTAACATCCTCAAAAAAAGAAAAATGCAGGCGATGCGCTGAGGGATAATCACTCTGCTGGTGTCGACAAGCTGATCAAAATACGACAAAAAAAAGGGGACCAGTGCAGGCTCTGCTTGACTCCAGGCTTTCATGCGCAAAAGAGATATTCAAGTGTTTACTTTTCAGAGTGATATCAGTTCATCAGCGTGATCGATTGAGGGAAAAACCCCACGAACGCTGCAAAACCTCCCAACGCCTCCTTTCTAGCTTTGAGCCACCATGAGTACAAAACCTCATGAAATCATTACCCTTCTATTAGCATGTATTATGCACATCTCTGCAAACCAACTCTAGATGGCACTGGAGACCCAGTGGACTCCTTTCCTCTGTGTGTGTGTGTGTGTGTGTGTGTGTGTGTCATTGGAGCTTGTGCACATGTGAAGGCATGTGTGTGTGTGTTTGTGTGTGGGTGTGTCAGTCTGTGTGAACGCAAGCGCGTCCGCATCTGTGTGTATGCCTCCCAGATTCAATTATTCATCATTTCCAGTGCAAATATGGTTTGGCTTTTCTATGCCTCCTTCTTTTTTCCTCACAGTTTTGTTTATTATTTATTATGCTGAGGCTCACAATGTTTGGGTAGAATAGAAAGCCGGGTAGCAATAATGTCACTGCGTGGGTGTCATAATTATGTTCTGCCACAAACACACAGGAAAAAAAGAAGAAGGTATTGGCCGTGTGTTGCAGTACCCAGTGCTGCCGAGTCAGACATTTGTTTGCCTTGTGTCTTGGCACTGATAGCCGGCGTCTGCAGACCGCATCATTTCACCAATAACAGGATTTTTTTTAATACTGTCTGTGGTCTGGAACGGATATCTGTCAATGTTTCATGCAACTTGTTGCCACAGTCCAACATGGTGTCAAGTCATTTTGCTTTCTTCATTCATGCAACCCAAACAAAGTTGAAAAAAAATGTACTGATTAATTGCATGATTTTTCTGTGATTAAAAGCGCCAAATTCAATAATGAAGTAAAAACTAGTGTATTGCACGCTTTTATTTTAAAGTAAATGTTATCAGAACAATATAACAGCCCTCTGGAGCAACAGCAAGTTACCAAACATACATATATAGTTTATAAATATGTTTTCCTTTTTTTCTGAACAAGTACTGTTCAGTAGTAAGGGTCCCTGTGAGGGACAAACCACTCCTTCTTTGGTCCATGTTCAGTCTGTTGCTTACCTTAAAGATGTTAAAGACCAGCAATTGATTCACTTCATACAAAAGCAATAAGTGCTTTTCATGTTTTCCAGTTCAATTCAGTTTTTCTTCCTCAGTGAGAAAAGTCCAGTCTGTGTTGCTTTGGAAAGAGACTCGCTATCTATGTTAAAATGAATCCATAATAAATGCATTTATCGATCATGGATCTTCAGGCAACACGATACTTTCTAAAAAAAACATCTTTCTCACCAATATGAACATGATAGGATTCATTCATTATTTTCTTTTGGTGGCAATATTGCAAAAACCTCATGAGATTGCCTAAAAAGAAAAAAAAAAACTTGCAAGGCGTCTCAGCGTAGGAGTGATTTAGGAATGCTGCAGTGACTCAAAGCAAAGTAGCGACA
The DNA here is from genome assembly GCF_023055335.1 of Clinocottus analis. NCBI lineage: Eukaryota > Metazoa > Chordata > Actinopteri > Perciformes > Cottidae > Clinocottus > Clinocottus analis. Next base: position 5,976,083 of record NW_027176229.1, on the reverse strand, counting down.
ATCTATTAAACTGGAGAGGTATTTTGTTCTTTTTCAGTCTGCGAAAGAGCCGTGCAGAGATTTCTTAATCAACAGTCATTCATGAACGCTCGCATGAATCCATTAGAACACATTTCAGTCTCGAATTGTGGTTTTGTCATTCCCTCACAAACGAAAATCCCATCTTCATCAAATATTTAGGAAGATTAAATATTTGTAATATAGCGAACATGCTGCTCCGCCGTAGTGAGCAGGCTTGTTAAATGGAAGCAGGCTAGCAGCGATGCAAATGTGTCCCGTCCGTGACCCCCCCACTCCCAACATAACAGCACTGCAGGGACGTCCCGTGTATCCACTAAAACTCATTTTACGGCTTGCACACATCAGGTGAAACTGAGGCCGACGCAAAATTCATGACAAGATGAATTACTACGGTGACAAAGTAACCCAAATACATCTCTAATGATGTCTCTAAACTTGCGGTTGTAAAGGTCTTGTGGTATTTTTCTCTCGCCTCTGCCGCCGGTAGACGTTTGCTTAAAAAGCTCTAAACCTTCGTAAGAACCGGTGTTTCACATCAGGAGTTAAGAGGCTTTGTGTTAGCTTTCAGTCTTTCTCAGAACTTTTATTTCGTTATTTTTTGGTGAAATTCGTAAAAGATTACATTAGCTCAACTACTGGGAGTCGATTTCAACGAAATTCAGTCGGTTTATGCTCGGCTTGGTTTTTGAAATCAGGCCGAGCACTGTGGGGTGTTGAGCCCGCCCTGGACAGACTAGCCTGTCAGTCACTTATGCGTTTGCTCATAACATGATACCAGTGTCAGGGGTAAGAAATTCAGTCACGGTTTCACATTTATAAAATTACACCGCCGAACTGCATACTGGGTCGTCCTGTGAAATTCCATGATGGATCGTGATAAGTGGGCGAGCTTTACCCAGCATGCAGTTCGGCGGTGTCATTTCATGAATGCGCAACCTTGACTGAAGTTCTTAGCCTCTCACATAAGTAGTACCCGCTGAGCTCTCAGCTGTATTCTGTTAAAATAGAACATTTCTGCCTCCCTCCCAAAGCGATGTAAGGCCCCCTTCAAACCCGTGCCTGGCGCCAGGCCTCTGTGATATTGATGTGATATTGATCATGACTGTTGCTGGGAACTAATTACTATTTCATACAATGTTGTATTTTAAAAACACCAGTCAAATGAAGAAATGCAAATGTTTATATTTCTAGCTATTCCGCCCATCATTTGTATTTATTTGCTAAGTTCAATTAGCATTTTTTGGGGTTATCGACGTGGCTTTAGGGATGGTAATGTGAGTTGGTCGGTCCCGACTGAACTCTAGTTACTGAATGCATTGCGTTGATATTCTGTGCAGGCATTAACGGCGCCCGGAGGATGAATCTTAACGACTTCGGTGATGTGTGAGGTACACATTTTGGGTTTTGACTGAAAAATCTCAACTGGGGCGCTGCGTTCACACTGCACGGAGTGATTGTTGAGGTGTTGTTTGGTGCAGGCAGTCAGGGTTTGATTTATTTTTCATTTTTCACACAATTACTACTGTCACTTTGCATATGTGCAGCCTAGTGCAACACCTTTGGATTAAACGACACACAGACTTGTCGTATTTGTGCATACCCCTGCATTAAGCGAGCCGTGAGTGTAGCTGTAGACTCCTATTAGACATGGCACCATTACATGTCCACCACTGCATCTCTTGTGATGAATCCCACTCCTCACACTGACCCCCCCATCAACCGCTCACTCGGACCATATTGCATAAAAGCAGTGCTCAGAGAAATATGTATCTTTTTAATGTTTTAGTGCTACTTTGAAGAACTCTTGAGGGTCACATAAAATACTTTTTGGGGATTCTGTCCTCAGGTCCCTCAAAAACTGAGTTTTCCACTTCTATCCAAATCTTCACACACTGTACACAGACACGTACACATGCGTGATAGCTGAGCCGTCTGCTTAAACTTTCAGCCGAGATAAGGTGTTGAAGGTGCTAATCTGCCAACTCAAGGCGAAAGCAAAGCGCACCATTTGCCGGTTTTCGTTTTTTTTTTTTTCATGCATCCCTCCGGCAACTCTCCGCTAGCTGGCAGGCAGATACATGACCCCGCCGAAGCCGCAGGAAAAGGAGGGAGGCGGAGAAGACGGCAGCCAGCCAAGGAAATGTAAGTCCTCGCTGTGTTTTTTGGTCATGGTTGGCGTCGCTATGGAGGCTGGAGATAAGATGGGAGCCAGGATTTTTTTTGCTTAAGACTTAAAGAGGGAGGGAGGGAGGGATGAAGTGAAAAAGGGGAGGAGACAGTGGGAGATAAGAGAGGAAAGAGAGACGGAGGGAGGCAAAGAGAGAGCAGGCTTGAGCGGTGGGAAACAGCACAACAAGCCGGAAGAGAGATAGATGTAGGGCAAAGAGGATGGAGACTGTCGGGATGGAGCTAGACAGAGGAAAGGGAAAAACACCCACACATTGAGAGGGTTTAAAGATGAAAGACATGATTCTTATACATTCAGTGTTGGTCTTCACACATGTGAGGATTTATCATTTATAGATTTAAAATATATATATATATATATATATATATATATATATATATATATATATATATATATATATATATATATAAAGTTTATTCACTTGCAGTTAATAATCAAACAGAAACAAAACAAAAAGGACTAGTAACTCTTTCCTACGATGGTATAGACACAATAAATTAGGAGAGCGCAAGGAGGGAAGGAGCCACTGGGACAGCACATTTCAATGAACATTAGATACCCAATCTCACTGTGGAAGCTCCCAGTGAGTCTCGCCGGGTATGAGAGTTTACTTTGAATCATGCTCATTAAAGAGTTACGGAAAAAAAATACTTGAATTACTTCCCGTGGAAATCTGGGCCTTGTTTTATAATAATACTATTCCATATTGAAAGTGTGAGAGCCTTAAGAGGTGGTGGGAATAGAGAGAGGGAAACCACTGTATTAAGGTTTGAAATGTGTCATCTCGTTGCCCTAGGAGAGTTCAGCCCGTATTAGTGAACAGTGAGGGCTGTCTGCCAGAGACAGAAACACGAGAAAAGAGTTTGTTCCTCCCTGTTATCATAGTTAATGGAGCAGCTCCAGGCTGTACATCGATGTGACAATGCAGATTAGAGTTTCAGCTCTTCGGTTCTGAAGCTTTTGGGGGAAAGTTTCTCCAAAACCCTGCGTGAACTTTCCAGGCCCAAACGAATAACACACACATGCAGTCTCCAAATGAGACTTATTACCATTTAAGAAGGCTCCTGCATGGGAGTGGGGAAAAAAAACTGTCTCTTTTACAGCTTTATTATCTGGATGAGCAAAATAACAGCGCTGCTGGTTGTGAAGGCATGCAAAGAGTGAGAAAATACATGGCAATATTTTGCAATTCCTCAGACACTCCTCAGAGCACCCTGAGACTGTGGACATCCTTTACTGACACTGTGAGATCTGTTACTGTGTTGACAGGAAGTGTCATTTTCTCCCATCTATTTCCTCTGTGGGATTCCAGACATCTCCAGTATGCCTGTATAAGCCACAGCAGGGACACCGCAGGGGCCCAATTGTGTGGTGGATATATAGGTCTTCGATACATGTTTTCTACAAAGATGAGAGCGTTTCTTTTACAGGATGTATTTGTGGTCTTATGGTGCAATACTCGTCCTCTCCGCCTTAATCGATCTACGCTCACCGGTCTTCATAATTCATTTGTAATAGTGCAGATGGGGGGTCATTCTGTGCCTCACTGATGACAGCCATCCAAGTCAATGGAAATGAAAATAATCTGTTCATGCAATCAAGTGCACTTATTGAAATCGACTGCTATCTGTTGCAGCTCATTTTTAATCTAGTTTGTCAACAGCAAATGACCTTACTGTCCCCAGTTTGGGCATTTCAAATGAAATAATTGAACCTCTCTGTTGCAACCGCGAGAGAGAGAGAGAGAGAGAGAGAGAGAGAGAGAGAGAGAGAGAGAGAGAGAGAGAGAGAGAGAGAGCTATTAATAGCCGAAGAATCACACACGTTGTATTTTCAGCTGAAATGTGTTGCTCACTGGGAGCATCACACCACACACACTGGGCCGCTGTTCATTTAGTGCGTCGTTCATTATTTACTGCTCTGGTGTCAGGTATGGTGCTGCTGTGTTATCGGTATGTCAGCGTGGACAAACACAGATTGATGGTTACATGCGACTACGAGGCGAGATGGAGCTTTACACGCGGCACTCAATGTTGGGCTTATCGTCTCTTCCTCCCCGCCTGTCTGTAAATCCTGCAACATCTGTATTGCGTTACTTTTTCTGAAAATTAGGGCATGTAATGGAGTCAATCAAATCTGATGTGATATGAATGATATCAGTTTAACACACCTGCGATTGGAAGTATAATCATTTCCAACAAATAAAGATTGGTGAGTGTAATTCAATTTCTCAACATAATAGATGATTTAATTGATCATTGGCCACAATTACATACGCACACCGACTATTATCAAAACGGCAAAGCAAAGCAATCGTCTAATTAAGATGTTAACATAATCCTCCACGCTGACAGCTCCCTATAATAATCGAGTGAAGTGCATATCTTGAGAGACAGCTGCAGGAATTGGAGCGAGTTTTGCTCCAAAAAAAAAATAATAATAAAAGAAACAAAAGATTGGCTTTTAATTCTGCCGCCATCAAATTTTACCTCAAAAATAATTACAGCCATGACTCTTTTCCAACAGAGTTAATTTGACACGTGTGTCTGCCTTCCCTACTCGTGTTAAAATACCACAAGCATGGCACGCTTGTCCAAAGAGCTGCTTTACAGCCATATTTTGCAACATCTCGACTGTGAACCACAAGACTCACAACATCTGGCCAAACCTGCTCAGTTTAGTGCAATTTACTGCCGCAGCAGTGCAATAATTAGCACCTGTGGGAAGCTTACATTGTCATTGTTGAAGAGGTGTTGACTACCACTCGAGTTGGTGCACGTGTCTGCCTCCTACTGTACAATACAACACCATTATATTAGATTATTTGTATCTTTAAGCTTCTCTAATAATTTGTCTCTGTACTCAAAGGATTACATTGCTACTCTTATTGGAGGCAAACATGGTGATGAACCAGCACTGACCAGAAGGTCCTCTCGCTCTGCAGCACTTGTGAGTTGTTTTTTTTAGACTGCTTTTAGCCAGCTGATTTTGGTTTTATGACCCTCAGGCTCGACTCTTATCAACCCCATTTCTAGCAGGCAGCACGCAGCAAATAATGTCCTTCAGCGGCTTCATCGAATGGCAGGAAAACTAGTGACTAAAGTCAAACATCTAGCAGGTGCACAGCCAGATAATGGAGGCTGTTACGTTCCCTTTTTTTAAACATGGAATGGGAGTGGGAATGGGGGGGGGGGACAAACAAGCCCAGTGCATTCTGGGAAATGTAGGTTTTCTACCTTTTGAGTTCAACTAAATACCACAGCCCATTATCTCTGTTTCATCTAGTATCTTGGAGCGCTACTTAAAAAAACACGCATGCTTTCCTACCAAATAGACTGTTTTAGGAAAACCCCATCTTTCCAGCAAAATACTTCGGTAACAAGTTGGCTCAAATGGGCCGTCAACAGCTCAGAGAACAAAAAGAGAGAGAAGTCTGAAGGCGTGCTCCTTTTACTGAGAGTCCCGAAGGACGATTGGCCAGCTTGAAGTCTGAGAAAACCAAAGAACAACATGACCGGACTGCACAGGTGGAAACCAATCATATTGTTAGCACCTGAAGAGAAACCAAGGGAGGGAAGAGAAGCACACACACAACAGGCACTTTGCCTCGGCATGGCACCAAAACAGAGCTAAAAATGTTTTTCCAAATGAAGTAATGAAATACCTCAAAGCACATGTAAACTCAAAGTCCACCTGCTGTTTCCAAGCTCGAGATGGAACTTTTACACCAAAATGATACACCTTTTTTGTCTAGAAGTAGAACAAGAGTGCAGATTTAAACCTGCACTAACAGATGTTTTGGCCACTCGGGAGTGGGAACAAAGTGGGAACACAAGGCCCAGCAGAACCACAGCAGCATTTGCGTTCATTAGAGCAGTGGTTCTCAACCTTTCAGCGATACACCCAAGTAACCCAACCAGTGGGAAATTCAATCATTTTTTGGTTGAAAAAAAGATGTAATACACAGCGCTGTGCCACCAGTGTCTGATTTAACAGTACACCATTATCTTCATGAACTTGCACTTATATGTAATTGAACATTTATTAAATAACTCTCTTCAAAGGATTTTTGAATGGATGGTAATTTTTTAGATATATTTTTGGCGTAGAGAATAATGATTTTAACAGACGGGGGTCCCAATGTCCCCCTAAACCCTCAAACTCTGAACCCTCAGAGGCTTACTGACGTCAGCTGGTGAGTGATTGAGTGTGAGAGGCTGTGAGGGCTTGAACTGCTGTGAATATGAATGAGAAGGCCCTTTGCTGCAACATATCACGTGACCATGACACCATAAAATAAATATTCTTGGACAATTGTGGGTGTGTATTTAATACTTTTTATTCATTGATTTGAACGTCTTCCACCCTCTTTCCTCACGAGATGAGACGTCATTTCAAATAATCTATTTACTCATTCAAAACGAAATGTTTGATGAATAAATCTGTGTAAAAAATAAAATATATATAAAATTATAGCTTGCATTCCTCTAATTTCATGTGTTTTTATGTTCTATCTTTTATCCTTAATGTTATTTGTCGGGCTTAAACCCACATTCATCTTTGTTTACCCTTTTTTTTTTACGTCTCCATTCTTCTGGGAACCGCGTGTTTAACGTCACGTTGCTATGAATTGTGGTTAAATCCCTTGAGCAAAGTCGGCATCTAATGCTGACTTACGGAAAGGGATCATAAAGAGCTCAAAATGTCTGCCAGAGAGCCCTCAAGCGCTCCACGATGTGACAGAAATAAACCCTCACGGAGTTAGCGGGAGCGCGCCTCAAAGTCTGTGGGTCCGTGAGGGTGGAGGCTGGGGCCCAATCCCAATCTCCACCCTCACGGACTCACGCCTCAATGTCTGTGAGTCCGTGAGGGTGGAGACTAGGGCCCAATCCCAATCTCCACCCTCACGGACTCACGGACTTTGAGGCGCGCTCCCGCGAAGTCCTCGAGGGTTTAGGAAGGTCCCATCGTCACACGGTGGAGCGCCTGAGGGCTCTGTGGCCGACATTTTGAGCCCTTGATGATCCCTTTCCGTAAGTCAACATCAGACGCCGACTTTGCCCTGAGGGAATTACCCACAATGCATTGCAACCTGAGGTTAGGCAACCAAAGAGCCCGATAAAATACATTTACAACACATTATGGAACATAAAAACACATGTAGTAGAGAAATGAAAGCAGCATATATATATATATATATATATATATATATATATATATATATATATATATATATATATATATATATATGCGGGGATCCTGAGGGGCTCTCCCCTCAGGATCACTGAGCCACTCAAACTCCTCCACCACGTTAAGTTGGTGGTTCTTGGAGGAGAAAAATAGGTGCAGGCTTTGACTTTGGGGATTCAACCCCGGCTGACACGCCCAGAACGTGCACACTCGCCGAGTCCCGTCAGATGAAGCGTAAACAAGATGAGCTTTGGGTCTGAAACCATGCACCGTCTTATGTTCAAGACAATATGTTTAAAATAATATGATCTTACGTTTAAGATATTATGACGTGACAATCATGATGCATTATGCACGTTTGAGACTAAGAAAACAATTAAGTTTGCCAATGATTCTGAAATGAACTTTTGCTCTTTTTCGATCTGTCACATTTAGTCAAATTTAGGACAAACCGTTGTTTAGTCATTCTGACTGCAGAGCTCATGCTCCTCAAATCATCCTGGCGTCTCTCCAGTGACTCCCTGCTGCCTGCTTTTGTAAAGCACGTCTGGCCCCAAAATATAAAGCAGAGATGATCCATAGATCCTCAGGATTATTATTTAGATTGGAGCTCAGCTGTGTGTCCACGCGTACACATATATTTTGTGGTTAAAGGAGCGGCTGTAGTTCCTGTAAAGTCTGTTGTTTTTGCCGCTTGCTCTTCCTCCCTTCCTCTTTACTCGTGGACTTCTTTTCTTGAAGAATATCAGCAAGCAAAGCTCAGGTAGTTCGGCGATAAAAACACATATTCCTTTGAATTCCTCAAAAAGTCCCCTGTTATGTCTTAATTAAAGCTTTCATTTTGACGCAGCAAAACCAGAAAATGTTGCGTTTTAACCGCAGTAATAGCGGTCGTCTAGATGCGCAAAGAAAAAGTCACGTTACGTAAATGTCAAAGTGTCAATACTGTGTTACGGTGAATACCGGCCCACTTTAAGCTCGGAGTAAAGCCGTTTATTAGACTGATCATATATGTGTAAACGTATAGACATCAGTAGCCTTTACTACATGACCCGCAGTGTTGACTTTGGCACCTGACGGTGTTGCCTGGGGGCGTGGTGTGTGAGGACATGACTGATGGCTGCAGGTGCGCCATTTCCCCCGGTCCTGGTGACCACGCCGGCTCACAGGTGAAGCATACAGGAAACTGAAATGCACAAAGGGAAGCAGAGCCAATCAATTGTCAGAACTCAGTTTTTCTCTTTGTATCCTCTTTATTTTTATTTCAGAGGTCGAGGGGTGGATATGTAGAGGTGGTGCTGCGGCCCGAGAAGCTTGAAACCCAGTGGCGGCCCGTGGATTTCCTACCTGCGCCTTCAGTACTGTCTGAGTCCATCAGCTGGGCACCGGCGCACAAAATAATTATAATACATGAAGTGTATTTGTGAAAAAAACAATTAAAAATAGCTATAACTTTCACTGCTGGTACCGCCCCCATCCTGGTCTGAACTGCACGAGCAACGGTGGCCTGGTGGGGGGCTCGGAGGTCTCGAGTCGTGGGGGGGAGGGGAGGCCCGTCAGTCCAGACCGCCGTGGCAGAGAGGCGAGAGGGAACAGGACGAGCGGAGCAGCTGGTGCCAGGATCACTGACTCGCCGACTGCTGGCGTGGAGTGAACAGCCCGGTGTGGGAGCAGATCTCCCCTGTGACCGACGTCTCTGCTTTTCTTTCTCTCACTCGTCTCAACTGCGTAATGAGCACTGCTAGCCGAGAGAGCAAGACTGAGAGAGTGAGAGATATTCTATTGTGTGTGTGTGTGTGTGCGTGTGTGTGTGTGTGTGTGAGCGATTGTTGATTGCTTGAATATAAATGGGATGTGCTCGTTCACCTAAATCAAGGCCACATGCTTGGGCCCAGAGTAAAGTGCTCTGAGCCCAGTGAAGCGTCGTACTCTATCTGCCACTCAGCTCAGGAAATAAAGCCGGGCACTTTCCCTGCCCTACATGAAATACTTAGGGTAACCTTCAGAGAGTCTGTTGTCATAAACTGACTTCATGACCTGATTCTAAAAGATGTTGTTATTTCCACGTGTGCAATATTCTTCATGAATGAAAAAAATGTGGTCCTTTTGGCCTCATTTCCTTGAACTCATGTATGTTTTACAAGTTGTCTATTTCCTGCATGTTTCATGCTTTTGTTTTTCCATGTTTCGACGAGGACCCTCAATGACCCTCTTGTTCAGCTGCAGAGCTTTTCTAAAGGATGAGTTGGTTTAAGTACGTTTTTTCTGTGTCAAGAAATGCTAAGAAAAGACAGCTGGGAAATGCCGATATTATTCAGGTTTCAAGAGCATTCTTTGGACATGTACACGGTCCACAGTGCATTTGGAATATGCGGCCCTCTTGGGGTTTTCACTGTAGTTTGCGACATGAAGCCTCTTGCTTTGTCTGACTGGGATGCAGAGTCAAAACGTGCAAGTAAGTCTAGTCAATGAATTGATCTTAAGAAGAAGTATTGCCTGTGTATCCAAGCCTAGGACAGTTCAATCCTTTGCGATACAGTCCTCCATTGTTCTCTAAAATCCCCCTAATTGCTTATCAATGAGCCACATTGTTGCGCTGGTTGACATCTTTCATTAAGAAGAGGCGTTGTAGTTTATTCTGAGTAAATCCTACTCCCAAAGTCTCACCAGCATGCCAGATGTGTATAAATCCTGAAGAAAGCCCCAATGAAATACCAGTACTCCTGGAGGAGTAGTGCTTGATTAAAAACTACAATGCCTCTCAGATAGTGACATCGTCTCTTTTAAAAGTGAAACTAAACCAGCTTAAGCTTGGGCTGGGGGCACAGGTTACAGAAAGCAGGAACACTTTGTTGGTTTAGGTCGATTCATGAAAAACACATGGTAATACCGGCCTTATCCTTTGGGACCTCACCGCTAAATTTACGTCTTTGTCCGTCGGCAGTCTGACCCCAATCTTTTGTTAATGATTTTTCACACCAAATTACAAGGTTTCTAATGAGCACATTGAACGCTTCCTTTCTGGGAACTTGCCAGCAATTATCAAGGAGAAGAACAACAACAATGAAACATCTCTTTTAAGACTAAATCATTTGTGTTACCCTCACACTGAATCAGCTTCTGTGACCTGTCAAGGCCATGGTGACCTTGACCTTCCTCTGGCCACTAACTAGATGGGTCCGAAGTGGCAGAAAAATGAGAAATCTCCATCACACTAACATTTTTCTTATGGATAAAACAAAGAAATGCTGTTTTTTTTCTCTTTTCTAAAAGAAATCTTTTTATATAAACGGTGCCACAAATGTTACAAGCTGCTCTGCAGTTTTCTGCGTATCTCAGCACATTTCAGCTTTTGGCATGGTTAAATATTATACTCTGCATGCATAATGTAGACACACAGGGAAGAGAAATATGGATCAGTCTGAATTCACTCTCTCGCTGCTTTTTACAGCTGACAGATTGTCTGCCTATGGAACCGAATACCTCTGAGAACGATAACCTGCATATTTTATCTGAGCTTGCGTCAGTTGAAGTTATATTTTCAACCGAACAGTCAAAATCAATGTCACGACCACTATCAGCGCTGCAGTAGTAAATATGTCTGGCTATTATATTATATATATGTACATATTTTGTTTTTGAAGTCTGTCGATACAAAAAAATGGAAGAATTGTTCGACTCAATGTTACGCATATTGCACTGTGGAAGTGGAGGAGCATTTTTATGAGCCTGAAACTAGACTGCCAAATAACAAACCCCACATGTGGTCAGTTATTCAAGCGGTGTGAGGCCCTCTGACATCACACGGCCAATTACAGGATTGAGAAATTGGGACGACATCTTCCAACGGCTACGAACACGACGGACTGATGAGATCATCGCAGCAGTACATGTGTTTAATGAGAATATAGAATATACAGAACAGAGAACCATGTTTTACGAGTTTTAAGGTTCGGTTTTCTTCTCTTTTCTTGCTCTGTCTTTTTGATTTCATTTGTTTTTAATTACATCGCGGGTTTCTTAGTTTTACTTTAGTTTCAGTTTTCAGAGGCGTTTTGTTTGTCTTTGTTGTTAGTTTGTGTTTTGTTAGTCAGGTTTAATGTTTCAGAATTATTTTATGTTTGGAGAACTGAACCGGAGTGGCCGCAATGTTTATCGTTTCATCTTTGCGGCTGCTTTACTGTTCGAAAGTCTTTTTGAAAGAGTTGACGTTTTCTGTGCTGATACAGCTAAAAATATTCAAACTGAAATACTTTTATCTTCAGTTTTATTTTATTTTCATTAGATTTTTTACCAGGCAGTAATACATCCAGGGAATATCTACTTTTATAGTTTTTTTAAAGGGCATTGTTTTCATTTACTTTCAGTTCACTAACAATATTTTTCGCTGTTTCATTTAATTTCAGTATCATAATAACCCCGTATCTCCCAACAAATCCCTCCAAATGTAAAGCTGAACTCCATATTGTGCTGAAGGAAAGGAATGATGAATCGATGAATAAGAGTTGGATTTGTGGTCGTATAAAAAAACCTGATACACCTTCCACGGTGGATCTGACCCGCGGACGCTGAGCAGCACCACATTTCTTTAGAAGTGTCTCATTTTTCAAACGAACAAAAACTTATGCCAGCAGAATAATTTGACGGATGCAATCACATAGAAGTGATGCACATATTGTCTTTAATTTCTGCGAAATCACCCAACAGCTTTGTTTCCCCTCCTAGGCTTGTTGACCAAGCTTCTACTATATTACGACTCTGTTTTTTTGGCCCCCTGACAGTTTTCGACAGAATTCTGTCAAAAGATAACCTAAATGAAATGATGTGGACCAGCATTACCACTCATGGTCCAACAAAATTGACCGAAATCACATAATTTAATGACAGAGCGTTTGGCTCAGACGACGTTGACCCAAGCGCATCAAATTAAAGTTTGCTCCGTCACCGGAAGGCGCTTCTCCCATCATGATCATGTTTGCTCAGTGAGCAGGAGAGTCCTCATTGTATCTATGTGCACTGCGCTCGGTTTGATGAGTGTTTGCTACTTGGCCCTGAAAACATTCCCAATTTGCATATAGTGGCTTGCATTATTCATGGCCCATTATTTTATAAAAAGGCTTTTAAACATGTTTTGTATTCACCACAAAATCAAAGCTGCAGAGCGATTTATGAAAAAATTAGCTTCATGTCAAAACAAGCTGTTTGTTTTCTCTCGTAATGGAAAAAACTACTTTTTCGTTTCCATTTCCCCATATTGTCGCCTCCTTAAAAACAAACCCACCAATGCAGAATACAGATTTGAATCTCACCGTCTTCTCGCCTTAATGTGATTCTTCGAATGGGTTTACGATTCACAATTAGTCATCCATATCACGGTTGTAAAACAATACCACCAACACTGCAATTCATTTTTTTTTTACAACAAGAAGGTGTCATATAACTCCCTCGCACATAACACATATTAATTAGATTTCTAGCAGGTATCCATCTCTTAGAGATAGACAGTTATTTTATTGCCGGTCTAATTCAAGAGATCTGGCAAATGACTCAAGACAAAGACGCCAAAACACTGCCTTTACGTTGATCTTAAAGACGCTAAAGTGACACTCTGAATTGGTATTCCCTCTTTTATGGCTCCCTGCATGTCGGCCTGCTGTAACATTTTGAAAAGGACAGAGGGAGGAGGAGTGAGTGCTGACCTATGGTGTCGGGCAGCTGCTTGTAAATAGACATAGTGCGGTTGTCCTTCAGAAGAGAGACTTTCTCACCAGCGTAATTCATCCTCGCCGTTCTCTGATTTACGAAGTGTCGCTGGCGGAGAGTCGGGGTGGCGCCTTTATCTCTACCTTGTCTTGGTAAATGAATTCCAAAATGGCCCACTGCCCAGTTATTTGTCAGTGCATTTGTTATTGCTGACACCCGCAACACCCCTTTAAACAAATATAAATCCGGGGAAAACAATCGCTGAGCAAGATGCAGCGTAACCTTTTGAAATATCACGCTGGCCATCAGTTTCCATCGCAGATCATCTCGCTCCCCCCTCCCCCCTCCCGCACATGGAATATGAAAGTAATGGCAGCAGAAGTTGTCTCCGAAAATACTCGGCCGTCTCTTTTTGTAATGTCAGTAACTCGGACTATAAGTATGCCAGTATCAAGAGACTGCGAGAGCAGCTCAAGGGGCCAATGACAAGTACTGCTGCTGTACTCAGGAAAGTAGTACATTTGACATGCCACCTCCACAAGAAATGGGCTGACGTGACAGCAGGACATTTATTACGACAACAGGATTGAAGTTGAAACAATGCTGTAAAAAAACACATTTCATTTTGAGGCAAAAAAAAAAGATGAAGGAATGACAACTCCATTCATTATGATACACAATGTTGAGTACAGTTAACACAGGGTTGATGGGGAGCTGAGCAGCCTGCATGTCTGTAATTGTTTGTTGGTTTGCGGAGGGTGTAATAAACTGAAACATGCTCACAGGGGGCAAGACAAGCCATAAGGAGACGTCTTACCAGGAGCCGAGGCCTCCACTGTAAGACAAGCAGGAGAGACTAAGTCAAGATTTAATGAATCAGAACAAACAGAAACAGATTAAACACAATATATATATATATATATATATATATATATATATATATATATATATATATATATATATATATATATATATATATATTCATGAGACCCTGTTTGTAGCTATCTATCCTGCGCTATTATTGGTCTGTTTTTGAGGTGCGGGACTCTTTGAAGGGTAAATTGGATGGAGAACCATACAATATAATTGGTACACTTGAGTATGAACTTTGGTGATCCCCTCAAGTGTCTGGGAACTTAAGACGGATGTTTTTTATTCTCTAACTTTTCATAACCCGAAATCATTAATTGACTCCTCAAAGAAATTCCATAGTTTTATCTGTAATGAATAATTGGTTGCCTATTTGCAAGGGAGCAATTACAAAAAAATAAAATAACATAATTGACAGCAAGAACCACATAAAGGCTCCCAAGCCATCGAGCTAAAAAAAATAAATAAATAAATAAACTGTTCTGGCTGGGAGTGGGGCACCATTTTCCCCCACAGTTGAGTGAGTTGACAGGTCTCACCAGGATTGAGCTAAGTTAAAAGTATTAGTCTCAGTCAAAAGCAGCATGTCAAGCCTCTGAAAGACTGTAAAATCATGTAGAATAAAAGTCTTATTTGTCACGGATCTTACATTTATTAGTGCCACTTTAGCAGCCGTTTGTTGTTGATCCATCATCGAGGATGACAACATGCTGGAGATTCTTCAACCCTGGTAAGATTTAAATGCAGAAAAGGTCAACACTTCCCAAAATATCACAAATATACACCGGTATATCACGAACACAAGGGAGATAAAGCAGCTCAAGCATCTCAGAGCAACACTTCAGGGAGTGAGAGAAGGTGGAACTAATCCTTTGGTCAGGGGCTCAGTCTAAGGGGACATCATTTACAGGCGGTCACAGATGACACAGAAGCTCGTGGAGGGCAGAGTCTGTGAGACAGGTTTCCAGATAAGAGTCTGGAGGGCAGAAGCCGTGACATTTGTTGTCGGTGGTGTGCCATTCTTTAAGCTACCGGCTGGAACGCCATACGCTTTCTCGGTGGTTGCATCACACCGAATCCTGGAGATGGCAGCGACTGATCAAACACAACAACATCAATGGTGCACTCACCCAACGCCAGGACTGCCTTCATATGTCAAGAGTATAAGACGCAACATCTTGTATAAGCCACGATTCTTCTCTTTCCCCTACCATCCTCTCGTACGAGTATTCCGTCTACATAAATATGCACAAGAGGCTGAAAACGGCTCAGACTGATTGATGGGACCACACGGAAATGGATACAATTAGACGTAATTAGATCTCGCAAAGCCTATGCTGTTTGCCAATTGCTCGTTGGGAGAAGATTCTGTTTGCCGAGGGGCTTTGCTAGTGTCGCACAAACTCCCAGTCGAACTGAAGCAAGGCATAATCCCCCTCTTCTTTTATTGCGGGCGATTCGTCTGGATTCCATCTGTGTCTCAAAAAGGTTTCATGTACAGCTTAACCAAATGGCAGGAACAAATTGACAGCAGACCAGAGGTGATAAATAATTCAGCAACATCTTGATAGGCGTTTATCAGTTTTTTTTAAGAAGCCCTTAGTCTCCTTGGGTTGAACTCTGGCCTTATTAGCGTTAGTGTTGAGCTTCATAAAGGTCTGGAATTCATCCTCTCCTCACGAGACGCCACCTTGACCTTGTCTAATGTGCAAGAAAACAGAGCTGACTCCCAGAAATATTGGAGCAGGGTGTTTGGATATTCATGTGTTTGGACATTCATGTGTTTGGACATTCATGTATTCATCTCGAGAGGAGTTCAGATGCTGAGACGCCGGGAGTTTTGTGAGAAAGACTTTGCGCTGGGAACAGAAAGAGGCCGGCTGGTTCTCATCTGACCCAAAGCTGCCAAAAAAAGAGGGTAAACAAGCTGACAGGAAAAAGCCCAAAGAGACAACGTTCTACCTCTAACTACACAACTCAAAACACAACATCACCGAAACAGAATCCAATGGGCCGAACTCAGAGGTGCGAAGCTGTTTGAGGTCTCCTTTGGTCCAGTTTTTCTCTAAAAGTGTGACCTTTTCTCTCAATAAATCAATTTTTTTTCTCAACAGCTATGGTAGTGTGAAGCAGTGATTCCTAAGCAGGGGTCTCTGTACCTGTAGAGGTGCCTCTACTGTTGCCACAGGGTGCAGATTGCAGAGCAGCTCAACGGATGAAATGAATGACTGAAATAATAGTTGAACTCTCCAGCTTCTTGCATTCCAATAGAGCAAATTTAACCAAAAAGTCATTGAAGAGCTCGTTAGAAAATCTTCTTTTGCATAATTAACAATATTAATAATATCCAATTTTAAAAAATTCATTAAAATATTCTTGAAATAAATGTGCTTATTCATTATTTTTATCTCGTCTTGGTCTCCCATTCATGTTGCGGCCTTTGAGCCGGCTTGTAACAGTACACATGCACAAATTCTCCACATGATGACATTACAATGTTGATGTGAGTACATAGCTGTACGGGGTCATTTGCATCACAATATTGATATCGGTTCATAGACCTGTGTTAAGGTTGTTTTTTTTTTTACGAAAGCTAAAAACACTGACTGCTTTTAAAACGACCTGATTGGCTCTGAAAATGAAGATTCTTTCACTGACGAGGTCACCCATGCCTCCCACACGGCTGAGGCTGGAGAACGGGGTGCTCCAAGTCTCTGTCACAACAAAAATATTTGTGACTATCCAAATGGGTTTTTAACCTCTGGACCCGGAGTGGAGCATTCATTCCAAACAAGCCCTCCAAGCTGTCTTCTCTGGCACTCACAGAAACTGCCAACACTAATCAGGATACAGGCCCTGTGTGGATGGGCACACTTCCCGCTGTGCCTGTTGATTCAGGCCGAGTGTGAGAATGTGATACAGCGACGCGGACCCAGTTTCTATGTGAACGTGCCCTTGACCAGCTTTGCATGAGGCCCCTGTGAGCACATGTGTGCTGCTTTGTGTGGCCATGTGGATGAAAACGCTCTGTACTTGTGTACTTGTGAGGGGTGAAACGGAGGGAACACTGCAGTCTCCCCATTTCTAAGCCATGTCTGCTAAATATGCAACTATCCCTCGGGCCATATTTCATCAAACTGGCTCATTGAATTGCCTGTGAAGTCAAAAAATGATTTCTCTCCTTTTGCGAAAATGCGACAGTTGTTGTGTGCAGGTGTATCTGTACCCTTGTACGACTTGCAATGTATTTACCTGCATTCACAGTGAGCTCTTTTCAAAGCGAGTGCGTATATTGGTTTGGAGCGCTGGACTAGTCTGGATGGCAATTTAGTTGGAGGCGATTAAACAAAAGGCCTGACACAAATTTAAGTTGGTGTCTATTGTTGATTGCATTTGGACTCCTAACGAGGCCCTGGCTTTGGGATACTTGGGCATTTTCATTAAGTCTGTTTTTAAACAGAATGGAAATGGAGAGCAAATCTTTAACACCCGACCCGCATAATGGACTAGAGAGCAGCTGAGCGTTTAAGAATTGTCCCTTGGCCCCCCCAGACCAAATATCTTTCTGCATTGCCTAGTAATTAAGAAGCACTGATTGCCATTTTAATGACTCCCTTCCAGTGCTCAATATATTGGCAGTGAGCAAGGGTAACAGCGTGTGTGTCTGTTTGTGTGTGTGTGTGTGTGTGTGTGTGTGTGTGTGTGTGTGTGTGTGTGTGTGTGTGTGTGTGTGTGTGTGTGTGGAAAGTCTGAGTATAAAATGACCATAGTGGCAGACTCTCTGGAGAGTTGAGGTGTCATTCTCAACCCATTATCAGTCTGGATTCCTTTCACTCCCAGCATCCACACCTGTGATTTCTCCATCTATCTCTCACACACAAACACACACACACACACACACACACACACACACACACACACACAGATACACAGTAAGACCGTTTCAGCAACATGCCACTTATTAAGAGGAACATATCCAGTAAAATATGTAGATTGTGACTTTTAGATTAAGGAAAAATACGGTGATTCTTTATCTTCCCGAAGTTCTCAATTACTCTGTCTGCTTTCATGCGACACAGCATGTGTAAAACCTAGAAACTGGGAAATCTAACTCACCAACTAGAACTCCCATGGGTGCTTCGTCAGTGCACCTTCCAGATGCAACACGCCTGCTTCTGATAATTGCTGTTAGACTGGCAGCATCCCTTCTGTGAGGAAGCAGGAAACTAGCTGGACATTCTCAGAGGTAACGCAAAGGCATATGGTAGCTTTGTTCTTTGTTAGCTCAAACATTTGGCCAATTTATGGTGATTTGAACAATTTGTAGCAATAATTTACAATATTAAAAAGAAAAGAATGAAAGGGGGCCAAAAAACACTCTAAAGTTCGGCTAAATTTTGACAAGGCAAAAAAAAAAAGGCAAAAACTAAAATGACCTTATGCACAGGGGCTTCGACCTTTCACCTCAAGAAGTTTTTAATGCCAAATTATTGCATGGCTATTTCTGTGATGTTCCTCAAGGTCTTAGTGTCCTAATGTGGTATTTTGGAGGGAATTTTGACCATCTTTATCCATTCTTTATGCTCCACACTGTAGCCAGCTAACGCTGTTGTTAGCTCTTTGCTAGCGCTCCTGCTAGCTCACCACTAGCTCCCTACTAGTTCCCTAACAACCACCGAAGGTAGCAGGGACGTGGGCGGTAGCCGCAGCAGCAGCAGCGGAGAGCTAGCAGCAGCGCTAGCTTGCTACAGCAGGGACACCTACCGAAGGTAGAAGCGGTTTGTAATCCGACTTTTACGGTATTCAGTTTTGAATCAAATCTGTGAACGATCACGCCAAACATTGCCGCAACAGTTTATGAAACATAATTGAGCATGGGATCATTATCTGATTAATCATCTAAGATTAATCAATCTCAATGTTCTTCTCTAATACACTCCAAACTTTCAAAATCTGAATAGGCAGTGAAGCAAAACACCATGTTTATTCTATGTGGCATATACTGTTGATCTGCTGTCTTCCTCTAAAGATCCCCCGGCTCCATTTAAAAAAAGACAAAATTGGGTCCATTTAAGTCTCTAAGGGTTAGAATACCCAGCAGTGAGGAAATCTTGCCTGGGAAGAATTCCCCAGGGCACAAATCATGATGCATTTTATGTCTCCTGCAGCAGCAACGGGAGCTTATTTGCAGCACAAAGTAGTGATACCAGAACAGGAAAAACTATACAGAATGTCAAACTTTAGTGACTTTGAGTCGATGAAACACAGGTAGCAAAGTTATGTTTCTCACCCCACAGTTGTCACCAAAATCAAGAACAATGTGTGGGTTGTGGTTAACCAGTTCAAACGTTCCATGTTCAACATAAAATGTGTAAAAATAGATGAAGGAGACATTTGAATAAACACTTGTTTCATATTGCCAGTTACACGTCGCAGATCACTTCTCTTATTGATATAAAAAGCTGTCGAGAAAGATAGTTTTTACAGTTTAGTGGCTACGTGACCAACTCCAATATTGTATGTGCACACTGGTAAAGTGTGTTTAAAAAAAGAAGGAAGGGAAACTAATTTGCTGTGTGCACAAAGCTAGTCATATCTTACACCGTTGTTGACAGGTTTATTCATGCAGATTGTGGAATGTTATTTTCAGTTTGATTAATGAATCACGCCATTCTGAAGACACAAAGTTTTTTTATCCGTCTTTGTGCGGGGTTTCTTACATAAGCCAGAAAAACATGTGAAATGATTCAAAACCTGTTAGCTGGCTTTGGGCAATATCTTACACTGCTGTACGTGTGTTTAACTTTTAATTATATTTCACATTCAACGCACATTTTGAAACAAGGATGGATTTTTAATGAAACATTTGACGTGGGATTACGTTAAGTAAAAAACAGATCCCAAAACACTTTCATGTCTTTTTTATACTTTTTATGACTTGATATAGTTAGTGGGAACATTGTGCCTCTCATATTGCATCTATTAAGCCACCAGAGAAGTGAAACGCAAACCTCTCTGTTTTCTTCTGTAAAGTAGCGGGAGATCTTTACCCGTGCTGCAAAGAGCAGCCCGAACAATCCTGTGACCGGCTGTGTTCCTCGCCGCTCGGTACATTACATTAGTCTTGACGTGCGAGGGGAGTTTTACTTTCATTATCACATTTCCATCGCTGGTGTTTGCTCGCGAGCATTGTGTGCCGATCAGTGCTGTGGGCTTATTCAAATACATGTGCAGCTGAGGCAGAAGATGTTGCCGCTCGGCTGGAAATTAACTGCTTCCTGTCGTCTGTGGTCTAACCTAATCAGAGAGGATAATGCACTCTGCCGCATCGACTGTCATCTCTCCTTTGGGGGTCTTTTTATATATAGATCGCGCTTTGGCTGTCCACAGGTCTGAGGAGCGAGGATGCTGTTGATTTAAGAGACGTATCAACCTGAACATGTAATATGTAGGTGGTGACCAGTGCTGGAAGAAGTAGTCATAAAAGAATAACTGAATAACTGAATTTTCCGCATTTTCCATTTTCTTTTCGAATTCACTTAAAAGTAGAACATTAAGCAGAACATTTTACTTAATCAGAATGATAATTATAATAATACATTGTCTTTGTATAGCGCTAGGCACTAGGGGCATGTCACGACCCGGCTCAGGGGCCGCGACGAGACATAACAGAGACGCAGCGTTTCAACCGCAGGAGAGGGTTTATTACAAAAAAAATAAGGTGGCTGGCGAAGCCCCAACACCGCCAAAACGTATGCAACACTGTCGGCTGACGGCCACTCATCCCGGCAGCTACGGAACGGGAGAGAGAGAGAGCCGTCACCGGGGCCGAGCTTTATGGGCGGAGGGCTCCGGGCCCAGGTGCTGCTCATCCGGGGGACCCTGCAGACAGACAGACAGGCAGACAGACAGATTAGGGAATCGTCACATGGCACTTTACATGATAAATACAAACAATACAGGCAGCAATAAAACAAGAAATATGACTCTAGTGCTGTTTTGAAAGTGGCGAGTGATGGAGAACATCTGAGGTGATGGGAAAGGAGTTCCAGCAATGGAGAAGTCCTTGTCCCTGGCGTCTGCGGATCTGAGGTTGCGAGTGGGAGCGCGTCGGTGCACGACGTCTGAGAGGTATGAAGGGGTTTAAGCTTGTAAAGGGCTTTGTTGGTGATGAGGAGAATCTTGAACTGGATTGTATCCTGTATGGGGAGCCAGCGGAGGTTTTGGAGGACTGGGGTCATGTGATCTCTGGTGCCGGAGTGAGAGAGGAGACGGCGGGCGGAGGTCTGGATGTGTTGAGGTTTGGTGGATGCTGCTGCAGTGGTCCAGTCGAGACGTGATGAAGGCATGGATGAGTGTTTCTTAGAGTTTTTGTTCATCGTTAGTCAGCTGTTTTCTGTCAAAAAAATCTGGGACAAGATCCGTTTGCCTTGAAACGTAATTCCAATGCAGTTTTGCAATCCATAACTGCCATTAAAGGGTACTTTGAGCGTCATAATTAGAAGCCAAATTAGGTTTTTAACTGTTTTAGATATCTCATTTGTTGTGTATTAATCAATGTACATGTTTTGCGATGCAAAATGTATGCAGGCCTTAAACAGACGAAAGCATGACCTGAAACATGTGCTCCAGATTAGAGTCGGCCCGTGATAGACAGACAGGTGTGCTGACAGATCAGTCAGACATGCACTTGCTCGCGCTATAACATGAGTAAGGGTTATTATCAGATAGTAGGAGTTTGGGAGCACAGATGAGAAGCCTGGGCCTGCACCATTTCTTTTGCAGCGTTTCCATAATATCATCATTAGTGTCAGCAGTAAAATGCCCCCGAGTCAAACAAAAGAACACTCTTTCCCAAAAGAACACTCCCCTCACTTCACGTAACAGCAAACTAAGATGACAGCACAACATACTCGACTGCTGGAGTGTTACTTCCCTGAAGCAAAGTTTGCACTAAACTCCGTTCATCGCAGCTGCACGCTCCAAGAGGCTCCTCGCAACGGAATCTATTAGGACAGGTTAGCATCATAGTCAAAGCATTTTTCAGCCCCCCTTTCCCCCCCACCCCCATCCCCAGAGTGACAGTCATTATGCTGTATCGCCACTGAATCATGCGTCCTCGTTGAGTGCTAAGAAAGGCGTTTCTTATTTTTGGAGCAGCGCGTTCCTCAAGGCCAGCTGAAGCTGTAATTTGCCAGGATCTGAACTGGATTCCCCTCAACTTTTCAGTGAGTTCTCTGGGGAGCCAGAAGTCTTGTGAGCCGGATCTATCTCTTTATAATGTCTTTGTTTTTAGCGGCCATGACTCAGTGGAGTTAAACGACCTCTGCAACACTTGGTGTCCATCTACCTGATCTGCTCTTTATGCATCTCGGGAAAGGGGAGGTGAAAATTTGTCATGCGCTCTCAACAGGACCCTATGAATCTCGCGGCCTGTATGGATTCATGTTTGTATAAGCAAACAACCGAGCAAAGAAATGAATAACCCACTGGACGTCTCATTTATCTTTTTCAATTTCAAAGCAGTAGATGCCCTCTTCAAGTTTCCATTCACCCCTGAAATGCTTCATATGGAGGCGACGTCGGAGGGAAAAAACCTCTGGAGGTATTTATTTCCATTTGCAGCATTCTGCTAACATCTAATCCAGTATTAGCAAATTAGATGGCTAATGATTCATATTGGCTGGAATTGAAAATCAGTACTTTCTCTTGCCTGGTTGTTGAAATCAAATTAGCGTTTTCCCTGAAACAACAGCTACGTTCTACGACACGACGTCTTGTCTGACCCCGGGAGGCCGATGCAGGGAGCGATCAGAGAGGAGCAATACGGTGGACTGCAGGGGACAGCATATGCACATTGAAGAAGTACAAGCTTAACTTTTTTTGGAGACAAGAGGAGATGAAAATGAACCTTGAGAGTTACAGGGCGACGGGCAGAATGTGTGAGAGAGGGAGAGATATAGACAGAGAGAGAGAGAGAGAGAGAGAGAGGACACACAATGTAAAGAAGCTGAGGAAGAAAAGGGAACAAAGCAAGAGCAAACACCGGGGTAGAGACTGCAGCACCGGCGACTCCTGAGGGAGCCCGAGAGATGGGCTGGAAGACAAATCAGGGCCAAAGGGGTGATTCTGCAGCTGCACTCCTTCCCTCTCCTTTTTGCCGCGGACATCTAACGCGCCAGTTTTCTGCTACGCCGGCTGTGCACTGAAATTAGCTGAACTCGTTTGTTTGTTTATCCATATTCATGACACACCTTGCACTCCGGGTGTACGCCGAAACTTTATTCCTGCATATCTTGATGAAGGGCAGAATCAGTCAGCCTTGGCTCATTCCTCACAGAGCTGATCGAACAATGACATCAAGCTGTGCTGGATAAATTGGAATCCTACTGGGTCCATGCTGGAGACCAGCTCACACAGTGTTTGTTAAAAGAAAAAAACCCTACAATGTTACATCTAGACCGGTATCTCGTTAGGGTATGTCCATCACAAACCTATTCTGGGTACAATTGTACTATTAGTTGCTGCTAAAAATACACATTAGCACCTCAGAGGAGGGTGTGTGTGTGTGTGTGTGTGTGTGGCGCTTTGACTTCACTGAATAAAAAAGAAAATAGCACCAATGTGTCTGAGAATTGACGCTGATGGCTCCCAGCAGTTAATCTATCCTGATGCCACGGCTAGAGGAATTAGATGGTTCACTCCGCTGCGGCGGATGATTCGCTGCAGTTGTCAGCAATCAGAACAGAAGCCGGTGGCGCAGGAACAAAAGGCGGCGAGCAAACAATCAGACGGAGGACGCTGATGACCGATACGATCGGGTCGTGTTGAAAGACAGCGATGGCGCAGTGTGGACGTTCGAGATAGCGTCAGCTGTTGCAACGTTCAGCTTGGATGTCCTGGTGAGTCTTTGGGGCGAGCGCTGTTGTTGCTTCACCGCTGCGCCCCTTTCCGCCCTCCCTCGCTCGGGCCGCGGTACGCAACGAACAAGAGCATCAAGAGCTGTGGCGTCCGAATCGACACCAGAGGCGACGCCGAGTCAAAGAGCTAAGTTACGTCATTTTGAAGCCTTTGTTTGAGGAGACAACAACGCGGCCTGATCACTCAGCTCCCAGCACAAGTTGAAAGGACGGGAGAGAGACAGCGAGAGAGAGAGAAAGACAGACAGAGTGAGAAAGAGAGACAGATGGACATGTCCCTCTCCCTCTCTCTCTTTTTCTCGCTCTCCGTCTGCAGAGAGAGAGTGAGAAAGAGAGAGAGAGGCACCGCCAAGACGAGGCTCTCGCTCGTGCAGCGTGGGAAAGGATACTGGCCCTCGGGGAGATGTGGCGGTGCCGCGATGACATTTTTAGGGCAGCTGTGAGAGTTATAGATGAGTATCAGATGTTATCCATTACTCCCTGTGAAAAAAAAATGGACGACAGAAAAAACACAACAACAAAGGGCCATGTAGATGTAAGAGGAAGGAATGAAATCAAGCAAGACATCTAATCACGGATCGTAAGAAAATATTGCCAACAATCAACTTGCTGTTTAATGCACGTGAAGGCGTGGCTCGGGTAGTTTGTGATTGTAATCAAAATAAATCCGTTCGTGAAATTAAAGGAACTGCATCCACCACTGAATGTTTAGACCCTGCGAGATGTTTTTCTTTCCTCGTCTCGTTGCTCGCCCCCCTCGCCCTCCACCCCTCTGCCCCTCGTATCCGGGAGGCTCCCTCTCTCGCATGAATAAACAACAGAGATGAACGAGCAAACACTTGCGTCGCACCCCGCTGCTAGAAGTGGAGAAAGAATGCAGATCCAGGTGGGCCGTCTTTGTTTGTGTGCCACACATGCTCTCACTGTTAAAACTCCTCAGCGCCGCGACCTCCTTTACGGCTTTGTGTGTAACGCGCAGACCGACAACGCGCCTTCACCCGTGAAATGACTCAGGGATGTGAGGCCCGCTCTCACTTCTGGATGTGCATTAGTGCTGAAGAGTGACCTGCTCGTGGCTGTCACAATCGCTCGGCATTTCCAACAACTAAAGTTTGCACGGTGACGTTGTGGCGCGCGCGAGTTACGCAGATTAGCGTTCTCTATCCCTCAGACCGAGGCGGCTCAAACGGTTTCATGTCCTGGGTTTTGCAGCAAATCCACTGTCACCGACGCAGCGACGCAGCATCGCAATATCAGTGTAATATCCACGCTCAAACATGAACTTCAATGAAGTCCAAAACCCAGTGGGGGGGGGGGGGGGGGGAGGAAAAAAAAAAAAAAAAGCATTTCTCTCAAGAGAAGCATCGAAGTCTCGTGTCTTATTCTGACATGTTTGGGCTTCAATCCCTCGCCGCGTCGCCGGCGTTTCACCGAGCTCCTCCTCGATCCGGCAGGGGACCGACTGGAGCCGTCACTGTTGCCGTGCCGACGAGCAATATATTCAAGACAGCGGCCGACCTTTTAACTCCCTCGGCTCACTGGTCGGAAAAAAAAAAGAAGCCAAGAGACGTGACCGCCAAGACGATGGACAGTTTTAATACAGCAGAACACGGCCTCCGGGGAGTCGGCCGGTTACCCCTGCAGATATTATGGCCGGCGAAATGAAGCACATCCATTTCCTGCAGCCTGAACGATGACATGTGGCAACGCCGGGCCTCTGATGGCGTTCGGCGCGTTGCCTTGTCTGTCACACTAACTCCCGCTGATTAACCGAGCCAAATGAACGGCTGAATCCCCCGACGCGCTGCAGCGCGCCGGCGTTATCGATTTCGCGCTCGCACTTCTTCCAGGCCTTGATTGCTTTCGCTTGAAGCGCGGCAGACGCCACGCGATGGCTGTCCAGGAAGAGAGCGCCGCCGTTGAAACTGAAAGAGCGGTTGCCATGGGAGCGATGTTGTGCGGCTGCTTACTGTATGTCATTTACCGGCTGCCGCTTGTGTTTACGCGCCAAGCGGAGAAGATGGAGAGTCGGACAGGTAACTGATAAGAATGAGTTGCCGCAGGACGGGTGGCAGAGATCAGTGGCGGCGCGGGGAGTGTCGCTACTTCACGAGGCACAATCATAATGAGGCTTTCCCCAAAACTGTCTCTCACACCCCCCGAGGCCGATCCCTCGGGGGGTGTGAGAGGGAAAGCGTGAACGCACACGACGCACAAAGCAGCACACGACACACACACACAGAGAGAGAGAGAGAGAGAACAAGTTGGGACTGCATTCAGAGCGCTTGTTTAAACACAGCCTCTTCATGCTGCAGCGGCTGTCAGGGTCGCACGATGCATAATCGATGCCCTGCCAAGGTCCGCGGCCGCCATCGCTCCACCCGCGGCAGTGGCTCCCTTGCTCCGGCGCTCAAGAGGGCCGAGAAGGAGCACGCAGACGTCTCCAATTAGCACCTGCTCCGATGGTTTGGCGCCTTTATCCACCCCCCCCCCCCCCCCTTCCTCCCCGCCCTCCTCTCACCTTTTTTCGTTTTTGTTGCATTTTTCATTTTCCATCTCAATGTCTCGTCTGCTGCTTGCCAACACCTCTCCCGTTTCTGCCGACCCTCAGCTGAAGAGTTCTGTTATCTCGGTGGATTTTGGATGAGTGCGAGAGACAAGTGCGCTGCGGTGCTTTGTGGGTTCAGGCAGATTTTCTGAATACCGACAGCCCTCCTCAGTGGGTCTTTGAGCAGCACTCTTTGAGAAGCAAGTTTATTCCTGAACCTAATTTAGGTTTCCACACGTACATAGGACTCCGCCTCTGCATTTAACCCATCCTAAGCATCTCGGAGCCGCCGGGGAGCACCTTGGTGGGTCAGTTCCACGCTCAAGGACACTTCAACATGTAAGATCAGGGATCAAACTACCAACCATCTGGTTACAGGAGGACCGCTCTACCCGCTGAGCCCCCAAACAGTATCCAGATACTGTTCCACATCTATTTATACTGTTTGTTACTGATACAAATAGAATAGATAGAAACTGTGTTTTCCAACGCATCCCTAAAGACTCACAATATGCAGTTCTGGTGTGACACACTGCACCTACAGTTTCTCCCCGATGCTGAGCAGCAGCCTCTTTTGAATCAATCTCCATATTCTAAAGGATTTTAACAGCTTTCACAAAATCGTCTGCTTCTCTTCACATCAACCGCCTCTAATAAGAAAAAAAAAAAAATCAATAACAAACTATTTTTCTTTTCGCTGGAGTCACCTCATTAGTGCATTTCATGAAAAAGCGCTTCGCCGTCTGTACTGTAGCTCGCCGCCTCACATCAAAATGAGAAAACGGCATTTTCTTTCGCGGGGAACGTCTCAGGTGAAACCGACATCTGAGGGCGTGCGATGCCCGACGCGTACCCGCGTCACACATTGCTCGCATCGCGCTGCCTCTCGGGTGCTATGGCGCCGGCTCATTGGCGCGCTCCGTTACCAACGGCAAGCCTTTAGCTGTAGAGCAGTCGTGACGTAACGGCAACAAAAGGGCTTTGTGCTCCTCTTGTTATCTTGGATCACTGAGAATGTCATGGCGCATCTTCTTAATGAAGCAGCGGAAAATGTGCTTTTATTGCGCTTTGCTTTTTTAAACTGACTCACAAAGAAATTCACATGTGTTTGGAGCGCAGTGTTTTTTTTGTTTTTTTTTTAAGTTGAAAGGAATGGAAGTATTGCTTTATGAATATCATAACAGTTATAATCATTATATTTAATGTGACCCGTAGCAAGGTCATTTTGTATAAGTACGAGGCATGGGATAACTGATTATTTAAATTAATGATGGATCCAGCCATTATACTCCCAATTGCTCAATTAATTTTATGCTGTCATGCCTGAATGGTGAAAATTGTCCATCCCATTCCCAGAGTCCAACTTCTGGTTGTGTCAAGCCATCAATGTAGAACCCAATGAATTTACAATGATACACAAAAGAGCAAAGTTTGAGAAGCTGTCATTTTCATTGAAAAATAACACAATTACATTACTATTTTTTGACGGGTTTGATGAAACGATCACTGTCCATTTTTTTCTGGAGCTTTCAACATAGTATGCAGGCCTGCTGTTCGTAAACACTTAAAGATGGACGCCCAGATACGTCAACCAAATGAGAAGAAATTGAAGCAGAAGGCAGCGCTCCTGCCGATACAGACACCGCCACACACTTCCCCTGGTTCATAATGATGATTGAGAGGTCTATAGGCTTGCATTGATTCTCAGGAAAACCTTAAGTAGCACATAGCTTTAAGTCTTTCCTCTGAGGTCCCATTTGCAATTGTACCAGGACAAAATCCTGATGAGATTTAATGCACTTTCATTTACACTCAGCTGCATCTCCATTAGCCCACAGGTCCCAGGCTACATGCAAATAAGGGCCGCCTCTCCTCCAGCTCAGAGGGAGCAACTAATCAACTAATCAACTATCCAAGGGGACACACACACACACTCACCACTGAATCATAGTCATGGACTACAAGCAACGCAGGAGTTTTATCACCGTAGGTGCTGTAACTTTTGGTCTTACATGAGCGTATGTGTTGAAATAGCCGCGGCCATCCTTTCCTGTCATTTCATTCGCATAAGGGCAACTATGGTGAATACAGCTGTGACGTCACTCCAGCTGCCGTGACCACGAACGAGGGCAGACCTCGCGAGTGTCGTTTACAGTGAAACTTGTGCTTCTTTGAAAGACGTGCGCAGTTTCACCGTTTTAATATTTGGCTGGACTGCGGTTAGATTCACGATCAAACCAATAATCGTCTTGGTTAATTTGCCTTTCAATAATCTGATTTTAATTATAACAAATAACATTCATGTTTAAGGAATTATCATCTGTTTCTACAGCCTCTCTCAGTTTTGTTCTCCTTTTTTATACTGGCTTTCCATTATATTACTTGAGTTTCATGACTTGAATGAACAAAAGAGACACAGTGAGAGCACAGAACTGTGAATTCACATTCTGCTTTCTGCTATTTGCTGCTTTTAACTTAAGAGCTGTGGTTGGCTCATACCACTGGTAATACCTTTTTAAATGGAGGCTAATTGACTGAATAAGCTCAGGCGACACCTTCATCCTAAGTCACTGCATCCATTCCAAAAGACCGCGAAAGCCTCGTGTGTTTACCTCTCAGGGCAGATTGGCCTCTGATCTTCAAATCCCTTGTTTAGCTTAAGTGGCCCTCGCGGGACCGCGGCAAGCAGGGGATGAGGAGACGGGGAGTGATGGAGCGACAGAGGGAGGCCGAGCGTGAGGCTGGAAACAAAGAAAGATGGATAAATGAGAGAAAGGGAAGAAAAGAAGTGAGGAGAACAAAGGAGAGGTAGGAGGCAGGAACCCTTTCAGGAGGAGATGGTCTTGCCCTCCTCTCCTTCTCCTCACCCAGGCGTGATGGAATCTCCTTGCTTAAACTCATCAGGTATTCACAAAGCCACCTCTCTGACGCCCACCTCTCCTGCGCTCCCCGTCATGGACGGAATGAGAAGCTTATAGGTCCTTTGTGGATCACTACCACTGTCATATCTCGTAAAGACACCACCTTCCTCTTTCGGCTGGGGGTGGTTGAAATAAACTGGGAGCGGAAAGGGGAGCGGGGCGAGGTATTGATCCTTGTTTCTCATCCCCCTCCCCCTCCGTCCCCTGTAATGCATGTTTTTCTTGTGGCAGAGGTAAGTCAGCTGGATTCACACCTGCGTTTTCAGTGATGTGGTGAAAAGGCGGTGGAGTGACAAGGATTTGAGGTTTGGTCGTGAGCAAACAAGCGCACGCACATGAGCGAGGCACAGTGAGACTTCATAGCATCGCTTCAATGTTTTTTGTTTTTGATGGATGAATACTGTTTCTGTTTGTATTTCGCCTGCTCGTCTGCCGCTTGCCGATGCTTCCCTCGACGCATTCCCAACCGGCATACACAAAGAAGCCCCGTCTCACCTTCATTTAGTTTTTTTTTTTGCCTTCTAGTAGTTTTATGTGTTTTTGATCGCCTCGGAGATAGCAGCAGCTGCATATCATTTCTGTTTCTACATGAAAATCGATGCTATCGACGGGCACCATCGTATACAGACACCGCTGCGACGGAGCAGGCGGGTGGTGGAGTGGAGGGGGGAGCATTGGGGGACGATCAATAAGATACTAATGAGGGCCCAGAGCCGGATGGTCATGTGAGAGGAAATAACGTGTTGTGTGAGAGAGAGGGGGGGGGGGGAGAGATAGGGGCGGGAAAGAGAGCGAGGAGGAAGATACCAGGCAATGTGTGATATATGGTGGGGACAAATAATACGAAATGCAAAGGAAGACGTGTGTGTACATGCCCCCCACCAGCGTCACGTCGTAGTGGGATTATTGGTTTGTTGTTGCCGCTGTGACCCCGCAGAACCTGGCACTCACCACAGTATTGCACAGCACAGTTTGTCTCACACACACACCGACACGGTGAAACCCTCATGGGCTTTGCGGGATACAGTTACCTGCCGAGCCTCAGCTATCGATCTAAACAGAGAAGTCAACGGCCGTCTCCTAAATTGCTTCAAGTTTTAATGCGCATCCATGTGACAAAGTAACTCCTCCCGTACACATACGAACAGATTAAGGGTCATTTAACGACATGAATAGTGAACATGTGTGCATTGTGAATTGTCCAGAGTATTGGGGACGCAGATTCTCAACAGACATGCTGTGAGCATCACAAACAGAATTTAATTAACGTGAAGTTAACGAGCAAGACCTCGGCCACACCTGCGTATACATGGGAAACTCATCCGTTGAGTTTTCTCAACCCACACTGCTATTCCCGCCGACACCAATGCCTCCCGAGGTCCATCCCCCTTTCCACACATGTCCCCTCGCTGCCACGTCCTCATCCACACTCATTCCATCCTACGCATCAATATATGTGCCAGGTCCGTAGCTCCTTGAGTCGACCTGATGCCAAACATGGGTTGGAGGCCGCAATCTCCGAATGCAAAGCCTGGCTTCCAACACACACATGAAACATGGAATTGTGCTGATTTCACGTCATGATTTCTGTCCTACATGCAGGAAGCAGTGTGACCTTTATGGAGCACGGCAGAAAGCAAGGAGATGTGTTCTGTCACTGACCTTCAGTTAGTTCTTCTCCGTTTATTTTTTATCCCAACCAGGAGAGTTATATGACCTGTCACGCATGTGTGTGTGTGTGTGAGTGTGTGAGTGATCTCTGGGTTTGTCCACAGCAAATAGTGTATACTGCTGAAACTAAGTGCATCGTATTTTGGGCGCTCATAAATAAATGCATCAAGAAGCATCTATTTTAATAACTGTAAGCACAATCTTCACAAAACTTTAACCAAGTCTCTCAGCTTGTCAGAATTGAAGTGTAATTTTTTTCTCAATACCGGTTGCTGGTGTCTGAGCAGAGTGACCATTCGGTGTTCGGAGTATGAGTTTAGCGTTACATTTAAAGCTTCACAAAACATACAAAATAATATCAAAATTATTGTATTATTGTGTTTTAAATTGATTCCTAGTTCATTGTGTCATGAGTCAAATTGGATTTTGGGCAGTAATTAGGTTATTGTTTCATTAAACATTCAGACACTGACAAGTCACAGTCCGAAGTCAATGTGCTAATGATGTCACATGAAGCAACTCAACTCCCCAGAGATGGTAGACTCCTGTTTTAATACAATGTGTGGCTGTAAAAATACCTCCATTAGATTCTCGAGGGAACCATGCAGCATTTTCACAAATGTGTCGGAGCATGGGAAACCCAGCTGCTTCTAATACAATTAATACACAAGTTTGCTTTACATAAGCTAATGAGCAAGCTTTTGACAATCGTAAAGATTGTCAATCCCACAGGGTTCGCTTCATCAGGCTGCTGGAAGAGTCTACGGTCCTCGGAAAAAAGTGGAGACTGAATAGAAAGTGAAAAAGTGAAATCACCGTAATTCCTTGAGGGGGATTCTGAAACTCTCCTGGTCAAAGAGTCAAATATAATTCATTCACTGAGAGTCTTGCTTTTCTTTAGGCATTGCGAGTGTCAGCAGCAGTCTCCAGTAGTATGCTAATGCGGGCAATAATGACACCTCAGCACACCTTTACAGGCCACCTGTGCATCTCTGGAGGGAAAGTTAAAAATAAATCACCTGCCTGATCTCGTCTGAGAGTCTGCCTTATGGTTTACTCGGCCTATTTATAACACTAAAGTCAGCTTCAGTGTGCAGCAGTGACTTTAAATTGAACGTAGAATTATACTATATATATATATACTGTAGAACAAAAAGTTCGTAAATTTGTGTTTGGTAGATTATTTCTCTGTTGTAACAATGCTTTTTTGCAAGTCATTGTATACAGTTGGAAAGCCTGTTTATTTCCTTTTCAAACGGTGCCCCATTTGTAAGAAAAATGCATTTCTGGGATGAGCAGCACAGCTGAATATGTGGTTTGCACCCATACTCAATGATTCAGCTGATTCAGCCGTTGCTTTTGATTGTTGTTTGGTGGATTAGATGGTTAAAGCCTATCAGTAACAAGGAAGAAACAAGACATAGGCAATTTTACAATGTATTAATTTAACAAACAGTCAGCAGCTTGAGCCTCGACAGCCTGGTGAACACTGTGGGATGGTCTTCCACTCCTCAAGCAGGATCTGTCTCAAGTCCGCCCACGTGGTTGAGCTAGTCTCTCTAGCACGGACAGCACCTCGAGCTGATCCCACAAGTGTTCAATGGGTTGAGGTCAGGATAGCTGGAGGCCATTCCAGTCTTTCTACTCCCAGACTCTGCAGGTAGTCTCTGATGAACCCGGTCTGCTGGGGCGAGCGCTGTCATCATGGAGGATAGAGTTCAGTCCCAGGCTGTGGAGCAATGGGATTGCTGCTGGTTGCAGAATCTCATCTCAATAGCTCTCTGCATTGAGGTTGTCTCCAATGAAGCACCTTTGGGGTACCGGACGCTCAAAACAAGAGTCAATAGCACTAGCAGAGTAAACTTTTTGGCATTGGCAGAGAAGATTTGGCAAATATTTTGTGGTTGTAACCCTCATACTCGGCGGTGCTGCTCATCCCACAAATGCATGTTCCTTAAAAATCTTAATTAAATCTAGTTAATATTACGCAGCGTTCCTCAGTTTCTGTATTTGCTGGCCAGTTTATGAATAGTGTTGGTCAGCATGTTAATCTAGAAAACCAGCAGATACTGTTGCCTTTTTCCACTTGTCGAATATCTTTGTGTTTTTATCACTTTCCAGAGATAAAGCGTAGTTGCAGACATTTCCTCCTTTGCTAAAGAAACTCTTGGGCCTCTAAATAGTCCTTCTGCCTACTGGTAACAGTTTTTCTCTCGAAGATGCTTTGTGAACAACTTTTATCTTTAGCAGGATCTTGTCTTAACTGTGAGGGGAAATTCTTAGAAAACATCATCGTTCTAGGAATCTTCTTAGGATGTTGCCACCAGCTAGGAGCAACACTTTGCATTGGGAAGCTTTGTGAATACGGCAGAGGTGTTAAAAGAAAGTGGCTTTGATCAACAAAAACTTTACTGAGGCAAAGGGCAAAAGAGAAACCTGGGCTTTTTATGGAAACTTAACTGAACAGAATCAAAAGAACACCAAAGACAGGAAAGCTCCTGCCTACCTCTCCTCTCCTCCAGTGAACGGGATTTTATCTTCTCAGCCTCCTCTAATTGGAGCCCACCACCTGCCCAGGTCTGCAAGTATAGAGAGAGCTAAGCCGAGCAAGCAACCAAATGTGCAGAACAACAAACACACCATTAATACACAAGTTACTGCTGACATCCCAAATCATCTATGATTACTCATTAATAAGCACGCCAAATATAACAGAATGCCATTAACTGCAGAACCACCACCTGTCCCATACACCTAAATCTTGACAGACTGTGCCACCACCTAGATACTCTCTCTATACATATATACACATATATTTCTTTTAACTGTTTGAAAAGCTTTTTGAAAAGTACAGAAAAACACAACCATTTAAAATGCAGTCAAGCATAATGTAAACTCCAAATGAGTCAGCTTGAAGCAACTTTAGTCATAACAGAGATTAATTAGATTTTATATAATGGAGCCTCTTACTGTTTTCCACCAGTTCAGTGTTTCACCTCATCTTCAGTTATCAGTTATAATAAAGCAGTGACCTGTTGCCAGTGAAGTGGAAAACCTTAACAGATAGTTTGAAAAAAATAAAATAAAGAATCAATACTTATACCTTGAGGAGCTGTGGATTGCACAATCTGTCATTTAGGTTCAAGTTCAAGTGAATTCATTAAGTGTTAGTCCTGTCATGACCATAAACCTTTGTTATTTCACTGAAATATACTTAAATAAATGGACTCAAAGAAATGGTCAGAGGTTGCAAATCGACAAATGGAAATTTCACGCTCACATTCAGGAATGGATACTAGATGGGCATCTTTATTGTTGCAGATAAGTAATATATGTAAGGTTCAAAGGAACATATCGGTCTGCAACAAACGGTTGCACAACATAATTTCGGAGTCGTGTGCTCCGTCTTATTTTCTTTCGCTCTCCCCTTTTGGTGGCGTTTGGTCCGGCGGGTCCTGCATTGTCAGGAAGGTGCCGTGAGGTGATTATTGTCTCGGGGTCTGCTGCGCTTCATCCAACCCCCTCGCTTCCTTCCCTGATCTTGATGAGTGCGTTCCTTCGTATGCCATGTGTGCCCCAGTAATGAAGACTACAAAAACATTGTCCATGGGCGCTTATCGGATCACCACGTCAACAAGCGCCGCCGAGGACATAAGCCCTTTCCATCTTTAAAAAGTTTTAAAGTATCGTAATAATAAGAATAGTAATACAAGTATATAATCGTGTTATATTATGGAATAATTTAAGTGAATTACCCTGAGGTCAATCCAGTAAACAAAGTCCCAAATCACATGGGCTACCACTCATTTTGAACACAGTGGGTGTGACATTAAATCACTGTGCCTTTTATGCTGATTTCCTGGACGTAGCACATGCCTGCGTGTGTTAATAGGGAGGAAATACAGTATCCGTGTGCTTGATGCTACCTGCAAGGCCCTGTAATGTATTCCTGCTGTGTAACCTTCTAGCTTTGTTTCACAGCATTCCAGATTTCAAAGGACAATATGTTTTTCATGAACATGGGGTGTGCAGTGCTTCGACAGTGTGTGAATCTTAATATTGAAAATGCACTGCCCGTACAAATGTATTGGACACCACAGGTGTGTGCTGGCTTCTCAGAGAGTAATTCCCATAATAGTAACACTAATACTTCTAATTATTCCACCACCACTGCTGATGGCGTTAGAGAACAATAAACAACTTCAATTCATAGAAGTTTACAAGTAATGAATACTTTAACATAACAACAGGAGGTAGCTAGCTTTTGACTTTTGAGTTAATATTTCAGAGCAACAGAGATTGCCAAAAATAAAAATGTTATTTTCATCTCACCCACTTCACAAATCAAAAGGAAAAACATATGAAAAGGTACAGCATAACAGCAACAACAGCAACAAACATATACTCAATCTCATGGCAATTTCCTTTTTTCTGGTAAGTCAGTGAGTTTGCGATGGGGAAGTTTATTTCGTAAAAGTATTCTGGTACAGTGATGAGCTGCGGAGCTGAAAAATAAGAGGATTTCACTGTTGCCGGATAAGCTTACCAGCTATTCTGATTGGATGGCAAGTAAGCAAATGAAGATTAAATGAGAAACAGCATGCAACAGGAAAAAAAGTGTAATGAGGAATTAATAGCCATGTGATAAGGTGACTGATAGGTTGATCGAGTGTTGCTGAACAAATTATTACTATAATGATATCCATTATTTTGCATCATTATTCTTTTTCTCTTATCTGGTCATGTTGCAGCTGTGTGGCTGCATTTCAAAAGCTGAAATTATTTTAATGTGTGGTGTGTTGTCTCACACCGCGTGTGTTGCTCTCCAAAGCTGCTGCTTGTATATGCGACTGTTGTTTCTTCTTTGACTTTTGATGAAGCCACATGCAGAGATTAAAAAGCAAGAGGCAATCAACCATGTAAGTCATGAAAAAAAAACAAAATGAAAGACTGCCATGCTTGATGCTACTCAACAGTCTGAAGTGTGGAACTCAGCAACCACAAATTATAATTTAAAAAAAGGTAAATTGTCTCGCAAAAAAAAACAGAAAGACAATCGCAGCTAATCTCCCACTGACTCCTCTCTCTGGTCCTCCTCGTGTAGCATGTCGACCCTGCAGTCTCTCGCCCCATGCGAGATGAGTCACGTCAAATGAAACCCCATCAGACCTCAAGCTCAGAAATGAATGGAGGTGTCATGAGTCAGATCTTTTTTTATTATCAGAAAATTATTAAATCTTTTCACCTTTCACACATCTGCACACTCTGACTTCTATCAGCTCCAGTGGTTTACTTCAGATCAACAGACAGACACAAACAGGGGTCATTCAATCATCAGGTGCAAAGAAATGTCTGCGAGTCCTTTATTTTGCACCCACAGATTTGATGGTTTTGTGCTGAAAGAGTTGGGAGTGTTCGGGTGTAATGCCGTCAACCGAGTGTGAGTGTCTACGATTGCTGAAAAAAATGGGCTCTTAAGTCTTCAGGCATCGTTGACTTCCTCTCTTTATCCTCTCATTAACTGTGTTCTTCCCTTTCCAGTTCATGTCTCCCTTCTCTTGAACCACTTTTCTCCACTCAAAGATGCTATGACGAAACTCCGAAATCTGCAAAGAGGGTCGTTTGTCAAGAAACTGCAAACACATGTTGATTCAAACATTTGGACGGACGGCGGCCAGTGTTTCTGGTAAAGTTTGAGAAAAGCCTGAACAGATGGCGTCAAAAGCTGAATCTCAATCACACAAATCAGGACTGAGATATACGGAGAGTTTATATCTATTTCGTGAGTCATACTTTTTTAAGCATATTGCCTTAAGCACAACACAAGTTGTCATCGTAAACGTGGTGTTGCACTACCAGACGCATGTAAACTGTCAGTTCACACAGCCACCGCACCGTGCAGGAAGAAGTACCGTAAAAGTCAGGTTACAAACCGCCACCACCTTTGGTGGGTGTCTCCGCTAGCTCCCCACTGTAGCCA
Organism: Clinocottus analis; assembly: GCF_023055335.1. Classification (NCBI taxonomy): domain Eukaryota; kingdom Metazoa; phylum Chordata; class Actinopteri; order Perciformes; family Cottidae; genus Clinocottus; species Clinocottus analis. The sequence goes on along the minus strand of NW_027176229.1, from coordinate 5,939,071 downwards.
GCTAGCGCTACTGCTAGCTCTCCGCTAGAGCTGCTGCTAGCTCTCCGCTTGCGCTGCTGCGAGTGTTCCGCTTGCTCTCCGCTTGCTCTGCGCTAGCTCCCTGCTAGCTCCCAAACAACCACCAAAGGCAGCGTGACCAGCCCCGACTCAACACATGACTCCGGCAGCGGGGACACGGGAAGTAGCAGCTAGCAGCGGGAACACCCACTGAAAAAAGCAGGAGCGGTTTGTAACCCGACTTTTACCGTAGTCTTGATGGAGCAACTGGAAGTTTCTGTTCAAGAGAGCATGTAATACAATTGTAGCTTCTTTTTTTTTACAGTTAAATATGCATCATTCATAACAGATAGGTCAGTGGAGTATCACAGAAAACAATTGGTGCAGACAGTGTTTTGCTCTTTAACTGTTTTAGGGCCATATGGTGAGTTTTCACTAAGTACGAAGGTAATACTGTACAGATAAACAGCCCAAAGTTAGCGGGATCATAACTTGAGGTGGACATTTACGGTGTAGGTAAAGCGGTATTTACGGATTTGTGGGACCCATCCCCACTCAAGCATGTGTGTAGTCTAACTAAATACATTGCTAAGGTCAGACTTTTGAGTTGGACAGTTTGACTTATGTTCTCGTATAAAGAATGCTTTTTTGTTGGAGTGCCAAATAGCATAGTTTAATGCAAATTGCATCATGCACTTGACTGTAAACAATAATTGGCTGACTTTTGCTGTTTGTGTCTATTTTCATTAGATATGTAATGAGTGTCACACATGTATGTTTTTTCATGCACATATAACAGTTTAATTTAGAGAGGCCATGCTGGTCAACATGCAACAACAAGTCTGAGATCTCAGCTGAACAAAGGTTATACATTAAGAGTTTTCTGTTCAACCGATCCCTCCGTATGAGTTATTAAACCACACAGCATTGATTTCCCCTCAGATTGCAGCATTTAGTGCCAAGAGAAAGAACGGGTTGAGTTCTTGACATTATTAACAAATGTGCATTGTGCACAGGAACTGACTAATACATTTCTACCTGACATGTCAGTTTAAGCTATTTGAATAGAAGTGGAAGGCACAAGAAATATTCAGGGGAAAATATATCAGTAAAGCGTGACCCAAATTCTAACCGCTTAAAATCCTGAATCGGAGCCAAATAATTCACAGAGTGCGATGAATGTAAAGGGGTTTCTCTCCGTGACTCTCGGGCAACGCCATAACAACAAGTCACATAGGTGCGAAAATACATGCTGGCACAGGGACGCCAGGATTTATTCAAGGAATTCTGCAGTTTACAAACTTCACTACACTCAGCGAGAAGTTCAGCACCTGATGCTTCACGGTAAAGTGCACATTAGAGATCCAAGAATAACCATTTTATTTCAATTGTCATGGACATGTACATACACATGGCCTCTGCATTAAACTCACCCCAAGCATTGTTAGAGCAGCGGGCTGCTGCTGCCCAACTTCGAAGGCCTGGTGAAGTCACTAATCCATAAATCTATTTACTATGTTTAAAATGAAAGTTTGGTGGATTTTAACTGTGGAAAATGATGTAGATGTTTCTTTGTTACAGCTCTGTGTCAACCTAATCTTTTTCTTGATTCAAACTCACAAATGTATTATCCATGTGACATAAAAACAGAAGAGCTCGATTGGCACAATATTTACAGAATTCACAGTGGGTGTGAAACCTCACTCTCTTCTAGATCTGTTTCAATTTAAATGTAAATGAACTCCCATCCCAATCTTTCTTATAGCACTTGTTTGTAAAGAATACATAGGCGTTTACAAAGACAACAGAATGACATGAGCCTGTCACATATAAGAGTGACAACTAATGTAAATTATAAATCAAAGAGTGGCTGAATGACATTTGGGTTTTAGGGCACTGTAGGAGGATGAATGCCCTGCTCATGGTGTTAATGACCTAATCAGTAATCATATGTATTAGTAACATAGAGACTGTGCAAGAATAGTCAAAGCTCATTGGCTTCTTTGAGGTACAACAAGCTGAAGTGATACGCAAATAGAAAAATAACATTAAGCACTACGGTTGTTTCTGTTCGGGAATGTAAATGACTGGTTCCTCCTGCGAGTTCCACTCTCTTGTTCTGCATACTTCGTATTGACTTATGCTAAGCAGCATGTTAATGCTCTGCTACGTTTCTTTCACAAGCTGCTGGGGGGTTGTGATAAAGAAGCTGCGCTGTGTGAGTTGAGGGGTGCTTGTGCTTTTTTTCCTACTCTCTTGACTTACCAGAATGTTGTTCTGTTAACTAACCTTAAGTAAATTGCAAGCGTACTCCTGTGCTCTCTCTGGCTGTCGCCTCTTGCTGAGAATAATCCGCTATTACACATCTGCAGAAGGGAAAAAAAAGTGCTTCAAATGTGCCAAGGCTCTCAACGGCGCTTGTCATCATATCCCATTTAATTGAAGGGGGTAATTCATCTGCATTTTTTAAAAGTCTTGCTGATTGCCATTTAGAAACATTTTCAACATTTCAAAGCCCCATTTGGTCAAACGATTAGTATTGGGAACTGAATGAATCAAGTCTGATTTGTTCAAAACATGTACGGGTTGAGTTTGAGTCCTAATGAGATGCAATTACGTCGTCTAAAGTTTAATTTGCTCTGAAGTTTAAATACAGACGTTAACCAGTTTCTTTGAGCTTCACAAATCAATAACTCAAAGAGAATTAACACCCAAGTCTGCATTTTTCAGTTTGATGGCAGCCGTGGTGAATTTATTTAATTATTGTTTTTGTTTTTTGACACAAACTTAAAATTAAGAGCGTACATTTGTAGTGACCATGTTTTTAGAGCTACAGCGGTCCGACTTTCCTTGAGTTCGATGTAATCCGGCCAGTACAAAACGGTAGTTTGCAGCTAGCTGCTGATTGGACATAGTGGAGCATTTTGAAGCTAAAAGTGAGAGATATTTCCAAAATGTAGCATGAAAAGAGCTAAATTTCAACATCCAGAGCTTATCTACTGTCTTTACACATGGCAACAGCTGAGCTCAGCTAGCTGCTCACCGTTAACGGTGCAAACATGCAGCGCAGAGTGGCGGTCGTTAGCCGTCGTGGCTTGTCATGTGCACTAACATGCACTACAAGGGGTGCTGGTCGGCCCGGCTATGTAATCAAAGCACAGAGAAGCTTGAATTGCAACAAACACACACAATGGGAGAATGACTTTCTTCTCCGTCTGGTGGGCCATCAGGGCGTGGGCCCCTCAATCAGCTGCTAAACTAAACAGCTGCGTAGGTACCAGATCCACTGCCCGCCACTGTTGTATAGGCAACCTGTTATACATCGTATTGCATTCACAGGACTGCAATTTGCTTAAATATAACTATCATTATGTCTTCTTCATTTTCCCCCTGTCATGGAAACATATTTTCGAGCCAAGCGTAATCTGAGGGTGTTGTAATCTTTTGTTTGGCTTTTCATTGTCTTCTTGAAGAATGATTAATTGGCCTCCAAATCATTTAAATTCAGCCAGTGGCCGCCGCTGTCCATTCCAGGCACTCAGAGAAGTGACTGCTGATTGAGGATAGAAACCGACCCCTGATTACTTGATTTGCTCTGCTTCGCTAAGAAACGTAATCTCCTCATTACTTCTAAGTTGTCAGCGACATCAAAGTGCCTTTCCAGAACCTCCTTTTTAACCTTTTGAAAACCGTGCGCTGAAACCCCCTCCCCCGCGCCTTTAAAAAAACAAAAAACATTTTGTTTGAACATTTTCTTAATTACCCCTGGAACCACATAATTCTTTAACTTCATTTAAAGTGCTACAATAACACAACCCTTGTGAGAAGATACATCCAGTGTAAAAGTTGAAATTCGTACGTAAACTCCTTGACTCTACGGCAACTCCGTCAGCTTGCCGCGGCGGCCGTAAGGTTTAATAAGTTTCCTTTACAAAGGTGGATTCCACTAACAAACACATCTCAGTAATCCTATGGGCTTGTGGGAGTCTAACAAAGCAATACAAATCCTTATAAACCCCCTATTAGTACCTGAACAATCACAAGTTGGAGTTTTTTGTCCTTTCTCGCTCTCACATATCTGCGTCTGATGTCTTCCGTGTACCCCCCACCTTCCTAAAAACAGGTCACAGGCTTATGCAAATTACAATACATTTTTAAAAAAGTGAGGCAATGAATTCCCTTAAAAAAGTATTTTTTCCATTTTTTAACTGAACAACAGTTTGTTTTTTTTACTAAACATCCTTCTGAACAGCCCTAAGCTTCGTTTTATTGGGGCTGTGCAGATTCCGATTCGTTACGTCCTAATCTTTCCAAAAAGGGGTCTTATTAGCCTACATTTTTGGGAAATCTTGCTTAGATCATGCTGAATATTCATAGTTCTGATCAAAATATGTTATAAAAGTGTTTGTTTTTTATCTGAAAAAAAAAGGATATACAATGACACAAGTATTAGAACTCATTTGGGGTTCATACGACTACTTGAACAGGGTGAATTTTGAGAAGAGACCCCTATATAGGGCGCATTGTGCTTACAGGAAAACATTTGGGTGTTGTGTAATGCTGGCTTGTACTCCTACAGGGCTAAATGAACTTAAAGTTTGCAAATATCTTCTTGGAGAAAAAAACTATTTCAGAGTATGCACGTATCATATCTTCCTTCGTCTTGAGTATTCAAACATTTCTTTTGTCTTTATCTGTCCCATAGTCTTCGGCAGAAAAGCAAACTGACATTGTGTGTGCTTGGTAAATATTCACCCACAAAATGTACACCTCCCATGGTTGAGTTTCACGCCGATGCAAATCTTCGCACAAATCTGAAAAAGTTAGGATTAGTTACTGCATCATTGTTTGTTTTCAGAGCAGCTCAGGTGCAGCTTTATATTCTCTGCCGGATCTTTTCAGATTCCTCAGAGGCTGAGTTACAGTTAAAGCATCAGCGGCATGAAGTTGTGAGCTTTTACTTGCCATTGAACCATTCTCTAAATCTACCGCTGCGCTCAGCAGGGGTCCAGAGGTAAAAAGAGGTGAGGGGAACAGTAACTGCTTTCATTTTCATATTTTAACTGTGAGCCTTGTAAACATTCCCCAAGCAAAGAGGGTGACCTTTGCACCACATTGAGGTCACACTTAGGGCAAGAAAAGTGTACTGTGTTTAGTCTCTGCCAATAAATCAATATAATGTTTCATGCTGTTTATTGAATATTAAACACAATATTATATATAGAGATTAACTGGATTTTGAAGGTGATTCTGTATTTGTGCTGAAATGACTGAATTGGCTCCAGATACGAGGTAATACCAACTGACTGTTTTAAATAATATTACAAATAAAGTAGAGGTCTGAGTGAGATAAATGGAGGAACCATTTTTGGAGAGTCAGTTATAAGATTTCAATGCTCTTCAAAAAGGTTTTAAAAAAAACAAATGCTGTTCTGGTGGTATTTCAATGAGAAGTGACTTTCTTTAGTAATTAGTAATGAATATTTATTATGCCGGATGACGAGTTCATGGGTTACACAATAATTTATTTGGAGCTTGGATTAGGATCGTGCTGTGTCGCCCTGCGCGGCAGCAATCTGTAGATCCCCCGAGGAGTCCGGACACTGGAGGTGGTGGATGGGGGTCCTGCTGGAGATGCAGATGGGGTGCTGAGTCTGAGGAGGCGGATGGTGCTGGGGAGGCGGCGGGTCGCATGAGAAGGCAGCCGGAAGCTAGAAGCGGGGATAGAGTACATTTAAAAAGAGAGAAGGCGACAGCTGATAGGCTAGTGAAGGGGGCGTGACTCTGCACCTTTGGCTGGGTGCACCCAGCAGTTGAACAGCTGATAGAGTCTGACGCCTCTGATGTTCCTGGCGGTGACATTAGGAATGATATGTGCTGTCAGGGATGGTATGTGAGAGGCCTACGAGCCTGGGGGTCTTCCTGTCTGAACTTACTCTAGATATTCATATTATTTAATGTTCTAAATAATGCCACGGGTTCTGAATATCAACAATGTATCTGCAGGGTTGAAACATTGACTGTGAGTTGATGTCTGCTTTGCTGTCATTTTTTACTTTCAAAACTATAAAATCACTTTCTATCTAAAATACCTTCACTGACCCCCAACAGCACCCATTTTCGAGCTGAAACATCAAAGCCGTTTTGTTATAGAACATTTTTAGAGATACACTACATTTGTTGGCTTTCTAATCTGACTATCCAATTTATTTGCTGCAGTTGCTTGGTCATGTCTGATGAGGAATTATGACAATAATGTTCGTCATAATGTGCGTCATTACAGGAAACTTTAGCTCAGCGGGTGATCAGTACTGTCAGTGCCGTGGGTCACACATTAAGGTAATACATTGCATATTTCCCCCTTTAGCTTAACACAAAAAAAAATCCTGACACCGGACAAACGGGCCAGATATTTATTTTCTCCTCAGAAAGTTTGTTTTTGCTTTGAAAGTTATTTTTGTTTAATAATGTCCTGGATCCAGAGCTGCCACAACCAAAAATCGTTCCCATTAAGCAACGTCACTGAGGCCATGTAGAAGTGCACCACTTACGAGCTGTGTTTTTTCTGCACCTCCGGGGAATAAAAACTCAAAAAGAGCTGTCCACCCACATCTTCACCACTGTCCCTGAGCTGGTGAGCGCGAGTTGGAAAAGAGAACAAAAGTCGGAGGTTAGCTAAGCAAAAGGTCAACATGAGTTTGTTTCAAACTAGAGGCAGACCACGCAGGCATTAGGTGCCCTGAAGCGTTTACTTAGACTAGATTAAAGATCTGTCATAACAGTGGAAAAAAAAGCAATTGAAGTAGCAAGATATCTTCAGATCTGGCGGTGGTGAGCTCCATCTACGCACATGTGTACTTACACAGTGGTTTAATTGTGGGCTTTGTTGTTTTAATTAGTCACATAGACATTTGGAATATCAAAGTAAACTCGATGATCTGTGATTTTTCATGGGACCTGTTAAATATTTAACAGAAAGAACTCTTCATTTTGTGTACTTGCCTGAGCAGAGAGCAAATGAATCAGCCGCAGCTTCCGTTCCTTTCAAAAGAAGCCAGAGGTGATAATGCTTGCGTTGCTTATCATTCATTCTTTTCAACATAAAAGGTATATGTCATATAAGACCGTGCAATATTTAGAAGTCTAGAGGTATCAAAGTTGCTGACGGGGTCAGGAGAAAAAAACTACAAATGTTCTTTCAGCAAACATCAGAGGTACAGTGTGCAATTCATCAATAGCATTGTTTAAAATTGAGTTTGCTTTTTGCCCTGTTTCAACTTGCCATGCCACAGTTGAGGTGTGAAGCAACATGTACTCTGAAATAAAATTTGTTTAGAGACCCCACACCTACAATCCACCCACACAAGTTTACACCCCTCGGTTGGTTTTGTTGGACTTGTCAGGACGGGACAACTTACAACTTTTTTGATTTCATGAGTGCATGAAGTTCACAACCAAAGCTCTGCTCAACTCCCACCCGACTTGATGCCTGATCAGGGGTCAGCATTCTGGCCAAACAGCATTCACACTAATGTCAAGAGTTTCTTACTGATTTATTGGAAACCAAATGTTTCCAAAGAAACAGAATTTAAAAGATTGTATTATTTATATGAAGAAGAAAAAAAAGGTTGTTTCCACATCCTCATAAACTGGGTTGGAGCTGGTCATTGATGGGTGATAGCGCCAGTGTCCTTTTCCAATAGTTTCCCAAGAGGAAAGAGCAAAAAAACGTGCTGCCATGTGTTTGTTTTTTCCAGGGCCCTTTTCTGAGCAGCTGGTTCTAATTGAATACCTCGGCATCTTTTAAGGAAACCAATGCTTTTCTGCCACAAGAAAAATGCTAAATGGACACTTTGCTGTTGAAACACAGCTAATCTGCTTCACAAGGACCATATAGGAGTGATTTAAACTCCTTAACCGGCCCCCGCCCTGGTACTGACACGTCCGTTCCCAATCTTCCTTGCCATTCTCAGTGAGGAGATGGTTGCATTGAGAAAATTGCCTCCTCCTCGGGGAGCTATTCAATCCCTCCAGCCTTCAGCCCACAACAAAACAGGCAGTCCAGTCAGAGAGAAAACTAATGTGCGATTCCGCCTATTTGATATAAAGGCCAGCGGAAAAAAAAATCTCCCTTTCCGAAGCGATGCGTGCGCTGCTTCCCGGGTTATCGGTGCTCCAATGAGTTGAGAAACTTCACAAGGACAAAATAAAACTTTTTCCTTACCAATTTATGTGATGGCTGGCGTGCCAAATGATGAGATAGAGGAAAGATGGGTTTCGGGGCACCACTCATCTCTTCATATGAGACTTGCGCATCCAATCTAATCGAGGACATGCATAGGAATAACTGACTACCACTTTAGGAGACCATGTACACAGATAACTCGACTTAGTGTCTTCATTAGATGTGCTGTCTGCAAAACACCACTGATTGGCTGTGTGTGCTCTTGCATAGTGGCCCTGTCATTAATTATGGATACACTTGGTGGTGATGCCACACCATGTCCAACTGACCAGAATGAGCTAACGACAACTGAGGTCAAAATATTAAGCTCTACTCGCCCGCATTGCTATTCTGGTCACTAACTCGAGGCCAGCCTCACAGGCATAAGGCTGGGTTAATAGATGTATGGAGCAGTGTAATATTTATGCAGCTGCTGTTGTGCGTAGGAGACATTTTTGTCAGGGATTAAAGCAAGTAGATTAGTTGCTTTTTTCTTTGATTCACAGTTGTTTGCATTGGCAGAAATAAGACGGAAATAAGTAAAAAAAAAAAAAAAAAAAAAATCAAAATAATCTTTTGCAATCGAAAAGCAATCTTAATTTTGTGGACGAATATATATGAAAGGAAGCATTCAGAAGACTTCAATTCAACCAAACCTTCCAACAATTTTCAGCAGAGTGCTGAAGGCTAATGGCGGACCTCTACCTGTGCTATCTGAAAACTTTGCAATCCAGCATGATTTCCCATTTGGCTTTTGATTTAAAGTTTGAAAAGTATCACAAGCAACGGTGATTGTCAGCAGACACTTATGTGGGTCTCAATAAAGGAGTACGTGGAGACACTCTAGGGGGTACGTGAGATTTGTAAAAAATGTATTTGAGCAGCCACTGAATTAAAATAATACAAATTACAATGACTTATAATTATTTATTAAGTATTTTGACGACGCAAAATGCTCAACAGTGAGGGCCAACAAAAGCATGATAAACTTATGTCGTATGTCAAACTTTATAAAAAGGAACAATAAAAAAAATCAATGGTAAAGAATAAATAAATAAAATAATAATCCAGAGGATCTATGGATCGTCTCTGCTTTATATTTCATATGTTAGACGTGCTTTAGAAAAGCAGGGAGTCACTGGAGAGAAGCCAGGATGATTTGAGGAGAATAAGCTCTGCAGTCAGAATGACTAAACAACGGGTTGTCCTGAATTTAACTACACACACACACACACACACACACACACACACACACACACACACACACACACACACACATACACACTCTGTTAGCTGTACAAACTCACAGAAAGCAATGCATGTACACACACGTTTACATAACACAACTTAATTCATTTGCTTATTTGTTTGATTTTCTTTGTATGTTTGGGTTTCCTGGGTTGTTACCGACATCTGGTAAAAAGGTCATTTCAATAGCACCTTGAGAAATATATTTACTGAGGAAAGTAGTGACGTGTTCAATACTTATTTTTACACTTACATTTTGCATGTCGACAGACTTTATGTCCATTTGTTTCATAAAAAATGCAATTGTATTTTTTAATGATTGCTCTATACACAAGACATGTAAGGGAGAGGTCAGAGGTCATAAATAAACATAGCTCCTCCCCCACACTTCCCAAGTGATGTCATCGTCACCATAGTAACAGTTATTTGAATCTTCGATTTCTTGATCAGTTCATTCTGTGACAAAAAAGAAAGACAATTAGCTCCTCCCCCAAACGTAGCTCCTCCCCCAAACATGTGTGTGTATGCAGCGAGGGTTTCTGTGTGTTTTTTGCGTTTTGGCGTAGGCTACCGCCGACAGTAGCCTGTTCTGTGTTCAGCAATAAATCACCAAAATAAGCCAGACAACATCTAGACAACTGACGCAGGGTCGCTACATTATACAGCACTACTACTATGACTGCAGGACGTGCGCTGGGATACGCACCGTTGTATTATTTGTGCAGTGCACGAATGCTGTTCGTCATGTCAAAGATGTGAAAGGTTGATTGATCGATTGGACGATTCATTGTGTTTCTCTAATGTTAATAAATGGGACGCTCTGCGTTCCCAAACAGTCATCTCTGTCCTGACAATCCCCTCCTTGGTGGCAGGAACCCTTACATGCGGTAATTAAACACCTGCGGCGTACAGTCGGGTGCCGCGTACTTTGTGTGATCCTTTGGTTTGCAGTTTTATTTCACACATTTACCTTTAGTTAGCGCACATTTACATGAGCTACATGTTCAGCCTATTAATCAGACCTTCTCATCAAAGTTCGGGAAGTCTGGCGCCACGAACTATGTCACCTCGGCTTGACGGCCACTGCCATTGGCATTGAAACCCGCTCAACTTATCGCCCCATCCCCATAAGGATGATGACATGGAAGGAATGCCGCTTGGAGGTGATTAGGAGGCTTTGTCATCTATTCTGCTTTGTCAGTCCCGCCCTTCTTGTCAGCGAGTCACGACCCAAAGGTAGTGAAGAGTTTAAGGTCTTCGACTGGCTGTCTGCCCATGTCTCCTGAGACAGCAGGGAGTGGTTGTCCCCCTGCGTCTCTGGGATTTAAGAGCAAAGCTCCTCCAAAGGCCAGCCCTCTGCCCGTGTCCTCTGGGACGACAGTGGCAGTCGGTCCCAAAAGAGCAACATGTCTCTCTAAAAAAAGGCAAAATCACTGTCTTCCTGCTTATTTTATGACAATGGTCGCCTTTTAAAAAGACTCATTTTCTTAAATTTAGTTTTGTATCCTGCTTTGCCATCAAACATTGGCAACCCATGGTGATGACGCAGGAGAGTCAGGTCCCCCTTAACATTAATATTTTCAGTTTCAGCCAGACAAGACGTCAACCTCTGGATCTGAAAGGTGATGCCGCTGCGGAAGAGCCTTAACGTAGATGACTCACCCCCTATCTGCCATCAGGGGGTGAGTGAGTCATCTGGTTGCAAAATGTTAGATTGTGTTGAGGTTCATGAAGAAATTACCCTAGTCCTTAACAGGTTTTTCACAAAACATATTCTAAACTTTGGTTTATGGTCCCAATCTCTAGTTTTAAGTCTTCTTCAATACAGCATGATGTTCAGTAAGTAAATGATTTAGCATAGATATGAAGGGTATGCTTTGGGTTTGGGGCCCTGCTACCTTGTGATTGACAGGTCTCTTGCACGTAAGTGTAAGGTAGCTGTCTTTCTTCTTCTTAAAAAACAACAACCTTTCTCAATGTTTTCAATTAGTTGAATGTTAAAAATGTCTTAAACAGCATTTAGTTTTTCTTAACTTAACCCTCTCACCTCAGGTCCCAAAACAAGATGGCAACAGCCAAATAACAAGATAACAGCCAAAAAGAGTATCCTCATTGGCTCCATCCATTTCTTAAATACAGTCGACGTACCACCAGACTAACAGAAACTGTGGTTGCGTCGTCAAGCCTTTTCTTATTGATCACCTGCGGAGATGTGATTGGTAAGAGACATACTGTATGTTTGTGTCTTTCGTTTGTGTTCACTGAGACCTGCCTTGTGTTACCTAAACCACACCCCACCTTTGCTCAGTGTCAACAATGAGAGAGGAGTCTTGCACGTCTTTGACAGTGTCATGTGTTCAGGTCATTCTCCACGTCCAGTCTCGCCACCCCACGTGTCTCCTACCTTTCTGTGGTTATACAACGCGATGCACCGAGACCAACCTTGTGTTAGACAACTTGTCAACAGCACCTTCTGCATGACAGCGAGGATGGATACGGTGTGTCAATCAGTCATTCAGGCTTAAGGGTTTATTGCTGACCTATGGCTTAAAGGATGCCACCTTGCATATTGTAACCATGGTTCCATGAACACAGACCGGGCCCTTTAACCTGCTGCCCTACCGCTCTCATATAGTTGCAGAGGAATTCATGCATGAGGAATACAGATAGTCACGCTCTCGCTGTATGTGAAGCCAGTTGAAATCTCATTGGCTAGACTCGTGAGGGCTATATTTCTTTAGACAAAGACATGTTCATTTTCAGGCTGGGATTGTGGACTTGGAGATGTACGCTTACAATTGAAGTTAGTATGTCAGCACACCATTAATTAACTTTAGCACTATACTCTGCGAGGAAGGCTTACTGCATGTATATACACATTATTATTTTTAATCATCATCGTAACATTGAATAAAGACCTACTCAGCTTTACAGGAACAGTGTTGTACCTTAATTGTCCTCCGACTCAATTACCAGGTAATGTGGCGGATGTGTGGGCTTTTAACCGGTTTTGGCTGTTGAATCCGTTTGACAGACGCATATTTTAAACCCTTCTGTCTGCTTCTTTCTGATATTGCTTATTTCTTTTCCAAAAATTAGATAGTATTTCTACAGGGAGTGGGCACACCGTAGCTCTGACAGCTTGATGGAGTAGAAGCTGATGGACGGGTGGGGCTTCACAAAGTGTCCTTTGTGTTTCATTCAGATGCATTTACAAATGTGCTGTATTAATACATTACTAGGAAATGTCATGAATGCCAATGTTTCAAACGCCGTATGAAAGACACAGAGCCCGTCAGTCACCTCAACAAATGAATAAACTTTTAGCAACCCTATAAGCTTGTTGTTCAGAGAGAGCGAGAGAGAGAGAGAGAGCTAATCCGCCTCAGCGACTTTGGGACAAGCTTGCGTCTCCTTCAGGGGTGGTGAACATGGCTGAGAGCTGCCAGCTTGCATGCACAAAGACAGTCTGATCCCACATGAGCAGAAGAGACAAAAAATGAGAGGAAAAGCAGAGCAGTGAGTGGTGACAGTGGGTGTAGTACAGAAGCATGTCAGAACTGAAAGGTCACATGAGCATTGTAGGTCTAGTTATGTCATTGGAACGGATGTTTCTTCAAAATATGCAAATTAGCCTTTTCCTCCTTGCATCGCATAAAAGGCAGGCGGACATTCATTGTTTTTCTTGTTGTTTAACCGCCACTAAATTAACTGCAAAGTGTTGACTCTTCACACCACATTCATACGAAGGAGTTTATACTTTGAGCTCCGGGACGCAAGTTTTCGCTGTGACTTGAACTTGTGCTTATTAGTTGCTCTCGTCACATTTTTGGTGTTTTTTTTGCGGCTGAACTTCACGAGTTCTTCCTGAAAATAAAATAATACAATTTCCCCTGGGTCCCATGAGTTGTTTTTTTCAGCCACGGGCTAATGAGAATACAAACATCCCCGCAACACACCGGCTCCTTCACAGTTAGAGTGTTTGATGCAGAGACCTTACGAACAACTTCTGATGCAATTCAGCGAACAGAGGACGCAGAAGGTTAAACGAATTTCACTCAGGCAATTTTTTTTTTTTAAGTTGAAGGACAAGGCAGCCAATTAATAAATTAAAATAGTTAATTAACTGTTTTTGCAATTCTTCAGCTTTTTTAAAACCTTTCTAGGCACCAAAGAGACCTTCAGTTGCTCAAAACCTTGGGAACTCCTCATTAAATGTATTAAGCTTTTCTGTGAGCTTCGGTCAACAAGACAAGGCATTTCTTGTTGCTGTTAGTTGCTCCTATGACATGTCTTAAGATATTATCCAATATTTGAAATCTAAGTTTGGACATCACTGTGATCTTTAGGTGTAACTGGATTCATCTCTCGGGTCGTACTGCCTAAATGTAGAAGAAAGGGAGTGGGAGAGGGCATGTTCGGCATTTCAGCTCAGCCGTGAAATGAGGAGAAAAAAAAAAACAGACGGGATCAGATCAGCAGCCATAAATATCTTCTCTCATCATTCTGCACTTTGAGGAAATTATTCCACAATTAGCCCTGCCAGAATTTTCAATTAGGCCGACTGCAGTGATGATTTTGCTCACAGCTGAGCACTCTCTTTATGACCGTCATTATTTTCCACTGGCTATATTCAGTAAAATAATCTTCAGCCCTCCTGCAGCAACATTCCCTCACATGTCTCTTATATTCTCTTTTAATAGAAAAAAAGACGAGAGACCACTTGTGTGTCCCAGTTGATCTTGATTTGGAGGCGTTTGGCTGATTGTTTTTTTTATGAGCATAGGTAACGCCCCTTTAACACCATATAAGGTGTTGTGCTGTGGGCAAAGGAGAGATGCCACCAAAAACAAAAGGCAGGACTACAACTATCAATGAACTGTTTTCGCTGGTCTTTAGACAAGGTCATAAGAAAATGGCGAGGATGGACACGGAGAAATGACCGCAACTGCCATCCTGCTAAGCTGACTTAAGTGTGAAACGGATGTAACTTTAATTAAACTCACAAAGCGATCATGGGGGATCATTTTCCAGGGCGTCAATACTCGCATAACAGAGAAATTGAAAAGCAAATTCAAAGCAATTTCAGACGCTGAACACACGCAATATCATTCAAGGTTATATTGACTGTGACCCCAAAATGTCACTATAATCACTCTGAATCATAATAATCTGAAATGAATTATGTTTTTAATGCTTTAAAGTTCTTCTAATGTAATTCCATTTACTTTCATGTGTCTTTTCTTATCTTGGAAAGATTTCTCCCTTCAAATTAAGATTGGTGAATCCCAGAAACCATTATAGGTACAAACAAACAAACACAGAAATCGTGGACAGGAACAAAATAAGAGAAGTTTATTCTCGCATCACTTCCTGCGTGAGGCTCTGAGTCTTCCATCTTGTGACATCCTGTTTATTCTCATGCCAAATTGCATGAAACATTGGTGGAGATTGCTCTCACTCCAAACGATTTGCCTATCGCTGATTTCTGTTTTCCTTCCCGTCTTTCTGTTCACATTTGGCTGCATATAGTCCTAGATTGGTTTTGGACACTACACCTCGTTTATCTCTTTATACGTGTCTGTGTTCATTCATGCAGGCGCGCTCACAGACCATCTGTTTGGGCAAGATAGGGCACCTTTTACTGATCCTGTGTGTGAACAACCCTCACCTGAATCCAGCCTCGGCTGAGCGCCAACTGATGTGGACGACTGGGGCTATTTTACCAAACCAACACTTAATTGCCGGTCTTATCTCGTTTCAAAATGCCAAGCGGAGGATAAATACTAATTTGGCATTACGGAATTTATAAATCCTGAATCCTGCCTATTTAACCTGTCACCAAACAAGCAACGTTATTGCTCTGATTGGCTAACATGTGAGGGCGATGTTTCCCTTTCCCCCCTTTCACAAAGGCTCTCTTGATTCTACTGTTGCTTGGGCCCGCTGTGCCGTGCGATACACATGCGCTCGGCAAGTTCTTATAGACTCTGGTTAAGATATCTTTGTTATTCAGCCCCGCCACGCTGCTGCTCATTTCTCTGAACTAATTCAAACTCGCACAAAAGCCTCAGCCCGAAGGTGTTATCTTCACCTGTGCCGTTGGTTGTGGGTGTCTGCGAGCTCCGAGAACAGATCGGCTGGTTGTTCATTATGATGACGGAGGTGTCACTTGTCTGTCTGGCACCCAGTCTAGCCCTGGATGAGATGAACCAAAAAAAAGCCACCTAATGTTATTACAGTGCACTATACTAGTGTGTGTGTGTCGCTAAGAATACGATTAAAGTAACACAAACAGACTTTTCTTCTCAGGAACAGAACCGAGACTCCTCTGCTCCCTTACTCCTCTTCCTCTTCTCTTCTTCAGCTGCCAGTGTCAACGTTCTGGATCAGTGAACGGGCCAGATGGCTACAGAACACAGCCCCCCACCCCTTTTCTCTCTCTCTCTCTCTCTCTCTCTCTCTCTCTCTCTCTCTCTCTCTCTCTCTCTCTCTGCCCCATCCCTCCACGACTTCTCACACCACCGTTCTTTTCGAGCCCCCCTACCAACTCCTCTCTATCTCCCCTTTTTCATCTCTCCTATCGGCGCTCTCCCGTCTCTCTCATGGCGCCGCAGCAGAGGATCCACTGCTCTCAGTTGCCCAGGGCTCTGCTGTCAAGCCTTTCCCAAGCACAACTTCCCAAGCCTGACGGCTGTGTGTCTCCTGCGTCGTCTCCCTGTGAAATGAAAGGGAGCCTATGCCGACGCATTCCTCGCTCTCCCGCTCCTCATCCGCCCCCTCATCCTCATCCTCCTCTTGATCTTCCATACAGCCAGACACAGATGCATTATCATTTTTTTTTTTAAAGAAATGAATACGGGAACCAGAGAGACTATCAGAGAGACAAAACCAACAAACCTCTCTTTTTATTTACTCTGCGGAGTCTCTCACTGTGTGCTCACAACAATCCTGTTTAGGAGAGTTTACTCAACTTACGGCTGTTTAGTTTGAGTCATTTGAAGCTGAAAACAAGTCGAGTTATCGACATGGCGGCATATGAACTTGCATTTCTCAGTCCTGCAGTACAGTACCTGGACCATTAAAGGAGACGACTACAGGAAACAAAGATGTTATGACGATTCCTGCGCAATTAAAGAATCCAATCTAAAAATGAACCACGTTGAGTCAAGATGAGGTGAAATTCTGTTTAGTACTTTGAGTCATAGGTTTACTTGTATTTGTAGTGTGTCTAAAATAACAAATACAAACAAAAGTGTCAATCGTTTGTTAATGTGATTCCACTGCTGAAGTGCCTTTAACTTGCATTATTTCTGCTGGCCATCAGTAGTCAACTCCTATTGCAAATGATAAATGGACTTTTCTAGTCTTCCAGCCACTCAAAGCACCTTATCATTCCATGTCATCATTCATCTGTTCATACACTGACGACAGGAGCTATCATTCAAGGTGCCGCTTGCCCATCAGGACTCTAACCAACCATTCATAGCCATCCATATCCCACAGGAGCACTTTGGGGTTAAGTGTCTTGCCCATGGACACATCGATGTGGACTAGCGGCGCAAAGAAAGCAACCGCCGATCCTCTGATTAAAGGACAACACTGTGATATCTTTAATATAATGACCCTACTTCTCACTGGGACCATTACATCTGTAGAGATTATAAACCAGAGTTTATGATTTAAATTGCTCGTTTAAAGTCGTCGGGTGAGATGCACCCAAAACTCCACTGACAGTAATATATATATATATATATATATATATATATATATATATATATATATATATATATATATATATATATATATATATATATATATATATATATATATTGTATTTGCCCATTAGAAAGAGACGTTTAACATACATCAAAGTATCTATATACTTGAAAAATTGCTGAGTATAGTATTTGCAATGCAATTGCCAATATTTGACAATTCTCAAAAAAAAAGAAAAACTGAATTCAATGCAATAACAGTGGTTTTTAACATCCAGTAGTAAAGGTTTGAACATTCTTGCTTTCTATAATATCTGTGCATGATACCTGGCATGGTCAAAGTTAGGCAAAGATGCAAACAATGATTGTGGGTCTGTGTTGGGAACTCTAATCTCTTGCACGTCCATCCACCATAACAACCTCCACCTCTTCACATCTTTGAAACCATCGGACAACACGCCTGCAAATTAGAGGGAAAAATCTAAGTAGGCGGAGCTTAATGCTCTGATTGACTTATTTGTAGACTAGACATAACTTGACATGTGCGTCAGATTTCAAGTCAATCGGTCATTGGGGCGATGGGTGCGTTCAAAAATCACTCGTCCTGATATGCGTGTCAATTTTGGCAAGTGCTGGGATATGCTAAAGCTCCCAAAAAAAACAGTTCAATTGGCCATTTATTGGATGTGATACACGGCCTTACTAAGGCGATTATAAAACTTTAAAATCTCTTTTCCCGTCACCTGCAGTGTGAATAATACACCCAGCGCTGTTCAGCTTGAACTCATTGACCTGCAGTCTAATGCTACTGGCAGAGCACTTGAAGTCAGAATCACTTCTGGATGTTTACTCTTCTCTCAAAGAGGAGAACTTTCCACACATGAGGAGGCCTGCTCAGAAGATCTTGGTTCTCTTTGGATCTACCCACACATGAGAACAAACATTCTCAGTGAGGAAGTTCAACAAATCCAGATCCCCTCTCACCGATTCAGCTGTCCTTCACATATCCACCTCAGACGCTCTACCAGACTTCAATGAACTTCAATCAAGGTTCAAGCCCAACACAGACCATATTTGTCTCACTGAGTAAGAAATAAAATGTTAAAAACATAACAAAATGTTCATAAATCTTCTTGTAACAAGTAGTCTTACCAGTGGCAACTCAAAACCATATAATTTACTGTTTTAAAGACACACACACACACACAACTTGTTACAGCAACTTCTCCAGTTCAAAGTTAAAAACCAAAGTGTTTTAGCTGTTTCAGTCGTCACAGAATTTTCCTGCACTTTGGACTCAGAAGTAGAACAAAACATTTCGAAGCGAGTTGATGAAGGGTTGAGTTCGGCAATCGTCTATATGTTCTTGAAAGTTGGTGCTAGAGTCCTCCTGTCATGTTGTGTGTGTTCCTACCAGGGCTGAGCAGGGTTAGGGTTAATATATTGCTCTTGATCCAACTTTTTTTTTTTGATGATCGTCGTTTTGTGAGTTAATCCTGGAGATCTGGGATTTGGTGAAGCTGGTAACAGGTTTTAAAAGCTCTTGCGTCTGTACTTGTGTACTTTCACTTGAACCAAAAAGCTTTACAATTCCTCCTGAAAGGGGACAGACCTAACGCATTCAACTCAAGTTAGAACAAGTGTAAAGTTGTATACAATCTACTTCGTTCTGACAGGACCGAGATTATTTGATAAACCATTTAAGTGTAAAAAGTTTTTCCAGATGGTGTTTAGTCTCTTCAGCTACTCAACTGGAAACCAGAGTCAATATGAACTTCACTGAGGCGTTAATAAAGGGCAAACAACAGTTTCTTCTCTTTCTGAGCTCTCACAAACTCTTTCTTTGTCCCTAATCTCACTGAACTTTCCCAGACTTTTCACGTGTCACGTTGTGTTGACTGTCAGGATGCTTTATCCGCCTCGGCCCATGTACAGCAATAAAAAGCAATTTCATTATGCATCACAAGGAGGGAAATCAATAAATCATAACCGATCATGCGGTGCAGTACAATGCAGTCTCACAATCCCTCCCCGCCCCTTAGCATCATCTAATGCATGTGTTGTTTGTTTTTGCCTGCATTTGGCTGTAATTATCTAAAATATTATCACTGCTCATTCAAACCTAACCCCAACACGAGGTCACGGGCGAATATGAGAGTAATATGCTGATGGCCCCGAGGGTATTTATTATTACGAACACGGCCGCGCAAGCTCCATAAACCATCAAATCAATACTGATCGTTTGGTGGAACACATATGTGTGAAAGGTGAAAATGTAATTTTCCTCCATTTGGCTGCTGCCGACTAACAGCCTTGAGTGCGGCCAGAACACATACAGCTCGACCATTAAAGTCATCTGTTCTCATAAAGAGTTATGGTGTAAATATGAAGCTGCCTTTTCCTTTTTTTCCCATCTCTCTTATTCAGTCGGCTGAGCGTGGGTTTGTGTGTCTCTGCGTGTGCGTATAGTCTATACAGATTTTCTCATGTCTTAAAAGGATGTGGGCGTGTATATGAGAAAGCCAATTACTGTGTTACAGCTCTGACAATGTGACAGCTTTTCCACCATGACATTGCAGGAAAGCCACTGTTTGCTGAAAACTTTTTTTTATCCAGATCAATACCCTTCAAGGTGTAACAGCATATGCCCCGAATAAGTGATGGAGCATGTGTGTGTGTGTGTGTGTGTGTGTGTGTGTGGGTATGTGTGCGCACAACAGTCCAGAGAAGTGTATCCCCGAGGCCCATCTCTCTGGAGATAATTACAACATAACCATTAGGCACAAGGCATGCTGGTCTCAGCTGGAATTGGGTTTTAATTGGACCGCCTTAATTGGTTTATTGCACTTGGAGGTAGAATTGAATAGAACAGAAGTCTTGCTGCGAGGTGGCAAAATGAGAGCTGAAATGCAACAGCGAGTGAACCGTTGTGGAGATGTTTCGTCAACCTCCGCCTGGCAGAGTCTGTATTATTAATGACTTCAGTTTGCTTGCATGTGACTGGTGGCACTTGGTGGCTTGCATTCACGGGCGGTTGAAACAAATATGTGCCTCGACACGAAGACTCAAATAAATACATTGGTTTAAGAGCTGTAATTTGTTGAATAGAGTCTAATGGCAGGGGTGTGTTCCCTCCTGACTGGGTTCACACTTAAGTTAAGTGGGTAATTTAAACCATTTTCGCAGAAAGCAATGGTTAACATGGCATTAGAGACCCAGCTGCTCTTCCTCCAGTGACATTTTGACCTTTTTTATTATCTATTACAATTAGGTCCCTGACTAAATAACCTCCATTACCTCGTTTCTCAGACATCTCATTTCTCTTCCTCTTTGCTTCTCGGCTTGTAATATCATTTAAAGTGTAGCGCCCTGAAATATGTTATTAATAATGTGATACAACTGTGTACATTTCTAACAATTTACTTTAATTTGCAAGTGATATGTTGTTGTTCCAATGTTTGAGATATACTGACATGCTATATTGGCTGTGAAGGGCAGACAGTATTGCATCGGCCCTTTAGAAAAGAGCGCCGTTTCTTTAAGAGAGCAGTGAAGGAGGCGCCAGGACACAGCTGAAGGAGTAAAACGTATGCTTGTTATTACACTGGGACTTTGATGAATAAAAGTTGCAAAACCAAAGAAGGATGTGTGTCTGAACAATTCGTGTCAAGGGTGCAACAAAAGCACACATAATAACCACACAAACTGCTGGACAATGGTGTGCAGAAGTTCTCATGCCAAGAGGTTCATCTTTGTGTGCACTTGACGAAGGCATAACACTTATGTTAGTTGTGATAAAATGATAACATGAGAAACATCCGATTTCAGTAGAAGCTTGTAACAGCTGGTGTAGTTACTGTAAGAACAGTACGATTCCACACATAGCTTCAAGGAAAGGAACAATTTATTATATTATTTATATATAGACTGTGACTGAAATGTTGTCAGACACGTATCGTTTCAGGCCTTCAAAAGTACTCACGATGAACCCATTAGATAGCTGACACAAATCAAATACACGATTGAATAGAAATATAGCATACATCCATATCTAAAACCTCCACGATAACCTTCATTGTTCCTACTTTTGTGTTTAGGACCAACATGCTTCTCCTGGTGAATCTGCCGTCCCAGAAGCGGCTCTGTATTGATGAATCCGTGCACGTGTCCGTGATGCTGGAGCAGCAGACACATTTGTAATTGCAACATTCTCTTGGAGGGCATTTTCTTTTAGGTCATATGTCTGTGAGAAATCGACGTATCACCTGAAGGTAATTACCACAAACTAATTTGTCAGTTGTGTACTTTCATTCATCAGTTAATTTATTTTCTTTCCACAGTGGTGGTGTCAGGTGTCTGTAGTGTCACTGTGTCGCAGACACACTGGGTAGCATTTAGTTTGAGCCAAGAGTCGCACACACACACACAAAAGGCTATACAAGAGAGGATGGACAAGTATAAATGCTTTTTCTTGTCAACTAATCGGCTCCTCGAGTGTACGACTCTCGAAGTCTCGTCAGGATTTCATCGTCTGTCGACTTCCTGATTTTGCTTCTCCGTGACTTCGCGGATCAATGCAAATTGACTGACGTTTAATAGATTAAAATGTAATGAGGTCGGTCGTTGCCGACTGGAAAAGCTGCGTGAAATAACATCCAAAGTTTAACATTGGTCGGTCAAAAACTACAATGTGTAGTTTATTTTGGGAACAGAAATGTCTTTTATGGTTCTTTCATAAAGACACTTTGTTTTTGCACGTCACCTGAAGGCCACCGTAGTTCTCCGGCACACTATATTTCGGTATTCAGTCGCTGCACTTCTCGACACCACTAAATCCTACACGGTGGCCCTTTAACAGACATTTTTTGAAATAAAAATGATTGAGATAATTACTTTCAGACAAGAGTATTTTAATCGCTATATCCATTTGATGTTTCGTCAGTAAGATGAAACCAAAGACACTTAAATGGCTGCAAGACATATTTTCGTATTATTTACAGTATTTTTCTTCGTACTGTAACCAATTGTATCAGTTGGACTAATGTTCAACAATCAGGAGAAGTCATTTTGTACAAGAATCAGAGATGAATCAGAGATATTAATGTCTCCCCACTCATCGGCCCCAGGAGAGCCGATTCCAATGCAGCCACTCAATATGTTGCCTTAAGGACACAACTCACTTTATTCCAACAAAGAAAACTCCTTACTGCCTTTTTTTGTGCTTATTTGTACAACCTTTGGCTTGATGTAACAAGTTTTATTCTGCTCTCTGGAGGTCGTCAAAAGTCACTGTGAGAATTGAAGGAAGTGAGAAAGAAGTGGTTGAGGAAGTAGACAAAGCAAAAAGTGAGTGCACCAGAAAGTAAATTACAACAGTTAATCACAATATATCTTGTGAACAGCACTGCACAACAGAGATTGATGAAGTGTTACCCTGCTGAATTTGAAGCTTTTTTTTCTTCTCTCACCTGAAATCCAAAAGGCATCCACCAAAAAGTCCCAATGTCCAGATACCTTTTGAACTTACAGTGTTTCAATATTGTTTCATCCATTTTAGATCACACACACACACACACACACACACACACACACACACACACACACACACACACACACACACACACACCTATTAGGTTTTTGGCTTTGAAGACGTGAGACAGAACCAGTGCTCTCCCCGGACCTGCTGCAGCTTCCTATAGAACATCTGCATCTCTTCCCAGGTATTTTTGAACATTATAACGAGCTGCAGTACGCTGTGGCATGCCTGCATGCAGACATATTACTGCAGCATATACCTGCATGACAAACACAACGCTATGGCGTATGGATGTGGGGGGATAGATAGGGAGCATTACACAATTATAATATGTTGATGTATAAACTGTGCAGTTGCCTCGTGGGAAAGCAGATAAAGGGAGTTGGGCTCGGCTTGATAGGTGACACATTTACAAGCTGCAACAGCGGCAGTGGTATTGTTTTCACCTCGTGAGTCTGTGTGTGAGTCATCTCGGCGAAATGCTGTCGTGGAGACACCTGCTGAAGCGAGGAGTACCACGCAGGTGGTTTTGAATACTTCCTAGGGGTTGAGGTTACCGTCATTAATAGCGAACGGGCCTCACAGGCTCAGGAGGCCGAAGTTTCAGAGCTAGAGAAGTCTCTGTTGTTTACTTAGCAGCATTTAGTAATTCCTGTCATTAACAGAGCCCTACAAGTGCTACTGAACGAATAGCCTCAACATTTATTTTGAAAATGTCCAAAGAAAGAAGTCTTCTAGGGTTTATAACCGTTACTTTATCGACATGGGGGTTTAACAGTGAAAAGCCTTTTTTTAGTTGGATACTTTCAAAACCGTACTTACTCTTGCTGGTTACTCCAGTGTGGACAACCCCAGCTTGAATGCTTCAAATCACTCCAGGATTGGTGTGTGGGCAGAAGTGAATCTAAATACAAGAGTTGAACATTGGTACAAAAAAGGACTGGAAGATGTCAAAGACGGCGGGATCACGAAAGGTCCCAGAAACTGAATTGTGAAGCAAAGTGAAGTACCGGATGTTTTCTAAAAAAAACAATCCATGAATGGAAATTAACCCGATGTTGCAGGATTAGAATCAAAAACCAGTTTCGGTGTGGAATGACATCGTGACTCATACAGATACAATATGTAGGAAGTGCTCACAAAAAGATTTTTAAATCCACTTGTAACATTGGTAAACAACTCTAGAAATACGCCGTGCCCTTGCAGGAGTTGTAACAAAAGGAGAAGGAAAAAACATGAAACCAGTGTCACTCCACTTTTAATGGAAAAGCGATCCCTTTAGCTTTTAGGAGCGATTCCTGCTGTATTTGGAACATCTAAGGACATTGAAGACAAGGTCATGCATCAGCTTGTGAATAGACTATTAAGTTGTTTTGCTCAGAGATGCTGGCCACAGCAAACCCGGAGCGCCGCTCTCTTCTTGTGTTTCAAATGCATGTCAAGGGTAACTGGCCTCTATGAATAAGTTGAAAAAATTGAGAGACAACATTCTGCTGCACACAGTTTTCCATCGTAAATAATCATTTTGGACTGAATAAATGGGCACCAGTGCCGTTGGGGTCTTTGATGTGTTAATAGCTCACTCTCTGGCCTTCCATTGCCGCTGTACCTTTGGCAAATAGTGGCACGTTTCAGTTATTTTTTTACATAGATAATAAGGGAACAACATATATGGCTAAGAATACAAAGACTTGTAAAAGGGTGTGTGGGCTAAACACAGTTTTGGATGCTGACAGTAACCAGCAATACAAAGCTCTACCATCACTAAGCAAGATTTTAAACACGCGAATGATTTAATGTGATGAAGGAAAACAAATCTAACAGTTGCTTCATACTTTAATCCACATTTTGGTTGTTCTGTTAAACTAAACACTGAATCATTACCTGCAAACACAGATGGTCAATGAAGTGTGCTAACTAGGCTTGGATTGTGATGATGATTTTGATATTTTACTCTACTCTGTGAACACACGAGGTTTTGACTGACGATGTAAATGCACACTGCCCAAACCTAAACCAGTGTGTCATCTTAATAATAATAAGCATGTGCTTTGAGCAAATTAGATGGACACTTCTGATATTTATAGCGTTGCGAGGCTCCATTTATACTGATGAGTGATGTAAAATAACCACTTATTCAGACTGCAATGTAGCCGAAGAACATGTGGACGAAAGACATTTGTGTTTCAACAACCATCACCGGGATGTTAAGGAAGAAACATGTGCAACACTAATTCGCTGTGGCCTTGACAGTATGTGTTTCCAGGTAATACTCTATTTAAAGTTGGTGGCATAACTTTAGGACAAAGTACGGTTGGGCGCTGTTCATTTTCCCGCTTCACGACTGACAGTATGTTGTGGGTTAACATGTGGTTAGCATTGGAACCATGACCCCTAAACCTTTTCATTGTTACTGCTGAAAATACAACAAAGAACGTTTAGATTCACACATTTCCTCCACATAACCTTGTTTTCACTCGTCTTACAGTCAGGGTTTCGCAGGGAAATACTCCAAGGAAACTGAATTGTATGTTTTTAAAGAGTGGGAAGTGAAATGCCAGTGAGTGACTGCCGGCTCCACTGCAGGATCATTACAGCCCTGCCGCCTGGTGAAGGACACGCTCCCTGCTGAATAAGAGAGATCCCTGTTTAAACTAAGGGATAACCAAAGGAATGACACAGGCTCTACATAAGAGCAGCTGTCTCGCCACCAATCATGGCAGGTATCTTAATTTATCATTTCAGTGTCAGGAGAACTCGACTGACAATTAGCTGCTAACAACACATCTGAAGCTGATATTGATGATAACTGCCATCGCGTGGAAACCTGTATCTCGAGTGGCCATTTATCAGGATCTGGGAACACAGTCTTGTTTTCATCTTGACCGTCTCCCTTTTCCGTCATCCATCATTTTGAAAGATCTTCACACGACAACGGCAATATGTTGTTGGGTTGACAGCTGCCTTAAGTCTCCCCTCATGAGGATTCCTTTTCTTCATAACGCCGGCAGATCACATCTGAAATACTGTACAGATTTTCTTATTTGCATTGGCAATGTCATTTGGTTGTTTTATGAGGTCTTTTGCGAAGACATATATCAATGAAACGCTCGATTTTAGCATTACGCTCGAAGCCTGCTTCTCCTTAATAGTGTGATTTATTTGACGTTTCGGTGGCGTGACAAAGGCCCCGAGATGTTTTCGCACCAACACAGTTTTCTGCTTAATAATCACAGTTACAATAACCAGATTATTTAATGTATCTCTTGAGGACCCCTGTGGGACTTAAGGGTTAATTGTTCGGATGCTTTCCTAATGAGCATCAGAATTACTAATTTCTAATGCTCATTACGAAAATGAACCGGCAACAACGTAAGCATTTAGTAAATGCCATGAAAGAGCAGGGCTATTGATCCAAGTCTTCTCCTCATTATGGCAAACAATGCAGTGTCCAAAGAGAACGTCATGAAGAAAATGAAACACATTTACTTGGAACATTTGGGATTCATGACAGAACTTTCTCAGCTTCCTCTTTTGTGTGAGAGATTAAATGTGTTTGATATGTTCTGCAAAGCTCCGTCACATAGACAGGGGAAATACATGTACATTTATAAGTACAAGCTTGTTTTTTATAAGGACAAAAGCTAAATGACACGAAAATGACATAAATATGCCATTAAATGCACTGAAAATATTATCAAAAATGAATGTAGACATGAGTTCCCCCTTTTATTTACAGCACACATGTGAGATTTTGTTCAGATGTGTAAATAGCAGTCGGTACGTTACTGGTTAAGAGTAAATGAAGATGACACGCAGCAAAAATGAAAAGGTTTGAGGCCCACGTTAAGCTGTAAGGTCTAAACTCTAACCCAGATCACAACACAATATGTGAACCTTCTCTCTGCAAAGGTTGACTTTGATCAAATGGAGCAGAACAAAGTTAGAGAGCGTTTAGTGCAGAGAACATTCAGACGAGGTCTCCAAAATTTGCATTTGTGCACATCTGTGATACTTGAATTTTGTACCAAAGCATATGTTTCACTTGTAAATTACTGATACTTACGCTGTACTTACAGCAGTTTCGGGCTTTTTTTTTTTTCATGAAACAAGCTATGATTTATAGTTTTGAATATAGCAACGGCTCAATCTGTTCAAACTTCTCTACAGATTTGACAGTAATTGTTTAATTGGCCACGACTTCCATGAAATTTGGTTATAGTTCATTTATCGAGTCAGTTATTGGATTTAAATTTAGATTTTGGCAGCTCCCATCCTCCAAAGCCCCCGATAGCACCGCAGTGACGAAGCATTACCTTTCTGTTCTGACACCTTCCAATTATAAAATATCTTTCCCACAATGACTCACTCTCAGATGATTGAACCTTGAGGAATAAGGCAAAAACGTTCCAAGAGGATTTTACCGTTTGAACTGGACAATGGGTATGTTTGCTTCAGTGGCAGGCTGCACTCTTTGGACCTGGGTCTTCAGTGCCGTCTGATATTGTTCACATACATACGCGCATGACGGGATGCTGCGTCATTAACCGACAACGTACTTCACTTTAATAATAAAACAACAACACGATGCAGCGTCGTTTGCACAAGACGGAAACAGCCGGAACGTTTTCTCTCCTTCTGTTTTTCCCTTCACAATATAAGCCCCAGAAACGTATATCTGAACACTGCTTCCTACGAAGCTGTTAAAATATGCAATACAATAGCTTACAGTTATAACAAAACATGTCAAAACAATACTGCCCCTTCAGCCTGGAGTGTTGAAACACTAAACATAACTTCTCTTATGTCTCAGCATGAACTCTTCTTAATCCTGGCAGCTCGGTAGCTTTTTGTTGTGTTGGCAGACGTCGTTTTGTCACACTGACCAATCACAGCGCATGTTAATGGTCACGCGGGCCCAGTGGCCAATCACACGTCCAGACACTCTAGAAGGCTGTCAGTACTTTGTACAATGTCTAATCCATCTGTAAATACATTTTTTTAATTCCATCTGTATATTTTTCTTATTCCATCTGTATATTTTAAATATCGGATTCATCTGTATATCTTTTATTCCATCTGTATATTTTATTCCATCTGTAAATTAATAGTATTCTTGTTACTGTTAAAACATGTTTTCTGTTATTACCATTCTAGTGTTTATTTATATTACTTCTTCTTTTATCTTATTACTATTACTTGTGAGCAGTGCTACTGTAATCCTGTAATTTCCCCATAGAGGGACTAATAAAGGATTATCTTATCTTATTAATAAGATACTGTCCACCAGCTCCCAAGCTGAGCCGTACCAGAGGCCTGAAGGGGCAGAGGAACAGATGAAGGCAATGAGAAAATAAGCTAACAGGGGAAAAATATTAAAATATATGTAGTGTATTTGTGAAAAACAATCACATTATAAAATAGCTCTAAGTTTGTGATTTTGTTTAGGCCAGCAGAAAAGGCTTAGAAGGCGAGTTTTTTTTTTAATGTGAGATGTCCAATGTTACCTTAAAATAGATGCCACTTCAAAGGGAATACAACCCTCTTTTACGCAGCTTTTGAACCCTGTACATTGTGAGGATCAAAGTGCCGCCTTGCTGTCTAAAAAAAAAGCTCTACTTCTTGGTTTGGGAAAACTTTGCTGGGTGAATTTAGGACTCGACGGCAAGGGGATTGCAATGTCAAGCCGCATTGGCCAAGTAATGTGTTATACTGTTGCTTTACCTCAAAGCTGCGAGTTTGAAATATATAAATGTCACACACTTTTCTGTGAAAGGATTACGGTGGAAGAAATGGATGTTTTCAGACATCAATGACACTTAATCGTTTCTCCGGACACCATAAAAAATAAACACTATCAAAAAGTGCATTGTGTTACACGGGGAAAAACATTTCTTCTTTTTCATGGCATTGTCAGACCATCATTACGCTTCATATACATCATATCTCGGTTGTTAAAATCTGAACACCGCTTGGCAGGCATCTGATACAAGAGGCAATGATGGAGAGTTCAATGAAAGTGTAACTGTTTTTTTTGTACCTCTGGGTTCCTCGCAAAGCCAAATGGCAGACAGTTTGAACCACTTACTAAACATTGTATAACTACACACCGAAGGCTATTTCAGTATGTTCCACCATTAGCACAAAATGCTTTAGAATAAAGGAATCAACTGTGGTAGATAAATGCTTTAGTCTGTCATGAACATCTTCTGTGTGGGCAAGGAAAAGAGGAAACGAAAGACTCCTCTGAGTAATTTAAGTCCCGTGTCCTAGAAGTGTGAGATTGGATATATGATGTCGATTACACAAACTGAGACCCTTTTATGTGACCCCCGTACCGCCGGGCGAGACGCCACTTCATCACCTCGCGGCACGCGCAGCAGCTGGTGGGCACTGCTGGCAAATTTACAGGCACCGCCAGAATATGCCCAGCCACTTCATTAAGATAATGTATCCCACCGCGGCTCAGACGCGGCACGGAGCTGGCCCCGATGTGTCTCTACACATGCACCTCTGACCTGAATCTCTGCTTCCCCTCCTTTCTGACACATCCATTACCCTCCTCTCTTTGGTTCTGCCATCAACTCTGGCGGCATATGGCGGGGTGCGCGTCACGCCGTTGTTATCGAGACGGCGATCGGCCGGCCCCTGTGGTGTTACACTGCAAGGAGATGTTTGCATGCTGGAATCTGTTAGGATTAGCTGTTAATTTACGAGCAGGGTTTTGCATCCACTAACAATTACTTGAAACGAGAATGGCTGGTTGGTGTCAGCTTGCTTGAAAGAGTTTCTAAATATGTATATGTATTGGATTGCTTGCATACTTGAACAGATATTTCACCACAATATGTGCAGACCAAGACGTGGGCTTGGCTTTTCGGCACTTGCCATCTTAATCTTCCTGCAGATGGACTCGCAGCGTTTTCTCACCAATTATTTATGCGTTCCAATTCATAATGCATTCCTAGGTGGCAGTGGTCAGTTGGATCCCACACAGAGAGACGGATGCATTGGTTTATAGGCTGGTCCTACTCACCAGGGACGGCCCAACGTTGGCCTGGCAAACTGGAGCCGAGGCCGAGCCGTGGAAAAGCCTGTGCATGAATCTAACTGACGCGCAGCATTACTGCAGATTATGATATTTCTTGCATAACATCCTCAGTGGTAGTGTAATATGCAGTAAAAATCCATACTGGTGGATTAAGGCTAATAAGAAGTGTGTGTGTGATTTATTTCAAAGACACTGTGCTCATGACATGCTTGTTTGTTGGAGCCATTAACAAGCCAGTGGCCCGGTCCCCCAAGTCAACAAAATCATCTTTTTTGATATAGACGATATTGTGGACCAACCTATTGGTTGTGTGTGCGTGCGTTTGTATGAGATATGGGGCTTAGTGTAACTGCTATTATTACAGTATGCCTGCTACAATGCAACTGTGGCCCATTGTGCAAGGCGTGTTTGTTGTATGTCATCTGTATTCCTCTTTGGTTATGCTTGTTTCGTATCAGGCATTATGCTGCTCTGAAGGAGAAAAAAAAAACATCTTTGATAACATTAAAATTCAAATTTCCATCTCTCAAAAAAGATCCTCTATTACTTCAACAGCCTTGGACTTGACAATACGGCTTCAACGGCTTAGTGCTGTGGGTGGAATTCATAAATTTGATTCAATGCACTTGCTAATGCAAAAATGGTTTAACAACAATGCAGGAATGTACTTTTTAAGTTCTGGCTGCTGCTTAGCAGAGTGTAAACATGGGCCGGGTCTCT